>NW_022589750.1:11110744-11569314 GCF_004348235.1 Phoca vitulina | reverse complement strand
TCCAGAGGCGGGGAAAAGATAAAGGCCTGTAGGAGCTCTCACCTTCAGCCTGGTTTGAGGGAACCACAACTCCCAGTGTGCTGTACTTTGGGGGACTGAGCCGAGGGGGCCTGCCCAGGCCTAGTGGGGCGGGGGTGGGGTGGGGGGAGTGCTGTCCTCCCGTGGGGGCCCAGCCTCCACCCTTTCTCTCATTTGCATCCCTCTGATAGGTGGGAAAGAGAAGCAGGAAAAAGGAAAGAGAGTGAAGAGGAAGAACGTATTTTCATTTCAAACACAGTAGGGGTGGGGGAGGTAGGAAGGAATCTGGTTTAGGATACCTTTGAGACAAGCACAGAAAATCCCCACCATGGCCCGAAATAGCACTAAAAACAGACGTTTTGGCAAATCAGACTTAATTGAGTGGTTCTCTTTTCTTGAGTCCAGCAGGATGTGGATGAAGCTGGCTTTGTTCCCTTAGGGTGACATTGTCCCCTGGGGCCCTCGCCCTGGCTAATTAAACAGAGAGGCCCTGGTCTCCTGGGCAGGACGGGAGCCTGGGGAGCTCAGCCTGGAAGCCCTTGGCCTTAGCCAGAGGGCCAGAGACGGTGACTGGCAGCAGGGCTGGATGGGTGAGAGCAGAGGTGGGAGAGGTCTGTTTCCTCTAAGAAATGGACTCCTGTCTCTCTGGTTGCTGAAAGGGATCACAGAGAAAAGCCATCATTTAAAGAGTGCCTGCTATTTTTGTGGGCATTGGGTGGTCTGTCCTCTCTAAGCCTGATCAACTGCCTTGTACGGATTGTCAAGGAAGCTGAAGCTCAGAGAGGTTAAGTGACCTGCTTGAGGTCACACAGCAACCAAGTGGCGACGCTGAGATTGGAGACGGCATCTGCTGGCTCTAACCTGCTCCTCGTTCACCTCCTCACAGTGGCCACTCATCCAGTCAGCAGAGAATCGCTGGTTGTGAAATGATACTGCAACCTGGTGGGAAGTTTTTAGGGCTTAGAGTCAGACAGAAATGAGCTTAAATCCTGTCTGGGGCAGTTTGTCTCTGTGGCTTTCTCTCTTGGAGCCTCCTGCCATTTGTCAAGCGGGCACAATCATGCCTTTATCCTGAGTTGCTGTAGGGGTTAAACTCTGCACGGAGGGGACAGGAAGGGGAAGAGGGAGGCCCAGGGAGGTTAGGACCTGCCCAGGGCCACCCAGCGTGGCAGGGTACAATAAAAGAGCCCTGGGTAGAGGGAACCAGGAGAGATTGTTAGATCTTGTGCAGTATCAGTATTGGGTTTCTTTATTTGAACGGGGAGAGAGGGCAGCCCCCACTCTGCAGGTAGAGAAGGTGGTGTGGAATGCGGGTGTTTATTTTTCTTTGCCTGTGAAAGCCCTGTTTCAGCTTAGCCTGATGAGGCTTCCCAAGACACTGCGGAGGGTGCCCGAGGCTACACACTCTGCAGTGCCCACCACGCAGAGGGATCTGCTCAGGTGCCTGCCCAGGGTGGGCACTGAGAGGGCACCTACCACGTAAGGCTCCCAGCGCAGCCTGTAAGCCCTCATCCCAGAGCCTGGGATACGCAGGAACCCCCAGAAAGAGTGAGGGGTGGGGGAGGGCCAAAAAACCAGGGTGTCCCTCTGCCTCCTCCAATTCAGCCCTCCTGGCCCCATTCATCTCCTTATCTCCTGGCAGCCCGTGGGCTGCTGGGAAGTCAGGGGCTGCCTTCCTGATTGACGAACAAAACAAGCCTTGCTCACAAAAGGAGAGGGGAGGTTGGCTGGGCCTCTGGGGCTCCCCTCCCCCTGCCCCAGCCCCTGGCTGCAGGCATCTTTCCTGTTGCACCTAGCTGGTACCCTACATTCTGAGAGGCGGCAAGGGGGCTGCAAAACCATCGTGGGTCAGGCTGCCCCAGCTGGGTGCCCTGGCGCTGGGGAGGTGGATTCGAGGAATGCTGGGGTGGCTGTGAGGCAGGGCTTGCTGGAATGGCCACCCCCCCACCCCCTTCCCTTCAGCTGGCTGGGAGGGCAGCTTGGAGAGGAAGCCAGGCCGGCAGGTAGCAGAGAAAGACATCGGATCCAGGGGGAGCAGCAGAGAAAGCAAACAAACAGGGCTTTGTGTGGCTGCAGATTGGCGTCTCAGAAGGGAAGCCAGGCCTGTGGTAGTGGGGAGGAGGAGGGACCGGGAGGCCAGGCCATTGCTCTGGGCCAGAGATAGGCGGCTGGACCAGCCCAGGCTAGGCGGCCAGGGAGCAGGGAGTGCCACTGTGTGTGGCCAGGCGTCCGGAGTCACAGCCTGGCTGAGTCCCAGCTCTGCCACTTCACTCCTTAACAGATCTGGGCTTGTTTGCCCACGGAACCTGGGCAGAGTCACTCACATGCAGGACTCGGGAAGATAAGTCATCTGGCCCGACTGGCCGGGCCCAGTCAGTGTGAGTGCCCATCCTACTCTTGTCCCCCATTGTTGCTGGGAGAACACAGGGTAAGAGGGGCTCAGGGGCTCCCCGGGGAGTTGGCAGCTTAGCTGGGTCTCCAGGGAGGGCAGGCAGGGCTGTTCAGAGCCTCGGGCGCTTTGACGGCTTCGGAGGCAGCCATACTGAGGGGAAACAGGTTCTTGCTGTCCAGTAACAGATGCCTGGGGTGTAGGTGGGTAGAGCTGGTATCTCAGGCCCCAGGCCTGGGGAACTAAACGCTGCCCGCTGCCCGGGAGGTGGAGGCGCACTAGGCTGGGGGAAGGGCCTTCTTTCGGACAGGCTGAGGGGGCGTTTGGTCGGGATGGCAAATTCTGGATCCTAGCGCGGGCAGCCCCAGCTCGGCCCGCCTCTGGGGGCAGGGCAGGCCTGGGGGGGCGGGGGGAGGGAGGCTTAGGTAGGAGCTGTCAGGCCAGACACACTGGCAGCTCGATTATCGCCTCCGGGGCCATTTCCTCTCCTCTCCTCAACCTCGAGAGGGGGCGGCGAGAGGGCAAACGCCCGCGCTTCCTGCCCTCCCCTCCGCTCCCCTCCGCTCCCCTCCCGCGGGGCCCACCATCTTGGCCGCGCCGGGGCCTCCTCCGCGGCGTCCGGCCTGACAAGCCCCGGCCGGCGGGCCGGCGACGCCGGGAGGGGTCGGGAGCCTCGCGGTGCGGAGGCCGCGCGGGGACGGGGGGGGTGACGGGGGGCGAGGGAGGCGGGGCGGCCCGCTCCTGTCGCCATGGCAGCGCCCCGTCCCGGCGTGCTCCGCGGGGCCGCTGGGCGGGGCGGCCGAGGCCCCGCCCCCGCGCCGAGCCCGTGTCTTTCCGGGAACTCGAGGCTGTGGGCAGTGGCTTCCAGTCCGGGCGCTGCGGCTCGAGGCTCGCTCTGCGACCGGATCCTGTGCGGGTTAGCCTCGGGACGGGCTCTGCTCACAGAGTCCCGCAACCCCACATCAGGGGCAGCAGGAAGCGCCTCCTGGGGCCCGGCTCCTGGGCAGGGACGTCGTTGAAAGTAGGGCCCGGCCTCCAGGCCACGCTGTCCCGGAGCAGCAGGCTCGGGGCCTCCAACTCTGTCCTTCGCTGGTGCTCCCCGTGGGCCAGCCGGGCCTACCTCCCGACCAAGGGCCAGAGAGAGGAGGGGCCAGGAAGGCACCCCCACCACACCACGGCGTCCAAGACTGGACGCTGCCACCCAGACGGCCTCCCTCCAGCCCAGGAGCGCGGCCCTCCCCTAGTTGGCAGCCATTGGGCTGTCTGGCCGGGAGACACATTCCTACCTCCCGAGCCCCGGCACCCCGTCTGCCCTGGGGGCAGCCCCTTCCGGAACTTTGCTGCCAACCCAGCCCTTCCTCCACCCCTCCTTCCTTCTAGTGCCTTAAGTCCCCGACCGGTCACTCCAGGGCCGCCTTCTGTCCCCCAGTCTTTTCGGAGGCACCGACTCAGCTGACCCTCTGTCCCCTCCCACCTGGATTGGGCAGACAGCAAAATGTAATGCCAGCCTTTAGGTCTTGGAAGGGAGGCTGTGTGCCTGTTGAGCAACTATCCCTTGGCCTTTCTCAAGCCTCACGCGGTGCACACACGCTCAGGGAGAGTGAGAAGGGGCTTTCAGATGCAACAGGAAGGGGCTCAGGCTCGCTATCCAAAAGAACTTCCCCGTCCTAAACATTTTGTTTTTAATGGAATTATCATGTTACTATGTTGAATTTAGAAAAATCTAAATATACGGTTAAACAAGTAAAAATCCCGTGTTTCCACCCCTACCCCTACCCCTACATAACCACTGTCAACTTTTTTTTCCTAGACATATGATAAAGAATATATGATAAGTAAATGTAAAATATGGGACCATTCTATATATTTGGTTTTGTAAGGCCCTTGGTGGGGTTTTTCTCTCACTATAAAAGGAGGATAGGCTTATTACAGACTTTTGGAAAATATGACAAGTTAAAAGAAAAACAATTCACCCATACTCCCAGTCTCCAAAGGCAGCCACATTTGACTTCTCCCCCTGTTCACGGGGTTTTTTGTTGTTGTTTAAGCATGCCATCATTCCTCCTGTGTGTACCATTTGATATCCTGCTTTTCTCACTTAATGTTGTGTAACATTCTCCTTTTTCCCCCGAGTCTGTGGGAGTCTTGAGAGAACCGGAACCACATTCTTGTGAGAGCTTCAGAAAAGAGCAGGACTAGATGATCCCTTTCTGACTTTGTTCACAGCCTCTCTCCACGTGTAGACCCCTCAGGAGCCCTTCCTCATTGCCACTAACCTCTGATAAAAGCAGCAGCTGGGGCCAGGGTTCCTGCTAGCTGAGGGCCCAGGAGGCCACCTAGCCTGCTCAGGGACACTGAAGACTCGTGGCCCCAGCTGAGACTCAGGTCCCAGCAGCAAGGGGCTTTAATTGGCCCCAGCTGCCTAAGGCTGCAGTGAAGGCTCAGACCTCAGCCTCATTCCAGCCTCCTTTGCCCGAGCTATGCTCAGACCCAAAGACCCTTTGTCGGGCCTGGAACCCACCTTCTGTTCCCTCTCTACATCCTAGGAGTCATTTTTGCTGCTCTAAGCTCCTCTGCCTCTCCCTGGGGGCATGCGGGCCTGGCACCAGGCACAGGCTCCCTATGCCCAGCTGCCCCTCAGGCCTAGCTCTCCTTGCCCCCACTCATCCCTGCTGCCAGGCCTTCTCTTCTTCCCCATTCCTGAACGGTTCAGTTCTAACACATCCAAGGCCTGTGTGAAACAGGCCTTGGAAAAATCACAGTTGCCAGGGATGGATTGGCATTTAAAAGGCATCCAAGGCTTGGGGGGGGGGAGCTGAAGAGACAAGAGAATGCAGGGCCCTGTCTCCGAGCAGCAGCTGAATTTAGTGGATGGAAAATCACAGAATGCCCCTTTCCCTGGGAATAACACCCCTGGCAGAAGGGCAGCGGGTGGGGCACCAGACATCATGCCCCAGTGGCCACACCTGCCACCACCACGTGCTCTCCAAAATGAAAAGATGTGGGAGGGCTGTTGTGAGCCTACAGCGAATGGCCCTGTAAATTATATTCTCTTAACAGGTTTATTCATTTATAAAATATTTAAGACCCGTTTCGCTTTACCTGCAGCAAGGAGGCAGCCAGGTTGGGGCCGAGATTGATGCTCTGAACATGATTTATTTATCTGGATTTTCTCTTCTGGGCTGGGCACCACCTGCCGTGTGGAATTTAACCAAGTGGCAAGATGGGTGTGTATCTGTGTGTGTCCCTGGGCTTGGGGGCCTGTGTGGGCAGCATGTGGCCGTGTCCATTGATGGGGGGTACTCTACATGGAGGGGGGATGGTTCTCCCGTGGCTGCTACATCCAGGCACGTGTATGAGTCTGTCTGTGTTGGTTACTAAGTGTGTGCCTGGATGTATGTGATTTGTGCGTAGACTGGGGGTGTCTGTTTGTGACTGGGACCAACGTGTGTGTGTGTGTGTGTGTGTGTGTGTGTGTGTCTGGGCTGGAGAAATGAGCTGAGGGGGCTGGTTTGTGTGAGCACGTCTTGGGTACCCGTGTGTAGCGGTACAACGGGGGCGGGGGGCTGTCCTCCCCTGTGTGTGTGTGTGGTTTGTCTGCGTTTGCGGGCAGGGGACCTGCGTATGTGGCTGAGTGTCTGTCTTCTTGTTAGTGTGTATATCCTGTGGTGTGAGGCCTGTTCCTGTGTGCCTGTGCAGTGTGGTGTAGGACTTTTCCCACCCGCTTTTTATCAATGGTGGAGGCGGTGGTCACTGACTGGGTTGCTGGGCAGAACTCAGTGGCCGGGGGAGATCTGAGTTCGGTGACCCCTGTGTGTAGCTGTTTGTCCGGCCCCAGGAAGGACTGACTTTGGGGGCTGAGGGGACACTGGTAATCCCTGACCCTCTTCCAGCAGAACTGGGCCTTCCCTGACCTTGCTTCAGAGGTCAGAGGAAACTCCAGGGTCACTGTGGTCCAGGCCTGCATTTCACATATGGGGAAACTGAGGTGCAGAGGCCACACAGTCTGTTAGTGGCCAAGCCAGGACCTTCATGCAGAGCCTGGCACCCGCTTTAGTACTCTGCTCTGGGGCAGCAACTCTGTGGGCCTCGGTTTCCTCTTCTGTTACACGGGAGTGGGTTCCCAGGCCCCTGAGTTCCTCTCACACAGAGCTTCGGAGCTGTAATGGCCCAGGCAGAGGAGGCAGGGGTTTGTCAAGGATCAGTCAGTGAGTCGAGTCCCGCCAGAAGGCAGGCAGCAAGAACAGCAAGGAATGACTGTAAGATCTCTGCTCTGGGTCCTGAGACCCAAGGGTGAGTCCCAGGGGGAGATTCTGTACTTGGACCATTGTCTCTGTCCCTTCCCCAGCCCCTGGCACAGATGGGGCGCAGAGGCCCAGGAAGTGGCAGGCGTTTGGTTTTCCTCAGCCTTGTGACAGCCCTCAGCGCCCCCCCAACACACACACCCTTAACAGCTAATGCATCTGTCACTACTTTCCTAATGAGGCAGCTGAGGGTCCCCTGGGACAGATACCTTTGCAGGCCAGCCTGGCAGCTGAGGGGGTGGGCTGGCCTCAGGGTCAGGTTGGGAAGAGGGGGGCCGAGCCCCTCTCCTGCCTGTGGAGGCATGGAGGCCTGTCCAGATCCATGAGCCGGTTGTGTGGCGGGGGGGGGGGGGGTGAGGGGGTGTCTGAGGGCTTGGGGAGGCAAGAAAGCCCCCACTCGGGCATGCATTTCTGTTTGGCATTGTGACTACTTGCGGTAATAATACTTAATCTGGTCGACAGATATGTTTGCAAGCCTACTGCAGTCCAGGACTGAAAGCAGCCGTGATCTGGGTGTTTGTAATCCCTACCCTGGGGATGTGTGGCCAAGGGGGAAAAGACAGGAATCGAATAATCAAATTATTGGTGTCATTATACATTCATGTATGGGAATGCACATTTATCACAAGCCAAGACAGAGGCTTGAAGAATACGTTGCAAGAGCTACTCGTGGAGAGAGGAGTCCTGTGTCTCGGCCGCAGGCTGCTCTGGACACCTGCTAAAGGCACATCTAGGACTGAAGGAGTCAGGGGAGTTTTGCTGTGCGGCCCCAGGCAAGTGCCTACCTTCTCTGAGCTCCTCAGGGGCGAGAGGTTTCCTTCTAGCTCCATCACCTCTGAGTGGAACTCGGGCAGCCTGTGTCTCCTCTTCCTGTGCTCTTTGCCTTCCCCACCAGGGCCCTCAAGACATCTTTCGGCAACTACCTTGACTTTGGAATGCCCGAGGCACTGCCCCAGGGGACGCTGGGAGCCACAGCACAGCAAGGCTGCCTCGGGCCCCACCTGCCATTTCGTCTTAGCCCTTTTGCTCTCACAGAGCCACCTCCTGGGCCAAAGGAAGCCTGGAAGAGATGAAATCTGAGAATCAGTCCCTGATTCCCCCGCACATTGTGGAGGGAGGCATGTTTCCACGCGTTCACTTGTTCCTTTGCTCAGCTATTGTGTTCCTTGAACTCCTGTGAATTGCCATGTGTTAGACCAGAGTGGCAAACTGGTTGTCGTCCGGCCACATCTGGCCCTGACCCATTTTGAAGGTCCAACCAGTGTTTGGGGGGGAAGAAAACCGAGTTGCCAGTGAGTTTCACCCCCAGTTTCCAGTTTACCGCTCCTCCAGATTATTACAACCTGCTTCCCCCAAGGCCATGACTGGTGGCCCCGGCTACTACGGTCTGGCACCCAGTTGGGGTGGGATGACACAGCCTCCCCCTAGCCGCAGTCCCCACCCCTCCCTGGTCACCCCTCGTGTCTGTGTCGCAGTAGCAGTGTGGCTTCCTGGTTATGGGCCCAGCCTCAGGAGCCAGACTGCCCAGGTTCAAATCCTCCCGTTGGCTTTTTACCAGCCCTGGGACCGGAGGTAAATTCAAGACCCTCTCCAAGCCTCAGTTCCCTCCTGTATAGAATGGGGGATCACAATTATAAGTACCCACTAGCTCCTGGGGTTGCGGGGGGGAGGGGCAGAATTTCCGCTAAGTGCTTAGAAACAGGGCTTAAGTGTTGACTGCTATTATTATTATTTTTTTTTTTTTTTAAAGATTTTATTTATTTATTTGACAGAGAGAGACACAGCGAAAGAGGGAACACAAGCAGAGGGAGTGGGAGAGGGAGAAGCAGGCTTCCCGCAGAGCAGGGAGCCCGATGTGGGACTCGATCCCAGGACCCTGGGATCATGACCTGAGCCGAAGGCAGACGCTTAACGACTGAGCCACTCAGGCGCCCTGCTATTATTATTAATAAAGGAACCACTTGTAGGCTGAGGCCTGGGTTCTAGCTCCCAGGTAGTGGGACCCCCTGTGTGCGTCCCATGGCACCTCCAGGCCTCAGTTTACCCACCTGTGCCTTTGGGAAAGAGCCCTCTACCCTCGCTGGTGGGCCTCCTCCCTAGCCCTCCAACCTGGGACCCCGGGGCGGGGTCGGGGCCAGGTCTCCGACCCTCTTCCCAGGCGGGGCGCCCTGTAGTCGGGGCTCGGGAGGCCGCACCCCGCCGCCCCTCCAGCGCTCGCCCGCTGCCCCTGCGGGGTTGCCGCCATCAAAGCGTCTTCTCGTTCTTATGCTAATGAGCTGCATTAATGCTTAATGGCCGCGAACGCGCGGGTTTAATTGCACCTGCCCCGGCCGGAGGCGCGGCCGGCCGCCGAAGCAGCTGCGCGCCCGCCCGGACGGTCTTAATTACCTGGAAAACGGCGCCCGGCGGGGAGGGGACGGACGGAGGGAGCGGCGGGGCGGCGGCGGGCGCGCCTGCCACCACCGGCCCGCCGCCCGGCCCCGCTCATCCTCGGAGCGCCGCGCGGGGTCGGAGAGGCTGGCGTGGCAGGTTCATTGAATTAATTTATCGCCCTGCCTCGGCGGAGACCTGCTCGGCCCGCGGCCTCAGCGCTCCCTCCGGCCCCGCCGCCGCCGCCCAGCCCTGGGCCATCTTTGGCTTGGCATTCAAGGCCCTTCGGGCCGGCCGCTGCCCCCTGACCCGGCCCGTGCCATCTGCTCTGCACCAACAACAGTGGTGGTCGCTCAGTGTGTGCCAGGTGCCCTGGAGGGCGTTCAGGGTGACCTCTCAGAGCCCCGCCCCCCCCATGCCTCTCTCTCTGCCTCACCTCCCTTGCCTTTCAGAAGCTGTTCCCGCTGCCCGGAACAAAGGCCCCTCTCTCCTACCTCTCCCACGCGCCCTGAAATCCCTCCCCGTCCCCTCCAACAAGGCAATCTCTGTCCTCCTGCCCCCTCTGTTGGGGGACGGGGCTGCGCAGGATGCGCGGTGACCTGGTATGTCCTGCTCCCCCAGACGGACAGTTCCTTGAGGTCAGTCCTCTCTGATGGCATGGGGATGGCATGGGTTGTGGGCTGCAGTGTTGCCCTGAGCCCACTGCCCAGACTGGGGGCCCTGGCAGGGGGGGTTCTGTAGGGAATGATAGGAAGGTCAGGACACCTTGAGACTTCAGGTGTTCTTGGTGGGACCTGCCTATGCTCCTCTCCACCCCACAGGGTGAGCCTGTGGCCTAGGCACCTGCACCCCCTTGCCTGTCCCCCAGTCCTGCCCCTCTCTCCCTCTCACCTCTCTGCAGAGGGAAGGAGAAAGGGGCTAGGGAGCAGGTGTACTGGTCATGTGGTGCCTCCAAGATGACCCCCTTCTTCTCCCCTCCCTTCTCCACTGCCCCTTGCACACCAGCCCCTCCTTTCTGCCGCCCGCCCCCTAATTTCTGTTCGCCTCTGGTCTGCACCAACAACATCATTTCCCCAAGGGGACTCCTCCATCCTCCCTCTGTGCCATCTCAGAGACAGCATTCGAAAGCCTAAAGTGATGTCCACCGATCCCTGCCCTGCCCTGTGTCAGGTGGTGCTGGGGCGCAGAGGGGAGTCAGATCAGGACTCTGCCCTCCAAGGACTCCTGTCGGGGCCAGGTGGCCTGAGAAAGGAATTCTTGTGCTCTAATGTAAAAAGGGTCATTTTTGCAGGAAGCAGAGAACGGACCTTGAGCCCTACTGGGAAGGTCTGGAGAGGCTTCTGAGCTCAACCTGGAGGGAGAATGAGCTGATCAGAGGGGCTATGGGAAGAGTTTTCTAGGTGGGAAGAACATTGGGAGCAAAGGCCTGGGGCAGAACATTAACTCATATTGGGGGTGGAGGGAGTAAGGGACAACCACAAAAAGCGCGAGCTTGTTAGAGGGTGGGGAGGTGGGCAGAGATCCCTCTGCTGGCCAGCAACCTTCAGTGGCTCCCTACTGCCCAGACATCAAATTCAGTCCCTCTGATGGCAAGCTCGTACTACCCACCTCACCTCCAGGCACCGCTTAGCCTCAGCCCGTTCCCCACCCCCACCCCCACCTAGGATGTTTATTGTGGACCTACCGTGTGCGTGCAGTGTGTGTGTGTTGTGTTGTGTTGTGTTGTGTTGTGTTGTGTTGGCAATGACCTTGTGTGAGTTCAGTGGCAGTGGGGCCTGCTGGGTGGGCCTCTTCTGGTTTGCTAGGGTCCCCGCATGCCTGGCCTTCAGCCAGAACTTGGCATGGTCCATTCCCGTCCCCAGATGTCCTTGCAGACAAGATGGAGGTGAATGGGCAGGCTGCCAGGGGCGTCAGGTGGCATCCTAGCCGGGTGGACAGTCCTTTCTGATTAATGAGGTGGTGGAAGCCTGGAGGGAGGTCTATTCTGGCATGCCTCGGGACTCTGCCCTTGCCCGGTCAAGGCGAGGAATGAGGCTTACAAGGGTTATACTCCTGCTGTGTGTCATGCTCTGCACAAAGGTCTTGATACTCAGTAACTCTTCTCACCCATGATTCTGGTAGATTCTCTTACTATTTCATTCTGCAGATAGACACACTGAGATTAGTGGACACAATGCAGTGTCCAAAGTCTCTTGGCTGGGAGGTGGCAGGGTTGAGCCTCAGACCAGCTCTGTGCAACTTCAAAACGGGTGTTAGTAACCGCTGGGCTGTGGGGCATCACGAACGTGTATATTTCTGCTACACTCTGCGCTCACCGGGAGGTGGGGCCATGCCCTTTCAACTCCGCCTTTCTCATGGAGGTTGGCAATGCTCTGCATGGAGTAAATGCTCAGTAAATGCTTGTGGACTGGATAATTGGGAACATGAACTATGCATAGGATTCATAGGCAGTGGGAAGGCTCCAGGAGCTGGGGACAGGGGTTGAAGGGGTAAGGACACTTGGAGACTCCAGGCTTCCCAGTGGAGGGTGGGCTCAGAGGAGGCTGGGAAGGCCCTGACTTCCTGTCCACATTAGGAGGACGGCTGCCCTCGAAGCCTGGCTGCTGGAGCCGACCACCCTGTGAGTTGCTGGCACTGCCGGGGGTATGGATACGAAGCAGGGTTTGGTGCAGGGTGGGGGCTCATTGTGACCGAACTACTAGGCATAAAATCTTTGGGAGGAGGGACTGACTGTGTGAGGGAAGTGCATTCTTGGCACAGCCAGAGCAAGTCTTTAGCCATAACCTTTCTGGTACTGGGGCCCCGCTGTAGCTCAGGAAGGATTAGTCATGGTCTGGGGCTCAGGTTTGGGATGGGAGGGGAGGAACTTGGTGGGGAAAAAAAAAAAAAAACCATTTACAATCACAAGAGCCACAGTGTTCGTTGAGCACCTACTAGGTGTCAGGTGCGGGCTATGTCATCTGTAATCTTGATCACAACCCGTTTTACAGATGACAAGACCAAGGCTCAGAGAGGTTAAGATCACAGAGCAGAGCTGGAAACTGATTCCAGGTAGGTCCGTTTTCATACTCCACTGAACTCTTATTTTTTGTTCCATGACCCTTTCCACAGACCCCCAAGTGGCTTCAGAGGCCCAAGGCCTTGTTTTCAGAAGTCCTGGGTGTGGAGCCTTGGCGTAGAGACTTACCTCCCTCCATCCCTCTTTGGCCTCCCTTATGGGGACTGACCCTGGGAGCGGGGATCAGCCAGTGCTGGCTGGCCACTCAGCCTAGCTCCTCAGAGGGTGGCCCGGGTGGTCAGGGCCACAGGCTTGCTGGGCTAGGAACTGGGGACCTTTCCCCAGTGGACCTGCCTGCCAGGAAAGTGGAGGGCACATGACTACCCTCGCTTCTGAGGGGCCGTGTCTGAGACTGAGGGTGCCCTAGGGCACCCAGTGCTGTGAAGATACTTGGGGACACTCAGAGCACGGTGGGCAGAGACTTGTGATCTCGTCTCAGCCCTGCACAGCCCAACAATGTGACCTTGGTTCAGTCACTATGCCCTCTGAGCACTTTTCTCTCTCAGTAAAATTTGGGACTAGCCTCTCGCATTGGAGAAGTCTGGGAATGGGATGGGGCAGGGTGAGGAGGCTCTTTCTGGTAGGGATGGTCAGTGTGGCCCTCTGCATGGGGGACTTCTGGTCTGAGGGCCATCCTTGACCCCCAGCCAGCCTCAGTGGAGGAAGCTAGGAGCCCGTGCCAGGCAATGGGGTGCATGGGGGCCTGGAATCACAGATGTGAGTCCTGATCTCCACGTCAACACTTATAAGCCATGTGACCTTGGTGAGTCGCTTCGCTGTCTGGACTTCTGCTGTCTCATCTGGAAAATGGGGATATTCCTAGTAGCGGCCTCAGAACTCAGGATGATTCCCTGAGGATTCAGTGAAACTGTACTTCATGTCCTAAGCCCAGTGTCCAGGACACAGGAACTGCTCGATAAGTGGCCTCCACTGTTCATAGCGCTGTTGGTCCTTTTGGAGGTGTCATCAGAGCTGTTGGCCAAAACTTCCAGTTCCTCATCTTCCCAAGCCTGTGGTAAGGATCTAGCTTCCTGGACGCCGTGCAGTGGGGTCGGGTCACGTGACCAGGTCTGGCCAGTGACCCGCACGTCCCTCCCAGGCTGAGCACTTCGCTGCTGAGGGTGACATGCCAGAACGCTCTCTCCCCCTGACAGCCTGGCAGGGAGGCTGTGTGGTGTGAACGAGAAATAAACTTCTTGAGATTTGGGGGGGTTTTGTTGTGTAGTAAAGTAGCCTGGCCTAGGCTGACTGCTGTGACGACAGACGTCATCATTACTCAGATGCGATCCCCACGCACACCAGGGGTCTGCACCAGAGAACCATGAACTGTGGAGGAGGCCTGCCACAAACCAGAACTTTATTGCTGCCCTGTTTCTAGACGCGTTCCACTCAGACTGTCGCTCATTTATTCACATTCTTGCTAATTTGTTTACCTCATTCATTCGTTCGGCAAAGCTCTCTTGAGCACCTGTTCTGTAGACCCGGGGGAGCTCGGGATGGCTCTGCAAAGCCGTGGCACATAGCCCGGAGGGGACCCGGCTGGCCTCCCCTGTGGGGCTCAGAGCTAGGGAATGCTGCAAGGGGGCCAGGGGGGCATCAGACTCTCAGAGCCAGGCAGAGGAAAGGACTGGCATTCGGGCAGTGGGTCCTGCTTGAGAAAAGGCTGAGGGGGTGGCAGTTGGGTCTGGCCAGGCTGGAGCCTCTCTCTCTCGCTCGGCGTGCAAATGCTTACCCCCACTGGACACCCCCAGAGGGAGAGTTTGGCCTAGTACTCTGGGCTGAAGAATGAGGACGAAACGTAGGTAGAATGAAAGACCAGCAGTAGGAGGGAAGGAGGCCAGGCCAAGGGTCTAAGTGGATGAGGGCCGACCAGGGGTCTGGAAAGGCAGCACGGGGCCAGGGAGAGCCCGGGGCTGGTGGCCAGTGGTTGTGGGCAGTCCCTGCAGCCTGAGGGAGCAGCCGCGGGCTGGAGGGGGCACCCTACACAGCGACAGGGAGAGGTCTGGGAGGCTCACTGCAGAGCCGGGGCCCAAGCAACATCCAGAGGAGCCTGTCCAGGAAGTGGGTTGGTTAGTGGACTGAACACTGAAGAAAAATGAGAACCACCCCTCTTGTCAGGAGCAAACCATCGATTTGGGGGTGGGGCCTAAGCTGCGAGCGGATGGTGCAAGTTTCCTCCCTGCACTGTCTCAGGAGAAAAAAAGAATTGAAACTCCCACAGGGGGAAGGTTTTTAAAGATTTCAGCAGCACTCAAATGGAGGCTTTTCTTTCTTGAATAACAGGGTGTGCTATTCGCTTCAAACACGGTTATTGATCCCCTACTATGTGCCTGGCACTGTTCTAGATGCACATCAGTGAACAAAGCAGAGATCCCTGCTCTGGCAGAACTCCTTTCCTATTGGGAGACAGTACCGTAGAGTGTGCTGGAAGGCAATACACGCAATGACGAGAATGTAGAGCCGAGAAGAGGCTCAGGAAGTGGGAGATGTTTGCGGTTTTAAATTCGGGAATCGGGAAAGGCCTCACGACCAGGCGATGTGTGAGGGAGGCAAGTGAGCCTCGCGGATGTCAGGGGGAAGGGCACTGCGGGCAGAGGGAATGGCCGTGCAAAAGACCTGAGGCACGAACGTGCTTCACGTGTTGCACAAATGGCTAAGGGGCTGGTGTCACTGGGGTGGTGTGAGGGGAGAGGGCCCGAGCGATCTGCAGGCCAGGGCGGGGACTTAAGCTTTCGTTCTGAGTGAGGTGGGGGCCACTAGAGATCCTAGCAGAGATGAGTCCTGAGTGGGTTCAGGAGCTCACAGGCTGCCTGGGCACTCGAGGGGCTCAGACAGAGTATGGAGAGCGGGAGAAGGTACCTGAATCTTCCAGGCACCGCATCCTGGCACAGGCCTCTGAGGCTGCAAGCCTATGGGCTAATCTGCACCCCCCCCCACCTCCTAGCCTCTCAGGTGTCACCCCTGCCATCCTTGTCCCTGGCCCTGCGCCCTCCTCCGCTCCCTCTGCCACCTACCTGCTTCCCTGTCCTCAACCCCTGGGTCTCTCTGGGTCCTCTCCCAGCGTAAATTGACCTGGAGGTGGCAGCAGGGCTGGGGGCTGGCCCCCTCCCCAGGAGGAGACCCCTTAATGCTTAGTAAGCCCCTTGTTTTCTCCAGCAACACAAATGCTCATCAGCCTAGACTAAACGAGCGAGGAATGGGCTCTGGTGGCCTCCCCTCTGGGCTGTTCTCATGGGTGAGGCCGGGGGACCACGTGGAAAGACTCCTTCATGATGGAATCGTGAAACCCCTGCGTTCCCTGGGGGGGATCTGGACCGGTGACTGAGCGGGTCACTGTCTCCCGCACCTCCTTGCACGCCTCCTGTGCTGTCCCCAGGCAGCTCATCACTTGTCGTTTGAGACTGGGACGCTTCATGTCTCCATGGGCCCATCCCTCAGCGGTGGCCATCCCTTACCCGTACTGCCCTTCTGACAACTGAGGGATTCCGTACATGGTGAGGGCACAGAGCAGGGGCCTAGAGTCTGAAGACCAGGTCCCTGTCTTGGCCCAGGCACGTGTGAACCAGTGCCCACCCTCTCTCACTCGGTGTGCAACTGCTTACCCCCACTGGACACCCCCGGAGCTGTCCAGCTTTACAACTGCCAGGTGGAACCCTGCGCTGGGGGCCCCTGCTGCCCTCACTCTAGGCACAAAGGGGGCGCTTTGTCCTGGAGTCCTCCTCCGTGGGCCTTTCCTACCCTCGTGTGCGGTGGGGTGCATCACCCCACTTTACAGGTGGGAAGACTGAGTCCCAGTGAGCAGAAGGGACTTAGGGCAAGTCCACTCAGTGCGTGAGAGGAGCCCACGGCCCGGTGGCCTTCCCACGTGCTCTCGCAGCACCCCGGGGGCCACTGCCATAACAAGAGTGACCGCTTCTGGAGAGTCTAAAGTGTGGCAGCCCCTTGCCGCGCCCTGTCAGGAAGACAGGGGTCCATGTTCTGGGGAGGGGTGGCTCAGGCTGAGTAGGCGGCTCAGGGTGCTGAGAGGCAGAGCTGGGAGCGACCAGGGCTCTCTGGGCTCCCTACAATGAGGTCTGCCGTGTCCTGTGTGTCCTGCATGACCGTCGTGGGCAGGCTCCTCGCCGTCTCCCACACACCCCCTCTCCTGCACCCAGGCGCCCACAGCCCTACCTTCCTTTTCATCCCAGCAGGCCCTTCCAGGCCCCTGGCCTCACTCCGGCCCTCACCTCTCTCCTATGTGGCGTCCAGGCCTGCTGGGTCCCGGTCAAGGTGGAACCCCTGCCCGGGCTTCCTGAACCCCAATACCAGGTCCCAAGTGAGGTGTGTTGGGGCATTTGTCTGGGCAGAGGGCTGGCGCCTTGTTCGGAATCTTAAGGGGGCCCCCAGATAAGAGCCCTGTGCCAGGGTGTGCGCACATGCGGTGCACCTCCAGTTCCCGGCGCTTTGGAAACCCGCTTTTCGTGGAGCCAGAGGGAACGAGCGCGCTGAGGAGGCGGCTCAGCCTGGGCAGAGGCAGAGCTGGGCACTGACTGGGGCAGTTCCAGGCGCTGGTATTTCAGGCGGAAATCCTCTTGCACGCACACTCATCCCTAGATGCCAGCCCGCTGGGGCACTACCGATACACACCTACACATCCCTGCCACTTGTCGCATTCGTGGACGCTCACACCCCCTTGTCACACCCTCCAAAATCCGTCACACACACATGCACAGACATGCTCTCCACCGCCATCCGGCCCTCAGCCATGACCACTCCCAGCACCGGCTCTGGGGCTCCGAGGGCACACGGGCGGGCACACGGGCTGGTGCACGCAGCCACCTGGCCAAGATGATGGCTGCCATGAGAGTGACTAAGAATCAGATTTTCACCAAGAAACCGAGCCCAGAGGACGCTTTAGCCCCAAGACAGAGCACTTCGGGGAGACCCACTGCATCCCCCCCCATCCTTCCCTCACGTGCAATGCGTGCACACAGATGTTTGCACACAGTCCTTACTGACTTGGACCACCAGGTCCCAGCACCTGAGCTGCATGGCCACAGACTCCTGTCGGACCTGCCCCCCCCCCGCCATGTACACAGACGCATGCACGCCCATGCACACGCACGGGCATACGGCCTCAGCCATTTTACTCCTCGCTGCTGGTGTGGGGAATTTTTCCTCCTTTTTTCAGCAGTGTCTCATCCCCCACTCCCAGAGCTGGGGTCCGCCCATAGAGACATTCCTACAGGCCTGGGCCCTGGCTCTGTGACTCAGAGACGCCCAGTGCCCCCTCCACTCCCCCCAACCCCCCAGGGAAATGCCTGCACAGTGATTCCTCAGTGCAGGAGATTGGGACTTCCGGTGGGAGCCCCCCACCCCCCAGCTTCGGGGCTGGAGGCTGGCCTGGGCCCATGCTAAGGCCCCCGGCCCAGCTGCACCTGTCAGGTGGGTCCCCTAGCCCCTGTGCCTACCAGGGACTTGTCCTGTCCTCATTTCAGAGGTGGGGAAACTGAGACAAGGCAGTGGGCAGAGGCTGCTTTGGGGACACCCATGGCATACCGTCCCCCCGACACCCTGCTTTGTTTGAGATGGAGTCTGCCTTGGAAGTCTGTGCACCCTGTAGGTGGAGACCTTCAGGGTCATCATCTTCCGAAGCCCAGAGAGGGCAGGGGCTTGCCCAAGGTCACACAGCAAGTCCATGGTACAAGCTGACCAGACTCTTATTCCAGAGCTCTCCTGGGACCAGGGCCTGGGATGCAAGCGTGCCTGGGAGGGGGCATCCAGGGGGAGCAGGCAAGAGCGAGGAGGCGGGGCTGCGTTTGCATCCAACCTCCCCTCTCCCCCTCCCCTGCTCTCTTCTCTCCTTTGCACGCAGGGGTTTGTTTGGAGAATGACTCACAGGAATGCAGCAAAATCCTGATGGATGGGAAGGCAGGGCTGCAGTACCCTGAAACCTCCCCAGGGTGGGGAGGCAGGACTGAACCATGGGGCCAGAGGGGCTGGTGATCACGGGAGCCCTGCATGCAGGTGGGGAGACTGAGGCCCCAGGAAAACATCGGACCCTGCCTGCTGCAGAGCCCTCCTTCGTCAGCATGAGCAGGCACGCGCTCGCACACACACGCACACACACGCACGCTTGCAGCAGCACACCCAGGCTCCGGCCGTGCCGCCTTCTCCCTGCACCAGCCTCCCCACCGCAGGCCTTCCCAGGGTTTTCTGTCTTTGCACACCGGCTCATAGTAGGTGATGAACAAGCACACACTGGCCGGAGCATGACCCAAGCTGGACCCTTCTGGGTGCTCGTGTTATCCCTTAAGTCCTCCTCCAGCCCCGAGGGATGGGTGCTAGTCATCTAGTCCTTTAGCCAAGCTTCCCGAGGGCCTACTGTGCGCTGGGCACTGCCAGGGCTGGGAGGCCGGGGTGAGCGGCTGCCACCCCTCTGTTGCTCCGTCTCAGAGTCCGAAGAGGGAGGTGTGCAGGGGGTGACCTCAACGGGCCTTTGGGGGCAGGCGAGGCCCCAAGACAGACCTAAGGATGAAGTTGAGAGCAAGCACAGGGCACAGTGGCTGCCAGGGGTGATGGGGCTTGGGGAGCCTGGGCAGGTGCTACTAGTTGACACGGCTGGGATGTTAAAGGCGGGTAGGAAATGAGGCTGGGGTCACTCAGGGCCCCGGATGCCGGGGAGCAGCCACGGGGGAGGACTCGTGCCTCTCGCGGAGGGAGGCCGGCCTCCAGGCAGCACATCCGGGCAGCTCCAAGGCACCGCAAGGCATTCACCTCCCAGGACCTCACGGCCTCCGACCTGGGGAGGGCCCCCTCCCCCCAGCCCCAGGCCCGGCCCCAGACCCCAGAGCCAGGACCCCGACACCCCTGGGCCCCGCCTCTCAGTGCCTGCCGACAGTTGTCATGCGGGCGTGCGGCCCTAGATGACCAGATCTGTGTTTTCAAGAGAAACTGGAATTTGGATTTTTATGTGAACTCCCCTGGCTCAATTAACAAAAGGCGCAGTGTGGTTGAAACCGCACATGTCCACAGGCAGAGGGCCTCGTTCCTAATGTCTGCTCTGTGGGGCGCTTGGTTTTTGCATTTGTTCCTCTTATGTTCCTTGCTTTATTGGAGACAGCCCAAATATTCACTGAACTGCAACCCCACACTAGGCACAAACAGGCCACCAGGCGAGGTGCTGCCGCGTTAGCTGAGGAGAAGACAGTGGACAGACAGACAGACATGTCAGACCATAAGTGTTAATGAAGAAAAAGCAGGGCTGCAGGGCTAGTGGTGGGAATAGCAGAGCAGACATCGAGGAGCAGCATGTTCTAGGTAGAAGGAACAGCCCGTGCAAAGGCCCTGAGTCCGGCCTTGCTTGAGGTGTTTGAGGAGCTGGGCGAGGAGGCCCCAGTGGCTGGCACACAAGGAGGAAGGGGGAGAATGGGAGGGGATGAGGTCAAGGTGGTAGAGGTCTGATTGTGTCAGTGATTGTAGGCTGTGGTACAAGTTTGGTTTTGACTCTTGTGTGAGGCGGGAGGCCTGGAGGGTTCCAAATGAGCGGGGGATGGATCTGACTTAGGTTTCGGCAGGCTCCCTCTGGCCGCCATAAGGGCTGAAGGGGCAGGGGGTGGGCGCAGGGAGGCTGAGAAGAGGCCACTACACTCGTCCATGAAGACAGAGAGTAGATAGCAGTTGACAGGGTTGTGGTGTGGTGGAGGGATGGGGAGTGACTGCTCATGGGGATGGGTTTCCTTGGGGGGCGGGGCAAGAAAATGTTCTGAAATTAAATAGTGGTGACAGTGGTCCGACTCCCTGAAGGCACCAAAAACCACTTTTCCAGGGTGAATTGTACAGCATGAGGATTATATATCAATAAGAAAACATTTTTCTCAGAGCCTACCAGGACTTCTAACCAAAATGGATGCCCATGGAGAAGACTGGAAGGAAATAGAAACAATAATTGTCACAGGCTCAGGGGGACTCGGGGTTTTGTTTTGTTTTGTTTTTTTCCTTTCTACTTTTGTATGCTTTCCAACTTTTAAAATTAAAAGTAGGTATTTCTTTCTGAGAAATCAATGCTGTGTCATCTGGGGGGCGGGCAGGGAATTGGTTCAGAGGCCTGGGCCTCTCGCTCCACCCCGTTGAGCTCTGTCTGCTGGGTGTTCACGTGGCAGGTTTGGAGCAGGAGAGCGTTTGCTCTGGCCCCCAGCTCTGACCTTCTGGAATTCCATTCCTGCTCACATGGCCTTGGTCAAGTCACACGACCAGAGATCCCCGCGGTCCTCCCCCATCTAGTGTCTGAGCCGCCTGCGTGCCCTCTCCACCCAGAGACCCCCTTTCTCTGCTTGCACGCCTTCAGCCACAGGCCGCTCACCACCTCCCAAGGCAGCTCACTCATTCCATTTCTGGGCAGCTCTGCCTGTTAGCAAGCTCTTCCTTATATGGAGGTGAAATCTGTCTTCCTGTTGCTTCTACTCCTCCTAAGCTCCCTCTCTGAGCCCCAGTTTCTGGGTCTGCAGCACGGGGCTCCCAGGCCCCTCACTTGGCTGCTGGGAGGTTGTAAGGGGATCTGGGCATGAGTAGCCCAGAGCATATGTCAGTGGTCATTCAGTACCGGGGACAAAGCCTTGGCCCCAGCAGCACAACCGAGCAGGATTTCTGAATGAAATGTTCAGACGATCACCACAAAATTGAAACTTGGTACTTATCCCAGTGATCGAAAACTCACATCTCTCCATAGACCAGGAGGGAATAATAACCATCAGAAGCAGCATTTGTCAAAGGTCCATGATGAGGCAAACCCCCATAGTGACTTTCACCTACAGATTTCCATTAATCCTCAACACAACCCAGGCCTTGCCAGTCTCCCATTTTAAAGGTGACAAAATCTGAGGCTCAGAAACATAATGCGAAGCGGCTGGGTGTGAATCTCTCGTCACACATTTTGGGAGTGGTATGGATTGTCTGAGAAAGTCGACCGCAATCCTCTCCACCACAGAAATGTATGGAAACAGGGCTGGAAGGACATCCTATTGGTGGGCGGTTGGGCTTGGCTCTTGGCCCTGTCAGTCGGTCGAGTGAAGGCCCCTTGTAGCTGCCTTGTCTGGGGGGACTGGGCTCGGGAGGATTCACCTGGTCTCAGACCGTGAACTTTGTGCTAAATTTAGGGAGAAAGATTACAGCTTAGAAGGCTGCTTTCCAGCCCATATCACCCCCTCCCCCCGGGTGAGGGAAGCAGGAGCAGAAGCATCACCTCTCCTCCCAGAGAGGGTGCAGAGCCACCCAGAGACACACAGCGAAGATGCGGAAGGGCCAGGCTTGCTCTGGGGGAGGACAGAAGCAGCACCTTTCCTGGTTTAGGGTGTGTGGGGAGGATGGGAGCCGTGACTTCATCGCCTAGTAACTCTCCTAGAGGTCAGAGCCCAGGCAGGCTTCTAAAGCCAGGGGTTTGACGCCCTTCCTGCACTTGTGCCCAGGCTAGACTGCTCCGAGCTGGGCCCCGGGGTGTACCAGATGAAGGAGAACAGCTCCCGAGACCAGGCAGTGAGTGGTTCAGCCTTCCCCTGAAGTCACTCAGACCTTGTGCTCTCTCTTCTACTCTCTGAGGCTGTTTCCACATCTCCGAAATGGGCTAGAGACACCTCCCTCAGAGGATTTCTGGGAGGATTCCACGGGGGTGCTTAGCAGAGTGAGCACCCTCTCCGCACACCACCCCTGCCCGTGGCACAGTCACCTGGCTTCCACTGGGAATGTGGGGATGAAGCCAAACTAGGAGGAAAAGCATAAGAACAATAATCCCCTCCTCCTCCCTCCCCTCCCTCCTCCCCCCCCAGCTCTCCCTCCTCCTCCTCATACACTCATGTGGTAAAAAAATTCACACAGCACAATTAGCAACCCTCCCACCCCTCTTCTCCTTCTTGATCAGCAGTTTCTTCTCTCTGCTTCCAGAGGTGATCTCTGTGGATTGAGGCACCCCTGAAAAGGGCTTTCCATTCGAATGTTCCTTGGGACTCACTTGCCCTGGGAGAAGCTAAGCTGGGCCTGAGTCTCTTGCCCCATTCTGCGGCTGACAGGCCGAGGTGACAGGACTGGGTTATCCCTTAGCAGGGAGGGAGTTGGCCCACTTGTGCCAAAGACAAAGGGCATGCCATAGCCAACGCAGGTCCTGGCGGGAGCTGCAGCCATCAGATGGGACGGGGTCAGGAGGACTTCGGGGGTCCTCACCTGGCTGGGATTGGGAACTGGAGGCCAAGAGAAGGCCTGGGGGCAGCATCCCTAGGGCCGCCGGGTAGAGTGAGGGCAGAGGCCCACAGAGCTCTGAGTTGAGCTGGGAAGGGGCTGGAGGGGTCAACTGAGGAGTGGTTGAGCCCCCCAGAGATACCCACGGGCTCTGGGGTCCGGGAACAAAGGATATGCGGAGGCTGGTGGCTGCCACCCAGGTGTGTGTGCAAGTATGACTACGAGTGAGGAGGCCCTGTGTGTCCTTACGTGGGCACATTTGTGTGTGTCCCTGTCTACCTTTCCTTGCATGCATCTAAAACAAACGTGGGTCTCTGGTTTTGTGAGTGTGCATACACATGGAGGTGTGTGCCCGTGTATTTCCGCCTAGGGGAGCCTGTGTGTTTATGCGTGTCCTGAACCCCCCCCATCTGCTGTGTGACATGGGGGCCCTCTCTGTAAAAAATGGCATCAGCGACCGCCCTGAGTTTAGGGGAGGGAGTCATCCTTGCTCTCTCACCGAGTTCGCTTTGATGGGGGCAGAGGAAGCCACTGGGGCTCAGGGTAGGTTCCACATTCTCTTGGAAGGAGAGAAAGCCGAGGGAGCTGTTGTCATTCCCATTCTTGGGCCCTTGGGAGCCCCTGAGCCTGGGCCGCAGGAGCTGTGTGGCCCAGTGAAAAGGGGCAGGGGTGGGGCCGGTGTGTTTGTGTGTGCATGTGCACGTCTGGTTGTGTGTCTTTGGTTTGCATCTGTGTATCTTTGCACGTATGTTTTTGTGTGCGAGGGTCTCGGGGCTGGGCTCGTGGGTCTGGCTGTGTGTGTAGGTCTGTCAGGCTCTGAGTACGTCCGTGTGTTGTCTGGCCTGCTCGTTCTGGCCCAGGCAGGCCTCCTGCTCAGCGCCAGTCACCTCTGCTCAGGGAAACTGTCACTGCCTGACCCTGAGGCCTCAGCGTGGGCCGTGTCTGGGGTGGATGGTGCTCCCCACCTCGGGGGCGGGAGGGCTCTGAGCTGGGCCCCTTCTCTCCTTCCCACATGGTCCCCAGTGGCCGGGTGGAATGTGTCCACGGGATGGTCACCAGCATGGGAGAGCACCTCTGCCAGCATCAGGTTCAGGCTCAGGCTGGGGCTGGGGTCACAGGTCAATCTAGAGCAAGGGCCAGATACTGGTCTGCGGCTGGGGGCTGTGCTGGGGTCAGAAGTCCATTCACAGCAGAGTGCGGGGGTCAGGCTAGGGCGGGGGTCGGGGCCGGGGGCACACACTGTGACTGAGGTCAAGGGTCAGAATGTGGCTGTGGCTAAGGGTCAGTCAGTAGTGGCTGGGCTCAGGGGGCCATCTGTATTGACACAGAGGACTGGACAGGACCCCCAGCCCCTTGGGGCTCCCTGGCCAAGAAGACAGGTTTGAGCCCTGGGCTGCAGCTACTTGAGAGGTGGGGGCTCAGAGGCAAGAAGGCTCCCATGGCGGCCGTGGGCCGCTCCCATGGCCGTGACGGGACCCCAGCCAGGCCACATGTGTGGGGAGTTGGCGCCACTGGTCAGGAACCAAGGGGTGTCCTCTGGACCCAGGACTGCACAGGAGAATGCAGAGCAGGGCAGGCCCTCCCCGGGCTGAGAAGATGCCGCCTGCCTGTCCTGGTGCCTCTCCCTGGGTCTCTCTGGTGCCCTCCCCTCCCTTCATCCCTGTTGTTCTGTCATCCCTTCATCCCTCTCCCCTGCATTTGCTCTGGTAGCCTGCACTCATCTACTACTCCTCAGCCTCCTCCCTCTTCCTTCCCTCCGTCCCTCCTCTGTCTGTCTTTCCAGCCATGCGACCCTCCTCTTACCCCCCCACCATGCCCCGCGTATTCCCCAACCCCACTCCCAGCCCTGCCTTTAGCCGCCACCCTTTGAACACAGGGCCTTTCTTGCCTCCTCCAAGCTCAGGGACACAAGCTCAGCACCTTCTAGTGCACTCAGATGCTGAGAAAGGGAGGTGACTGCCCGTGGGGGTGAGGCTGAGGGGGCTCCAGGGTGAGAGGATGCGGTGCCCCCAGACGACATTCCTCCTCTGAAGCCCACACCCGGGGAAGGGGATCCCACGGCGGGTGGGTCTGCCCCCATCTGAGTCTAAAGCTGTATGACCTCATCTGGTGGTGGCCTCCCACAGCCTAGTAAAGAAGGATGGATGGACAGACAGATGGCAGAAAAAGCCACAGACAGCAGAGATCAAAGGTCATGCAGATCAAAGGCAGGAACTGGTTGGGTCTCCGCAGGCCCTGATGGGCAGACCCCAGCCCAGCCCCTTGTAGGGCTGCAGGGCCAGCCCAAAGCAGATCGTGAAGTGCGCACCCCCTGCTCCCAGGCCTTTCTCTTGCCCTGGCTCTGGCCAGAACCTAAATAGGGAGACCCCAGATCTTCCTCTGACCTCCACTACCCTCCCTGGCATCTGGGGGGGTGGCGCACACCGCACGTTTGAAAATGTTCCGAAAGTTTAAGGGATGTAGAATGCTGATCCCCCACCCCCAGCTGAAACATCAAGTTTTTGCTTACAAAGAAAAACATTTTCTCAAGTGTTTTGCTCTTGGTCTCACATGGTGGCCCAGCTCTTAGGACGCGCTAGGTGGTGGAGGATTTTGGGGGGGTGGGGACAGAAAGTAACAGTACTGGAATTGCTTAGTGACCATGCCAGGCCACGAGGGCAGAGGGGCTGTCTGTTTTGCTCACGGCTGTCTCCCCTGTGCCCCCAACAATGCCTGACACTTGGTGGGTGCCCCAGAAAGATACCCCGGAGCAGAGATCTGCAGAGCGGATTCACTCCGTTGGTCTGGGGGGACAACAGAAGCCACAAGGGAGGGAAGGCACATCGGGCCCTCAGCTGCTGCCGTGGACTGACATGCTCATTAAAAGGGGAAACTGAGGCTCAGCGTGCGAAAGTAACTTGGCAGGGCACTGCTCCCTATCCATCTGCTAAAAATGGGGCCTCTTCAGCAGCTGTCTGAAGAGGCATGAAGTTCATGAACCTGTAAGATGGGACAGGTTTATTCCTTCCTAAGGACCTGCCCTTCCCCGGGGAACCTGCCCTAGACCATTCTGGTTGCCCAGGCCAGATGCACCAGCTAGTCCTATTAGCCCTGCCTCCAAAAGAAATACAGAATCCCGCGTCTTGTCAGCTCTCTACAACCGCCACCCTGGCCAGGCCCTATCCTCGTCCACCTGGCCCCGCGCAGGGGCCGCCTCTCTGGCCTCCCTGCTCCCACCCTGGCCCCATGTCCGCTCTCTTCACAGCAGCTGGGGCTATGGCAAGGACCTCAGGGAGATCATGTCCCTCTTCTGCTCAGAACACTGCAGAGATACCAAACCTTACCCCCGATAAAAGCCAAAGCTCTTACTAAGGTGCACACGGTCCTGTGGTGTGGCTCTCCATCTCTTCCCACTTGCCCCACTGCTCACTCAGCTCCAGCCACACCAGCCTCGGCTGTTCCAGGAAAACTCTCACCCTACTTCTGCCTCAGGACCTTTGTCCTTGTTGTCCCCTCTGCCTGCACACCTTCCCCACACACACACAGAGCTGCACGCCCTACCACCTTAGTGTCTCAAGTCTGTTCTCAAATGTTTTCAAGTGCAAGGTCCCTGACCACCCAGTGTGAAAACACAGCCCTTTCCCAGATGCTCCCAGTCCCCTTCCCTGGCTTTATTTATTTTTTCGCCTAAATGTAACATACTATATAATTTACCCATTCATTCTGTTTCTTGTCTGACTCACAACTGCAAAGAACAGAAGCTTTGTCCTGTTCCTTGCTCTGAATCCTCAACACATAGCACAGTGCCTCAAACATAGTAGGTGCTCAGTAAATGTCTGCCAGGCAAACGGATGAAGACTTCTGCTACACGCAAGCTCTGTGACCTTGGGCAAGTCGATTGTTTGGACTCAGTGACCCAGTCTTTGAAATGGGGGGGTGTAACCGATGTGAGGGAAAGATAGAGATTTGAAATCGCTGGCTGACTACTCTGTAAATATGTGTAAGAGAGATGTTGAAACCTGCTTGGCCCCCCTCTAACCTGGGGCATCTCAAGGCCAGGAGGGACTGGGGGGGTTACCAGACCAGCGCTGAACTTGAATGTGACTTCTTTGTCTTAATGGCACCTGCCTGGCCTGGTCGGTGGAATCCAGACCCCTCTTCTCTGCCTCTTGTGCCCACCTGGGTGGCCTCCGGCTACCCCCTGTCCCTGGTGGCCTGTCAGTGAGCCTAACATCTGGCAGCTCCACTGACCCCCATTGCCCCACCGACTCCCCAGGCCCCTGTCTGGGGTCTCCTCCCTGGCCCCTGTTTATTATTTGACCCTGGAATGGTTTCTGGGACACACACTTTGCAGGAGAGCAGCTATTCAGATGGTGCTAGGCAAACAAAAGAATGACCTGTCCAGGCCAGGCTCTCCTGAACACAGCCACACTTCACCAGGAAGCATCTGGCCCTTTGAGACCTGTGAGCACTCCCACCCTGGCCCATAAAACTCTCCCGCCAGCCAAGCATGGGGAACCCCTCTCCCCACGGAGCCTGGGGCGGGACTCACGTGGCGAGCCGTGGAGTCAAACCCCAGCCTCCCCACCAGTCATTCCCTCCGCATTTATGGAGCTCCTGCTGTGTCCTGGGTACTACCACCAGGATCCCATGGAATCCTGCCAGGAGGGTCTGATGGAACAAGCAAGCAAGGGCTCGGGGGCCAGGTAGACCTAAGTTTGAATCTTGACACTGTGTCTTCTTCATTCACTCATTTGTTAAATGCATATGGAGCACCTGCTCTGTGCCAGGCGGAGGTGAGCGAGATTTCTCTAGAAACATAGTCAGGTGGGGATCAGAATGTCTGCCTTTGTGCTCTTGCTGAGTCCTTTGATGGCTCTACAGCCTGGGGTTCTCCTTTTGGAGATAAGCAGATCCCCTCCTGGGGGGCTATCTCGATGCCCCTTTGTGATAACACTTGGGGAAGGGGTTTCCATCCGCCTTTGGCAGATGTGAATCTGGAGCCCTCTGCCACACCGCGCCCAGAATGACAGAGAGGCCCCTGGAACAGATGAAGGGCTCGGCTCTCCTTTGGGACAAGCCATCCCACTACCATGTCATTCCTCCAAACCCTTCGTACATGTGCCCAGAATCCAGAATCCGTGAAGAGTGCTTCCCTGAGTGATGGCCGATGTGTTTGGTCACGTGACCTGTCCTTGCCCTGATGTCCTCCAGCCCCTTCCCCCATTCTTCTCCAAAGGGGCTGTTGGTTCAAAGAGGAGAAAGCCCTGGGCTGGGTCAGCCTCATTCATTCATTCATTTACTCATTTATTCATTCAACACACCCTTACTTAATGTATGTCAGGCACCGTTCCAGGTACAGGAGGGAGCACCAGTGAGCACACAGACAAAAATAACCACAAAATACCTAAATAAATACATTATATGGTACATTAGAAGGTGGGGATGAGCATTCTAGGTGGAGGGAAAAGCAAGTGCAAAGGCCCTGTGTCTGGTGACCTCATGGAACATCTAGAAGACAAAGTGGTGAGTCAGGGGGTGGGGCAGGAGGTCAGAGAGGTGGCGGGGGCCTGATTGTATGGGCTCTCATCAGACACTTCTGATCACTCTGAAACCAGGGAGGCGAGGGGAGCCTGTCCCTGCCCCCCCAGTGAAGGGGGCCCACGCTACCATCCTCACACCCCTACCTGCCAATCTGGACCTTTCGGCCAGCTGTATGGAAGAGGTGGCTGAATCAGGATGTGACAGGGACAGTTTGAGAGGCTGAGGGTCAGGCAGCACCATGATAAGGGTTACAGGCCAGTCTGTGACTGGGTTGGTGGTCCCCAGCAGGGATTTGGGCTTTTTTGTCTAATGGTGCACATGGTGGGCTTCTCCTCAGCCTCAGGACTGAGTGACCCTGGTTCCCAGGCCAGGTCACTGAAGACAGGGACCAAGTAGCCTGCATTCTAGAGATGGGAAGACTAGAGCCCACAAAGGAGCTGGGCTGCCCAGGGCTTGCTGGCTGGGAGTGCGTGCCCACCGTTGGCTTGTTTCTCCTGCATCCTTATGAGGTGAGCTAGTGGTCAGCCCAGAAGGCCCATTAGGGTCCATTTCTGGGAGAGAGGCCTGCCCTTTGCCCCTGGGCAGCTGCACTCCGGAGTCTGGGTAGGCTGTAAGATGCTCAGGGCCAGTGACTGCCAAGCCTGGCTGTAAGCTGTTGATTCCTAGGCAGAGGGGACAGCATGTGCAAAGGCTCTGGGCACTTGGGTTGGTTAGGTCTGGGCCAGAGCCCAGAAATGTGTGTTTTTTGTTTCCCATTTGACTCTGTACCAATGGTAGGTTTGGGAGTGACAATTCAAGCCACTGCACAGCCTTAGCCACCTTTACTCAAAGACCTTGAGGCACAGCAACCCATGAAACCCCTTCTAGTCCCCATTCCCGCCCCCCTTCCCTCACCCCAGCCTGGAGGAGGTTGGGCTGAGGGAAGCACTCAAGCAGTGGGTAGAGATGTGTTGCCTGCCACGGCCCTCTCTAAGGGGCCCCCAGGCCCCGGGGAGGGCCAGGCAGGGTGGGGAGGAGGCTCCCCACACCCACTTGGCTCATAATTGCTGTGGGAGTGGAGTGTCGGATGTATGGAGGGGTTGGCAGCGGCAGGGTGGGGGGTTAATAGAAGAAGTCGGGCAATCACTGAACAGCAAAACCTGATAGAGGTCGTGGGTGCGCTCCTCCCCTCTTGGCAGAACCGAGAGGGGCCTGAGCGGGGAGCACAGGTGGGGGGCCGAGGAGAGCGAGACAAGACTGGCAAGCAGGAGAAAGTGGAGAGAGCCAGGGCTGACACGTCTGTGTGATCCCTGGCGCGATAATTGGGCGAACGGACGATAGGTCGGACACGTGTATGGAGAGAAGGGTGGGGAGATGGAGAGACGGAGAGATGAATGAATGAATGGCTGCGTGGGCGGTGAGCCGCCTGGCGAGGGGCGGGCCGGGCGAGCGCTCAATCACAGCCCCGGGGCGCGGCGCCCGCCCGCTACGCTCTGGACGCCCCCCCACCCCAACACCGCGGCCCCTCCCGGGGCGCGTAATTCCGTGCCCCAAGGGCTCTGGAGCTGCTCCCGGCGGCGGCTCCCGGACCAGGGCGAAGAGGGGCTGTGCCACCGCCGCGGGGCTCCGCGCGACGGCCTTCAGCGCGCAGGCTGGGCTGCCCCTCCGCCGCGGGGGGAACCTGGAGGTGCGGTCCCGCCGCGAGGCCCCGGCCCGGCTCTTCTTTGTCTTGGCCCAGTCCTCCGCGGTCTCTAGACTGCCACCCGCCTCTTCGGGCAGCCCTCGCCGCGCACTTCTGGGCTGCTCCGGATCTCCGAGTCTCAGTTCCCGCTGCCCCCAGCCCATAGGCGTCTCCCCCGCCCAGCAGGGTCCCCCAAACCCCAGTGCCTCTAGGACCGCGGAGCCGGCAAGAACCAGGATCTCCGGCAAGCTGCGTCTCCGGTGCGGGGGGGGGGGGGGGGGGGGGGGGGAGGGGGCGGCGGGATGAAGGCCCCCTCGTCTCCGCCTTCTCTCCCCGCCCCTCCTCCGCCACTACTCTTCGCGCTGCGCCCCGACCCCAGCGCAGCCTGTTCGCGCCTTAAGCGGCTCTTCTGCGGCGGTGCCATCCCCGACACCACGCGGAGCCCCCCCTCCCGCCCCCCGCGCCCGCCGGGCCTCAGACCGGCACGCAGAACACAGCCCTACGCAGCCACACACAAGACCGCCTGCAGACACACACCACAGCCTCGCGTCGACCCACAGCCCTGCACAGGCGTACTGCCCCCTACACGCGCAGACCCACAACCCCAACAACCGCAGTCCCACTCGCAAACAAGCCCACACAGATACACAACACCCCTGAGACACACTCGGGCCCACGCAGACACAATCCTACACACACAACCTTACACAGACATACAGCCCCTCGGACACACGCAGCCCCACATGGGCGCAGTCCCACCCACGCAGTCACACAACCCTCTATAAACGATCGCACACAAACACAACTCCACGCAAGCACCGCATCACTCAGTTCCTCCGAGACCCAGCAACGCACTCACAAGCTCGTAGCCAGACCCCCAAACCCCGTGACATTCACACGTAGGACAGACCAGAAAAATACAGCCACACCGATGCACACACGGACCTAATCGCGCAGCCAAGAGCTCACCCACTGGCTCGTAAGTCACTGGAAAAATATTAAAGCGTTTCCCTCCCTCCCCTTCTATCTCCGACACACACATGCGCGCGCGAGCGCGCGCTCGCGTACACACACACACACACACACACACACACGGAGACACTCACCCCCACCCCCAAAGCGCCTCGGAGCCTACTAGCCGGTGACCCCGAGCCCCCGCGGTGAGAGCCGCGGGAGCGTCTCCCCGGCGCCCCCTCCTCCCGCTCCCTACCCGAGCTCACCACTCCTCCCCTCGCCTCCTCCCTCCCTGCCCCCTCCTCCTCCTCCCCTCCCCCGCGTCTGGGGCGCGGGCTGCGCGCAGCCAAGCCCCCTCGTCGCGCGCCCCTCCCCGCGCGCACCCCGCGCCCGCATCGCGCTTGCCGAGTGGATGCGGCCACGGGGCGGTCTCTAATTACCTCCTGTCCCCCGGTGGCCCGTGAATAATGGCTACTGAGGGCGCTCGCAGGGGCTGCTGAGAAGGAAACGCGGGGCGCGAGAGGCGCGGCGCGCGCGGGAGCGCGAGGGAGAAAGGAGCGAGCCCGGTGCCGCCGCGAGCGGCGGGCGGAGAGAAAGGAGTCGGCCACCCGCGGTCGTGTTTTTCTCCCAAGGATCTCATCTGGCCGCCGCGTTCTGGAAGAGGCGAGGGGGAGAGCGCGCGCAAGAGGAGGAGGAGAGAGACGGCGCGGGGAAAGGGAGACGGCGAGACGCGCAGCGCCGGCGCCCGGGAGATCCAGGAGGAGCCCGCAGGTATTGTTGGCGGCAGAGCTTTGTGTCTTCGGGGAGGGGGGGGCCGTTCCGGGGCGCGAGGGCTCCCGGAGCCCCCGGGCCGCCGCCGCGCTCAGAGCTGCCCCAAAGCTGGGGGCTGCCGGCGGTGGTGGCCGCCGGCCGCGGGCACCCCTCCCGCCGCGCCGCGATCTTGGCTGGAGTTGCAGATTTGCCTGTTTGGGGGTTTTCCACGCCGCTTGAGGGAATCGGTCTCAGGAGGAGGAATTTCTTTCTTTCTTTTTTGTTTGTTTGTTTCTTTCTTTTCTTTTTTTTTTTCTTTGTGTGTGTGTGTGTGTGTGTGTGTGTGGCCGCAGTTTGGTTGTGTTGGGGACTTCCCCCTCCCCTTTCCTCCACAATACGTTGGTGAGAGGTCTCGGCGACTGTGGCACTGGTGGAAGGCTGGGGGCTGAGATGGCGGGGCTGGTGGCCGCTGATGGGAACGTGAGGGACGCCGGAGACGGAAGGAGTTTTGCTCAAGTTCGCAATCTGCGCGCTGGAGCGGGTCAGCCGGGGAGGGCCGTCTGCGCACCCTGTCCTGCTCCAGGCAACCGGTGGGAAACTTCCCGAGCGCGCTGCCTCCCGGGGGACTCGGCGCCCCCGACGCCTCCGGGCGCTTCCTCCGGCCGCCGCGGCCCCTCCTTGCCGCCTGCGAGCGCTTAAGGTCGCGCTCTCCCCACCCCCGCCTTCCTCCCTCCCCCGGCAGCTTCCGGATCTGGACAGAGCTGGAGGAGCAGCTTCAAACACTTCCCCTGGAGACCCCTCCCCACTCCCCGCGCCATCGCCTGCCACACAGCCCCCCTGCCCTGCGCCCCCCGCCTCACGCGCGCCTGAGTGGCCAGGCTGACAATGAAATCTCGCGCCTTGCCGTCGGGGGTGGGGGTCGTAGCTGGGTCTCTCTGGGGGCTGCTGACCCAGAGCAGGGGGGAGGGGGAGGGAGGACTTCTTGGGGGAGGGGCTTGTTTGGGTTAGAGACGTTGACGTCGGATGGCGCTGTGCGGGGGAGGAGGCGGGGGCAAGGTGGGGTTCTCGGCCGGGGGTCGCGGATTCTAGCCCCTCTTGGGCTTGCTGATTGGCTGGTGACTTAAGGCACGTTGGAGGGCCCCCCCCAACCTCAGCCTCCTCCCCGCAACTCGGCCTCCTCCCCTCCTGTACAATGCGGGCTTCAGAGGTGATCCCGAGGGTGATGTGTGTGTGTGTGACGGAGTGTTTGTCTCCTGCGATCCACAGCAGACGCTGCTCCGGTGACCCGGAGATCCGGATGCCTCGCCCCCTCCCTCAGGGGTGGGGGGGAGGGGGAGAAAGGGGGAGGGGAGCAGTGGGAACTTCTTTTCCCACTGGGGCCATGGGAGGGGACTGCTAGACCAGAGATTTTTCTGGGGACCGCAGTCCTGGGGTGGGGGGGCTTCAACGCAAAGTAGGGGTCGCGGGGTCAGAAGCTTCTCGGTACTTCTGCCCCTAGATCCTTTTGCTCCTTTGGGGGCGTAGGAGGTGTGGAACGGGTGAAGGCCCAGTTGGAACAGGAGTGGGGGCCGAGAAGAGTCAATGGAAATCTGCCTTAATTGGATTCCCAGGCGAGCATCGGAGGGAGCTAAAGGGGGTTCCTCCTCTTTCTCTTCCCGGGGTAGGGAGCCATGCCCGGGGACCCCCAAGCTGGCAACCCGGGCAGGGGGAGGAAATCCTTCTCCCTACTTAAAAAGGGGATTCCTGGGGGGGAGAGGGGAGGCACCTTGGGGGGCGGTGGCGGACTGCTTTCAGGCTGTTCTGTGGCTGGGTCCAGGAATATAAAGAGTTAACCCTCCCCAGAAATCTGTCAGCCCCCACACAGCAGGGACACACTGTCGGACCCTTTGACGTGCTAACAGCGTGACACTGGCTGACAGGAGCTAGCAGATTCCATACTCTGTGCTTCTCTTCTCGGCAGCAAGCCCCAGGCAGCGGGACAGGACCTGGCTGGGTGGTGCCTTGTTCAGGGACCTTGGGGGGAAGCAGAAATCAGAGACCAGGGAGGGTACAGCAGCCTGGTAGCCGCCTTGTAGCCCTGAGGGAAAAGGGGTTAGGGGCCAGGGTTAGAGAACTTGGAGTGGAATCACCCTTGGGCTGGGGGGGGGGGGGGTTCTACACTTTGTCCCTGCTTCCCACCTCCACCCTGAACCACCCCCAGCTGGAGGCTTGGCCGTTAAGGGTGAGTGTCTGGTCTGATCCATAGGCTAGACTATGAGACCCTAGCAGCTGAGGGCAGGCCTGGCTGAGGCCTCTCCCCAAGCCCCCGCTGCCCCCCCACACACACACACGCATTTCTTTCCTGCAGGTGAGAAGTGTTCCCTGCGGATCTTAGAGCCCTGGGGCCTGGCACACGATGGGCACTCAGCTCTGGCTGGACAAACACGGGAGTGAATGAATCCGTGATGAATGAATGAATAAATGAATGAATGAGATAGGGGAAAGTTTCTCAATTGGTGGCATTTAGTCATTTAAAAAAAGAAACCTTTCCGACATATACATTTTAAAATACGGTTCAGAGAAAAATCTGACAGAGAGAGAAAGAGAAACAAGGTTACTGACAGCAGGCTATGACAATGTTAATATTTTGATGTTGTTCTTCACAGTCTTTTTTGACTTGGGGTTGGTTTGTTTTTTAAAGACTTTGTGGCCATTCTCTGTATTCAGATGTATATCCTGCTTTCTTCTTTGGCGCTAACAGGAGCCTTTTCCTGTTTTGTAACGAACTCTCATAAACACCCTGGTTAATGTCTTCAGGCTTTTCCAATCGGGTGGATGTGCCATCATTTACTTACTCTTCCCCTTTTGTTCAACATTCTGGATGCTCCTGATGAACGAGGTAGCGAATATATTTTGCACAGAGCACTTTTTTGTGATGTTTAAGATGATTTCCTCAAAATGATGTTGCTGATGCTGAAGACTCCGACACGCCTGCAGTGGAAGAAATGGGCTCCTCATTTTTCCAGAAGTGGGGCACTGTTCTCCTTCCTTCCTCACAATCTAGAACCTTCTGTCAGCTGAAAAGAGCCTTGGCAATGAATCACCTGTCTGAGCCCCTTCCTTTGACAGAGGAGGAAACCGGGGCCCAGAGAGGGGAAGTGAGTCCCAAGGTCACATAGCAGTTGGTGGGCCTTGCAGCAGCCAAGAACCAGCTACTGATCTGCCATTTTGGTTTCTATTTGTGGGAAGAGTTCCTAGGGATCTCGTAGGCTGACCTTGTCCATTTCACAGATGGGGGGGCCTGAGACCCCAAGAGAGGAGAAGTACCCAGCTTGCCCCTGGCATCACCAGCTGGAGCACCAGATAGGCTCCTAAACCTGTCACATACTTTCTGTGTCACGCATACTGGCCCCGTCCTCGGATTCTGGGGCTACCGAAGTTACTAGCCTATGGTTGGCCAGCCGTGGGAGCCCTGTTGCCCCTCCTCAAAACTCCTCCTTCCTCTTTGCCATCCCATTCTCCAGAAGGAGAATTTGAGGATCCAAAGCAGGTGCAGTAAGAGGGGTGGGACTGCAGTTGTCAGAGGATCCCCGTGGTTGTGCCCTTACCCCTGTGCCTCAGTTTACTTTTCTAAAGACCTAGCTCGGGGTCTGTTCAGGAGCTGGGGGGCAGGTGTTGGCCCACATATCCACCGTGAGGGAGTGGGGAAGGACCAGTGTCATCTTAAACTTCTTCTGATCTTAGATTGACCTCAGGAGGGCCCCTGGGGAGGAAGGGGAAACAGAGGGGAGGAGAGGAGGAAGGGGAGATAGGGAGGGATTAGAAAAGAGGGAGGGGAGGTCAGGAGGGAAGAAAATGCAAATGAAGAAAGGAGAGAGCTAGCCCCCTCCACGCCCCCCCCCCCCCCCGCAGCCTCACTGGGCGCCCCGGGGGGAGGCTGGGGGACAGCTCTCCCAATGCAGGTGTCAGGGCTAGCCCACACTGGATGACCAGAAAGGCTGGATGTCCGAGCTGGGCTCTGTGAGGGCTGAGCGAAACAGCTGTTGGCCGGGCTCTGGGATCAGAATGATCCAGACCAGGTGGGTGGCAGGGAGGCAAGACCTCTGAGGCTTCTGTTCCTGGGTTCCCCTGTGGGTCAGGTGGCCGGGCACCCCCAGGGAGGGGGCTGGGGCCCTGGGTGCTTCAAGGGGGCAAGGTGATCGTGGCTCAGACTTCCCATCCCAAGACAGGGACCTTCTGTTTCCCCACTGCCAGGACACCAGCTGCCCGTCGAGGTTAAGTGCAGCCCTCCCGTGAGCGTGGGTTATTTGGGCATTTCTGCAGTGTGTATCTGTGCTTTGGACGCGTCCCCGTGCATGCATACACATCCATGCGTGCCTGTGTATGCCCATGTCTGTATGTCTGAGCCTGTCTGTGTGGGGGTCGGTTTGCCTGCCAGCCTGGGTGTGTGTGTGTGCGCGTACCTGTGTCTGTGTGCCTTGGACCCTGTTTGTATATTTCTGAAGGGGTCTGCGTGTCTTCCAGCTTGGGCACGTGTGCCTGCATGCATGTCTGAGTGTGTGTGCGAATCTGTGTGTATCCCTGCGTGTGCCATGTCTGTGGGTGTGTGCATATGTCTGAGAGGCTCTGATCCCATTTGTGCATTTCCGGTGGGGGGAGAGTGCGCCCCTGAGCTTGGGCACGTGCGTGTTTGTCTGTGTGTGAGCACACACTTTCCTCCTAATGGCCCCAAGAGGGATCCAGGCAGCAGGCTTTTGTGCTGCTTTCAAGGTTGCGGCTGGGTGGGTGAAGGGGGGCGGCCTTCAACTGGGAAAGCGGGGGGAGGCAAAAGAAAATCTTAAAAGACCGTCTTCCCTCTGGTCTCCAAGGAGATCAGCCTGTGAAATGATCCGCACGTTAATTAAAAACGATTATATCCTGATTGAGCCATTCCTGTTCACATCCCCGGCCGGGAAGGCTGAGACTGAGACCAGAGGGTGGAGAATGGGGCAGGGTCTGGCTGCAGGGCACAGCCCACGGAGGGGAGCGCACCTGGCGGGGGGCGGGGGGGGGGGCGGGAGGCTGAGTGGCCAGGTATTGGGGGTATATGCCCAAGGCAGATTTGAGCTTCTCCTTCGAATTTTAAAGGCCACCACCCCCACCCTACCTCCTCCAGCCCCCAGGTGGTGCTCTGTGAGGTCCCCGGAGCTGTTTGGCAGCCACCAGGCTCCATTGATCCCCGCTAGCGCTAGGCACTGGTCCTGTTGTTTACACGGATCCTGAAAGTCAGTGTTTGCGGTTCCCATTTTATAGAGAAGTGACATGCTTGAGGTCACGGAGCCAGGAGTTAGGGACCCCAGGCTGGACCCAGTTCTCTGACCCTAAGCCCCAGACACCCCCCCTTCCTAGCTCCCAGCTGCCCCCAACTCCCATGATGAGGGGTCCTCCCTCTGCAGGATCCTGGGGAGCTGAGATGTCAAGGACAGGCCCTCTTATCCTCCCTGGCACCCTGAGATTGTTCCTTTCTGAGGCCCAAGCTGCCCAGGGCATAAGGCTGTGGTGTCTGTTCATGTGGGAAGCCAGATGACTCGCTGCCCTGGGCAGCTCTGGTCTGGCTCTCGTCACCTTCGCCATCCTGGGCAGAGCCTCCTCCCCTCCCTCTCACTGTCCCCCATAAAGTGACTAACAGTTCCGTAGAAGACCAGCCACAGGTGCCCCTTAGTGCCTGGGGCTGGCCACCGTGTACCCATATTCCTGGGTGTGTGCCACCAAGACCTTTCTGGAAAAAAAATCTGGGCCTTGTCACACTCTGCCTTACCCTGTTACCTTGCCCCCAGTCAGCCTCGCAAAGCCTGCAGGAATAGAAAGTAGCCATAGTAATAATAAACCAGGTGATCCTCAGCTTACACCCCAGAATCAAGTGTTGTCATGGTTCTTAAGTGATAGGTGCTTGGGCGAACTGGTTTAGCTCAGCATGTGTGGGGACCCAGCTGTCCATAAGGGTGGCCCCCTGCCCTATCCCTTCCTGTCCCACACACTCCTGTGTGCCCAGGCCAGGCTTCTTGGAGAGGAGGACACCCCGCTTTAGGTCAGCCACACCCAAAAGCACATGATAGCCTGGCCACAAGCAAGGACTTCTTCTTCTTCTTTGAGCCTCAGTTTCCCCTTTGGGCAGTGGGGATCATGGCTGTTTCCTGACAGCACTGTCAGAAGAGTAAGGAAAACCAGGTCAAGTTTGTTCATATGTCTAGAAGCATCGGGACGCACAGAGGGGCTCATTAAGTGTTCATCCGTGCATCTGTCCGTTCAGGGCACCTGTGTGTTAACATGGCAGGGGCCTTGGGTTTGCTGGCTTCTAGGGAGGGAGACGTGCTGTACTCTTTCCATGCTTTCTAGCAGACATTCTGGGGTTGAGGTGACTGTCATTTCAGTAGAAACCTCCAGAGAGCTAAGAATTTCATAGGACCCCCCCCCCCCCAAGCAAAAGCATTACCAAAGGTAGTGTCTGGTAAGAGGGAGGGGATGGTCCTCCTGGACCAAGTTCCACATTCTTAGAGGGATCTTGACCAAGGGGAGGGTGCTGGGACCAGAAATGATGTCATGAGGAATTAGAGAGGCAGATCGGACCCAAAAAGTCAGCATCCACCTGTTCCCAAGGTCAGAATTGCAAGAGAGGCAGGCAGATACTGCTGATCCCACAAAAAGCCCTTTGAGCTGAAGCAGGTAGCCACTCTGCCTCCCCCAGGTCATCCCTGCAAGGTGCCACCTCCCAGGAGCACCTTGACCCATAGGATATCTGCCTTCCCCAAAAACCCTTTCCCAGGGCCTGAAATGACTCCTTTCGTCACAGCCCAGGGTCAAAGCATTGAAAGCCCTGCTTAAAATGCAAACCTATTACCTTGGAGGAGTGATCAGAAGCTGAACTCATGTTTGCATAATGCAGGGGCCAGCAACCTCTCAGTCCCGCAGGGCCAGTGGGCAAAGCTAATGAGCGGGTGGGGGCCGTCTGGCCTTCGTGGGGTGCAGCAGCTCAGCTCTGCCAGGGCAGCATATGGGGATGCAGCCCAGGGTGCCCGTCACCCACCTTCTTAGGAACCAGGATTGAGATGTTCCCATCACACCTCCTGGTTTGTGCCTCTTGTCACCTAACCCAGCAACCCACCTGTGGCCAAATTCACACACACACACACACACACACCCTGCCCCAGCTCTGACCCAGAAGGTACCATACCCACCCTCTGTGCCCAGCCTTGAACCTCAGTCTGCAGGGCCCTGCGAACCGTGCACCGTCCCAGCCTCATGCACATCCCACACTCGCCCTGGCCCTCGTTAGTGGTCTTAGAGGTGAGGGTGTGGGAGCAGAGGGCCCCCACACAGGGGCGCCGGGGCCTGACCGGAACAGGTCAGCCTGACCCATCTTCTACACGCACGACCGACTTCCCGCAGCTGTTGCCATTGACGGGGCTCAGTGGGGAGGGGCGGCTGTGGGCATCTGATGGGCACCTGGTTTCTAAGTCGAGTTTCATTTCCTTCAGTCCTTCATTCAGCATTCGGCAGACGTTTGCCAACAGCCCAGAAGAGGCACATTCAGGCCATGCCCGGGGAGAGTCAGGGTGGGCCTGCCAGCCGGGGGAACACGGGCCCTGGGTCTGAAAGGGGAAGCATTTGACCACAGGGAGGCCTGGAGGCACAAAAGAGCCAGGGGAGCTCTAGAAGGTCGAAAGAGCCAGGAGAGCTCTAGAAGGTCAGAGGTGGGAGGCAAGAGGTAGAAGCGGAGGCTGAAAAGGAGTCTGAGGCCTTGACTGCCGTGAAGGGTTTTATCCTGAAGGCAGGGAACACAGCTGGAGCCCAGGCTTGAGGTGGAAAATGAGCCAATGAGGAGAAAAGCCAGGGAGGATCAGGAAAAGCACCCCCCCCCCCCGACTGTGGGGCTGCGTGACCTTTGGCCTGCCGTGAGCCTTTCTGGGCCTCAGTGTCCCCTCTCAGAACTGAGGCCTCCAATTCTAAGTGGTGGGGCCTGACTGGACAAGAGCATCCTCCCTCCCTGCACGGAGCTATTGCTGGACCTGCTCTCGAGGGAAGCTGGGGCCTGACCCTGCTCCCAAACTCCTGCCTCAGTTCCGAGCCACTCCGCCCAGCCCTGCGGTGTCTGAGCCCTGGGAGGGATTATAACCTCTCGCTGGGGAAAGAGGTGGAACTCCTCCGGGACCAGTAATTAAAGCCCAACAGATTGTAATTCCCTAAAAGAAGGCTCAGTACCGAGAGGGAGGAGTGGTACCCAGAGCCCCAGAGAAGACAGGAGGAGGAGAAGCGTTGGGGATGAGGGCAGCCTGGGGTCCGGGGTGATACGAGTGATATCTGGAATCCTGTGACTCAGCAAGGCCTCCCTAGTGCTGGGCCCTGAGCACTTTATTATTTCCGATCTTCAGCCCCTTCCTGCAGGGGAAGCGTCCTGCCATCCCCATTTCACAGATGAAGAAATCGAGGCTTGGAGAAGTCTGTTAACTGGCTCCAGGCCCTCTGGGCTCTAAGCAGCTGGGCTGGGGACGAACCCAGGGCCGTGTTTGAGCATGACCCTCCTTGCTGGGTATTTATGGTGGGGGGCCCAGCAGGGCAGACCTTCCTGCAACCCCTTCTGATACCCCCCATGTTTGGGGTCTTCTGTCTGTGGGAGGAGAAGGAGGCTCATGGGTCGTACTGTGGTGACAGAAGGGAGTCAGTCGTTCCGGGCTGACGCTGTCCTTCAGTTACTCACCTGCCCTGGGATGCCAGGCAAGAGCTGCTCTTCTCGGGGGCATCTCCTCATCTGTAAAAGGTTCGGATAACCTTAGGGTTCCTTGTAGCCCGAACCGTCGGATTGGCCGGTAGGGCAGATCCTGACAGCAGAGGTAAGTAGTAACCTTTGAGAATTCCTGCGCCCGCCCTCCCTCATTCATCCTAGCAGTACCTGCTGAGCCCTTTGTCATGTGAGGGGGGCTTCAGCTCTCACATGCCAGGGGAAGGTGGGCTCTGTTAGCATCCCATGACAGCCAAAGAGGTCACGGCTGCTCTGGGGAGAGCTATCTCCTAGAAAATTAAGACACACTTTCCTCAGTCCTGCTGCCCAGCATTTGCCCCATGCCCTGACTCCCCTAATCCGTACTTCACTGCCCCCCCTTCTGTGAGCAGACCTCCCTTCCTCCAGGGAGAGGTAGAGAGACCAGGGCTTGAGAATCCAGACCAGAGACTGTTGGCTGGTGATGCCCTCAGACAGGCGCTGTTTGATCAGCACAGGGTTTTAAAGTTTTCTTTCTTTATTTGAGAGAGAGAGAGCGCGAGCAGGGGGAGAAGGAGAGGGAGAGAGAATCTCAAGCAGACTCTGCGCTGAGCACGGAGCCCGACAGGGGGCTCGATCCCATGACTCTGAGATCACGACCTGAGCCGAAACCAAGAGTCACGCTCAACCCCAGCTGTGCCACCCAGGCGCCCCAGGGTTTTAAATATAACTTGAGCTTTCACATAAAAATCCTACTTTTTGCGTCTCTGAAACTAGAAACCCACATGCCCACAGGGGGCTGGCTGCAGGCAGAGCTGAGATGGGCTGCCACCTTCTGCCCGGTTCCGTGCAGAGTTGCCCCCCTGCATAGCCCTCGGTTCCCATCCTGCACCCCGGCTTTCACTGATCTTGGGCAGGTTACATCTTTGAACCTCATCCGTAAAATGTCAGAACCAGGGAACTGATTCCAAACTGTGTCTTGAAGGTGTTTTCCAGAAATTCTCCAGGCAGGGGGAAAAAAGGGGGGGGGTGCCCCCAGCTGCAGGAACTGCCTGGGGAAAGATAGGGAGGTCCCAAAGGGCACAGAATGCTCGAGAAATACGGAGCTCTCCTTGCCTGCTACCTACGTGCTTGGTGAAGCCTGAACACTGAGGCCAGTTGGACTGTATTGGTTCCATAACATGATTCATTCATTCCAGCCATTCAGACGCCCCTCGCAGCATCCCTAACCAGAGGACCATCGAGGAGCCTTTTCTCCTCACTTTTACTGGATGGAGAAAAGTGGAGGGCAGAGAGGTGAGGTGACCTGCCCTGGGTCCCAGCGAGGGGCAGGATTCGGACAAGGGCCCCGATTCTCGACGACGGGCCCGGGGGCTCGTTCTGATCTAAGACACTGTAAAAATTGGCTCTTAGGTGATCTGCCTTTTCCTGTGCATTTTAAAAAATGCTCTTTTAGTTAATATGCGGGAGGGATTTCGATGTGCTCGTACATAACCTTTTGCTGAAGCGACAGCGTGCTATAAAAGGGTCCCAGGAGAGCTGGTGTAATTTGGGCTGTGAGGGACAGAGAATACCAATGCAGACCTCTCCAGAAGGCCCACTGCTCCTGGGAGCTGGGATACCGGGGCGGGTGGGGAGGGGCTCACCTCACCACGCCGAGGCCAGGCCTCCAGCTCTCTCCCATTTTGCACCCAGGGACCACATGTTTGTTCAGATCTTGTTGGACTGTTTGGCTTTCTTTATTCCCTCACAATTTTGAGTGAAGGTCTCAGTTCCTAGAGGAGGAGGTCTAGGTAGAGAGGAACGGTGTCCAGGACCCAAAGGGACTGTGAGCGGGATGGTGGGACAGACACGGGAGCCCCATTTGTCAGCAAGAGGTGGCCGGTTGGCAAGGTGGCAGACAGAGGGGCCCATGCGGAGGGCAGATCGAAAGGCACCTTCAAGGTCTATTCAGCATTTGCCCTTGGTCCCAAAGGATCCCAAAAGGGGCTTGGGAGGTTTCAGTTAATTGAGGCTGATTCTAAATCAGGAGGCTTAATAAATGGTAATTATCGTCCTGTGGGAGCAGACCAGAGCTACCAATGCTGCTGGGAACAGAGATCATGGATTCAGAGCCCCTTTCCCCTCCCACACACCTAGAGGCTCTGAGAACTTCCACCCACAGAGGTGTCAGGGATAGACCTGGTGCAGACCAGGGGCCGCCTCCTCCCTGTGTGTGGGTTCAGGGCATGGAGGTGTATTGCGTGCTTGCATCTGTGAGTGTGCATGTGTGTGTGCTGGTACTGGGCCACCCTCCACCCAGCCACCTCCAGGCCCCTTAACTCCCCACCTGTCAAGGGACAGAGAGAAGGGACTCTCCCAGGCGGAATCTCAGCAGGGCACAGGCTTTGGGACTCCAGAAAGCGGCGCCGTGTGGACAGAGGTGACAGCGCATGGTTTTGGTCCCACCCAAAGAGGAACTTCTGTCATTTCGAGTGGCCCAGAGGGGGCCCGGGCTGCCCCAAGGGGCAGGGAGTGTTCCATCTCAACAGCTTTGCGAGCAGAGCCCAAATGTGTACCTTCCTGTCGTTTGCAGTCCCTTCTAAGCCCAAGTCCTGGCACAGGGCATCCCCCCCAGCTGACACACAGCAGTCCCTGAGGCTGCTCCATCTTGCCAACCCAGACTGGCCAGAGGGACCGACAAAGGGCTTCTGCCCCTTGGTGTCCCCAGAACTTGGCCCGGAGAGACCCAGGGCACGGGGATGAGGATGATAGTGTGTCACAGCGTATTGTGATGGTGGACGCGTGTGTGTATCTGCGTTGTATGTGTGCATTTGTATGTGTTCTGTGCTCTTGGGTGGGCAGGGCCGCAAGTGTTGAGTGTGGATGTCCATGCAGAGAGTGTGTAGTGTGCGTGGCTCTGAGCCGAGGGAGGCGGGCTGGGGGTACGTGTGTCTGTGCACTTTGCAAGTATTGCCCATCCAATGCACATGAATGCATTTGGGGTGATGGACGTGTTTGTGGCCAGGGTGTGTCTGTGGGGGTGCTGTGCTGAGCCCCCCCTCCCCGGCCAGCTCCTTCTGGTCTGTTTTTTTTTCCCACCCCAGACCCCCATCACCCCTGCCCCCAGGTCAGACCTCAGGGGCTCCCAGTTGCCCCGAACTCTGACCATCCACACCTCCACTTACAGGGAACTTGACACCTGCCAGCCCAGGTCTTGACCTCTTGTGTAGGCCCAGCATGTGGCTGAGGGACCCCAGGGGACCATAGGGACAAGGGAGAAAGAGCGAGAGGAGGCCTCCTGGTCACTGCTCAGCCCCTCCTCGGAAGGTCCTAAAGGAGGTGGGTTTCTGAGTCTCTGCAGCATCTGGGCCAGGGACCTTTCTGGAGCTACCATGGTCATCTCCAGAGATGGAATGTTTTTAGAACATGAGACATGGCACTTCGGGGACAGGATGAGGGCATTTCTAGAGAGGAGATGGAAGGCATTTCTAGAGAGGAGATGGAAAGCATTTCTGGAGGAGGGACAGTTTTGAAGATGAAATGGCATTTTGGGAGATGAAGCATGAACATCTCTGGAGATAGGGGCGGGCATTTTCTGGAGTAAAGATGAAGCCTTTCTGGATTCCAGACATTGCTAGAGATGAAACATTTCTGGAAATGGACTATTTCTAGAGATAAACTGTAGTACCTCTGGAAATGGAGTGTTTTTGAAGATGATGCAGGAGTATTTCTGGGAATAAAATAGGGCATTTCTGGATTTGAGGTATTTTTGGAGCTGACATGGAACATCTCTAGAGATGGGATGTGATATTTCTGGAAGTGGAACATTCTTGGAGCTAAGATGGAGCCTTTATAGAGGACACTGGCCTTTGTGGAGCTCGATTATATTTGAAGATGAGAGAGGATTTCTGGAGATAAGATGGAACCTTTCTGGAGATGGAACGTTCTGGAGCTGAAAATTTCTGGATTCAAACCAAGCATTTCTGGAGAGGAATTTTGTCATTCTCAGAAAAGGATCGAAGATGGGATATTTCTGGAGGTGGTGTTTTCTGGAGATGAGGGGGCCGTTGGTAAAGCTGGCTGTTTGCCTCTCGAGGAGTCGATGGGGGGCGTCTCTCGGGGGGACCAGAAACACCCCCCTACCTGTGACCCTTGTTTTGCAGGAGATGGGCCTGAGGTCCGGAGGGGAGGCTCCTGCCCAGGCCCACTCCTCCTGTGAGTGGCAGAGCAGGCCTTCTGGGGACCATTCCAGAGCCACTCCCTCCTCAAGGCCTGTGCTGGAATCCTCCCCAAGGGAGGCCAGAACCCTCTCAGTCCTGTTCTTGGGGTCCCACCCCCATCCTTGTGGGGCCCTGGCAGGAACAGGCAGTGACTGAATGGTTAAATTTCATTTAATTCAATTTCTTTGGAGCCATCTGAGGCTTGCTCCCCAGCCCCCTCTGCCAGGAACCTCCACCCTCTCTCGAACCAGTATCCGCCCCCCCCACCTTGAAGCAGCCCTGAGGTTGGCCTTGCTTCGGCAGAAGGAAACTGGGGGGGCGGGGGTACAAGGCTGAACATGGGTGAAGGCCCAGGTCCCTGCTCTGGCCCCAGGCTGACCGTTGGGGGGGGAGGTGTGCCAGGCCACCTTCCCCCCCCCCCCCCTCCAAAGAAGCGGCTATAGAAGCCTGCCGCCACTTGAGCCGGCCTGGAGCCCTGGAGTAATTATTTCTCTTCCTTAATTGAAATTTCAGCCTCAGTGATCCTGCCTCAGAAGTGTGAGGTGGGGGAGGGCGCCTGGTGGGGTGGGAGAGGGCGGGGAGCCCCCTCCCTTGCCCCCAGAAGGCGGGAGGCAGCGCCAGCCTCCAGGCCCCGGACTCTGGTGGTGGGCATGGGGTGGAGGGCTGCCGCTCAGGGAGAGGGGGGTCAGGGCTGGGCACTGCCTATGGCCCACTGCGGTTAAAAAGCTGAAGCTTTCACCTGCCGGTTGGGGAGAAGGCTGAGAGGAAAAGGAGGCTAGCCTGAGGCAGGTATACAGCTGGGGCGGCCTGTGTGGAGGGCTTCTGAGCCAGGGGCGCATGAGGGAGTGGGCAACGTCGGGAAACCACTGCCTCCTCCCGGATCTGGCAGGGATCTGAGGGGGTGGCCTGGGGGGCTGTGACTCAGGCGGAGCAGGCCATGATGGCGGCAGGCCCAGTTCCTGGTTCAGGGCTGGGTGAGGCAGCTGGCCTGGTGGGGTGGGGTGGGCTGTGGCTGGTGGGGGCAGCTGAGGAGGCTGTTTTCCCAGCTGCGGTCAGGCTGGGCGGAGCATCCGGGCTGGGCGCTGGGTCACCACACACACACACACACACACACACACACACTCACTCTCTCTCTCTCTCTCTCTCTCTCTCTCTCCCCCCCTTCCTCTCCCTCTCTCTCTCTCTCTACCTGGGTGGTCCCTGCTACCCCACACGGCCTGAGGCCTGTCTGCTGGTAGAAGCAGAGGACTGGGGGGGGGGGGCGGTAGGAAGGGGGGGGGGGGAGGGGGAAGCCATGAGCTCCAGACAGGCCAAGGGTCCACCCCTCCTTGAGCTTCTGAGGGGCGGCTCTGAGATGCTCAGGCTAAATGTACAGGCTTCCAGCTTCTACCCACATTTGTCCAGACTCAGGCCAACCCAGGCCCCAGCACAAGGGACCAACTGTGGTCGTCCCCGCCCCCAGGCCCTGATGCTTGCCCTCAGGGTCTCAGTCTTTCCCAACTGGGAAATGGGATTTGCGGTCAGCTCGATGGGAGTTTTCAGGGCTGAAGTAAGCTGCCAGGTGCCCAAGGCTGCAAGCCCAGGCTGTCCCTCTCACTGTGGTTATGAAGAAATGTGCCAAAGCCTGAGCAGGCCCAGGCCGGCACCCTGCACGCAGTAGGAGCTCAGGGAATGACAGCAATGTGGTCATCAGTGTTGTGACTGAGATGGGGTTTTCCCGGCACCCAGAAACGGCTGTCAGGGGAGCTCCCTGCCCACGGCCTTCTCCAGCCCTGGGGGGGCAGGTTTGCTGACAAGGGAGACTAAGGCCTTTTGGAGTAAGGACAGGGTGGGGAGAGGGATCTGGAGGTGGCTGCCTCCTCCACGCACGCGGCTCCCACGCTCACACACTGGGCGTCACACACATCCATTAAGAGCACTCTAGAAAACCCATTGAGGTGAGAGCCACACTCAGCAAGGCCCTGTCACTGCAGCTCGCCCGACCCCTGGATTGCAAAGCTCACAGCCCATCTTTGGGGGCTGGGGGTGGGGGCTGGGGCTGCCCTCCAAGGAGAAGCGGGACAGAGGTGGATGCACGGATGCACGGAAGGGACAAGTCAGCTCCAAGAGCTGGGGAAGGGAAGAAGGTGCCAGCACACTTGTGGTCGTTTGCTTAGAGAGAGGGGAGGAGGACAGGCACGGGGAGAGATGGGGAGGGATGAGGATGCAGGAGACAATCTGGCAGCAAGGGTCGGGGGGCCTTGGAGCCTGAGCTTGACCCAGCTGCGGAATGTCTGCTGCTTGCCTGGGCCGTGGCCCCTTCCGCCTGCGGCACTTGGGGAGCTCTGTTCTGGCTCAGCTCCAGACATCTCCAATACCTGTCCCTTCCCCTGACCTCCTGCTGCCACAGTGGCCTCCCTTGCCCCATGGCTTGGGGATTTTGAGGCCTTAAGCCACCAGCGGTCAGGAGCTGGACTGGGTTCTCCCGCCAGTGGGGGGTTGGAGGGGACCGGAGCGGCGGGGGCGGGGTCACCCCAGAGGCCACCTGGGGTGGCTCCCAGGCTCCAATCCAGCCCCGTCAGTAGGCTGCTGAGCTGACCTTGTCACCCTGGGTCCAGAGAGAGGGCAGCCCCTCCCCCACGCGCCCAGAGCCAGCATTGCTGACATGACTCACCTTACGGGTGCAGACTACTCCCTCTCCCCACTGGGGGGAAACAGGAAGCCTCCTGAGGCCGCCGCTGGCATCCCAGAGGACATGGGGATTGCTCACCTACGTGGGTCAGACCCTCTGCTGCTCTGGTGTCCACCTAGAGCCTTGGGAGACCCTCCGGGACCTCCGTGTTTAGGAGCACGGGGTGCACAGACACAGGGGCACACCTTTGCAGTCCAGTGGCCAGGGGCTCCCAGCTTCTCCTCCATCCAGACAAACCCTAGGTCCCAGGGGCCAGTGCTATGCTCTCTTCCTCTGAAACACCTTCCCGAGGCTCTGAGCCCTAACACGGCTGCCCCTGGACAAAACTGGGGTCCCTGTCCCCCCTGATGCTCCACATCCACCCTGTTGGAAAAGTGGGATGTCCCCACTCAGCCCTGGAGATGGCCAGCTTGGGGAGAGACCTGACACTGTGGCCAAGAGTGGAAGGACTCGCACCAGGCTACATGGGCCCATCAGTGGTGGGGCCGGGATTCGAACCAGCCTCCGCAGACCACAGCTCCTGGGGAAGAGCGGGTCCAGGTAGCACAGGCCTGTGGGACAATGCTCTGTTTTGTATTTATTTCTGACCCCCACCCCTTGGCCCACCTTGGCAGGCCTCAGGGCAGACCCTCTCTTGGTTCCCCCCCCCCCAACAAAGCGACCTCTACTAGACATGCCAAAGCGGAGGCTTCAGTCAGAGCAGGTGAAAGGGAATTCCATCTCGGCCTTTTGTTACTCAAGGAGGGAGGGTAGGGAATGGATTTGCCCTTGAATGGGGAGAGAGGGAGACAAGGGTGGGGGGCGGGCGTGCTCAAGGATAGGGCAGGGGCAGACATACCTGAGACCAGACTTCTCCCTACCCTGCTAGGGCATCAAAAGGCTGGTGGTCATTTTAGTATTTAGCGTGCGCGTGCACGCACACACACACACACACGCTCTCACACATAACACACACTCAGATGCACTCACACGTGTCACTCCTATCTTCCCCACCACCCTCTGAGGTCCCCTCCAAGCCAGGAAGCACAGGAAAAAAAAAAAAAGGAGAAAGGGAAAAAGAAAAAGAGAGATTAGTGGAAAGAAAATCCGATTCTGGAGTTACCTTAGTTACCAGCTCTAATGACTCGTGGGGCGGGCTCAGCCACCTTCCTGCGCAAGAAGACCCTCCCTCCCAGGCCCCTCCGTCACCCCGTTAATAAGATGGGGCCCTTGTTCACGAGTTCTGCAGCAGAAAGGGAAGAATCAAGGACTTTTCAATAAGAGAGAACTCCCTGGGTGGTTTTGAATAGTTGCTTTTTGTGTGGCAGCGAGGGACTGGTCCTCTCCTCGACACCCTGCCCTGCCCGCCTCCCTCCGCTGCTCCGTCTGGAGCCGCCTGCTCCCAGGTCTCCAGATGGATGAGCTTGTTTCTCGGGAGCCCGGGGAGCCTGGTCCTTCATTGTTCCTGCCTTTCCCTCCTGACACCCTCAGCTTAGCAGAGGCCACAGGCAGCCTTTGCATCTCAGGAAAGCTAGAGAATCCCCAAGGTGATGCTAAAAAGGCTTAAACCTGAGGAGTGGGGCTCAGCGTGGAGCACCTGGTCCCTGTCCTGTGCCCGGGGAAACAAAGGCACGCTCCCCGCATCCCTTCCCCGGGTGCTGGGCCTGCTGGCGTCCGCCAAGCTCACGGCCATTGCTTCGGTGCCAGCAGAAGGGACGTGAATGGAGGCGAGGCTGGCCAAGGGGAGATGACGGTGGAAAAGGAGAGAGACAAGCAAATCCGTTTTATCAGACGCTGCATATCTTAGGAAAGCACATTTCAGCTCTTTTGGCTTTTGGCAAGCTGGTCCTACCCTTTAATTTTCTAATAAAAAGGAATTACGTTTGCTGAAAAGGCAGTAACCAGCTTCGTGTCAGTGTCTCTCATAGAGACCATAATTCCCATCTTGGGTGCCTGCCGGCCCAGGGCGAGGGGGTGGACTCCTGTGGCCGAAGGTGGCACTGTACAGGGGCCAAGGGGCAGGGACACTAGGGCAGATGGCAGGCAGTGCCCTGCCCACCCTGCCCCGGGCTGTCCACCCCCAGCCCGGCCTCAAGCCATGGTTCCAGGCTCACCACCAAGGCCCCAAGACTCATAGCAGACACTTAATAAATATTTGTGGCATGAATGAATGCATGAATTCTTATTGCTGAGGCCTGGGGTACCTGGCAGGATGCTCGGGGGGTCGGATCTTTGTCGAATGAATGAACGCATGAGTGCATGCGTGAATCCATGCTCTCCAGAGTCTGAAATCACCTATCTGGAAGGACTTACCAACCCTGTACCGCTCCTTACACGCACCCCCCTCAACCACCCCTGGCACTGAATTCACTGGAAACTTGCCAGAAATCATCTTTTTAAAAATAGGTGTTTATTTATTTATTTTTAAAGATTTATTTATTTATTTATTTGACAGAAAGAGAGACACAGTGAGAGAGGGAACACAAGCAGGGGGAGTGGGAGAGGGAGAAGCAGGCTTCCCACTGAGCAGGGAGGCCGACGCGGGGCTCGATCCCAGGGTCCTGGGACCATGACCTAACCCGAAGGCAGACGCTCAACGACTGAGCCACCCAGTTGCCCCTATTTATTTTTTTAAAGACAAAACAGAAGTGTGTAAAGTTGGAAGTTTGGGTCCCCACAGCTCCATGCTTGAATCTCTGGGGTCAGAGGCAGGTGCCCCATCCTTTAGCCCTTCCTCCTGTCACTGGGAATTCTGTGCCTTAGGTCCACTTTGGGGTTTCCTCCAGGGGGGCCCTTCGGCACGCACTGTTCTGTAGCATTGTGGGGCTCCTCAGTCATCCCACGGCCCGCTCGTCAGCCTGGGTCACAGGAAGCACACAGTAGGGCCTTATGTAAGTGCCCTGTCTCTGCAGGGTGGACACGGGGACAGCATTTTTTGCTGTTACAAATACCTTCATTCCAGTCCCAGTTTTAACCAAGCTCCTGTAGGCAGAATACTTACCACAGGTGGGCACGTGATAAATGGTAGCCTTTGTAATTTGGAAGGAATCTGGACTTGGTTCCATGCCCCAACCATCTCTCGTACCCCTTCTGTGTGCCAGGGACCCCCACGGTTCCAGAGGGGTGAGGAGCCCCACCCCCTGAGCAACAACATCCAGGAGCCCAGCTGCCCCGCCCCCCAGCAGCCCATCACTGTCGGCATCTGGGCACTGTCAGACTGATTTATGACCCTGGAAATGCCAGGGCATGTAGGCAAGCAGATCTCACACACAGCATCCTTTCTGGGGCTAACCCCAGTGTGGAGGTGTAGAGGCAACCCCCCCTCCCCCCGCCGCTCACTGCCCCATGTCCAGCTCCCAGGCACCGTGCCACCACACTTCAGCCAGCAGATGTGGGAGCAGCCTGGGCCTCATCCGGCGGGGCACTTGGGAAGAGACACACAGAAATGCCCAGCATTCTGTCCTTGGGCCTGCCTGAATCCCAGCCCTGGGCGTGGTCATGAATCGAAACTATAACAAGCCCCTCAGGGACTGCTGTATACCAGCCAGGACCGAGAACCAATACAAGGCGTAGCAATATCAGGGATATCTGAGGCTGGCCTGGTCCTTTCTGCAGCTGGGCAGTGGGAGAGCTGATGGGCTCAGGGTGGGGAGGGGAAGGAAGATGGAAGTGGGAACCAGTGAGGGAACCTGCGGGAGATGTTTATCCTAAGATTCTGGTTTGGGCAGTGAGACAGGTCACCTTTGTGTCCCCTACACAGTTCTTGGCATACAGTGAATGCTTAAGAGACTTTGCTTACAGACACGAGTGACTTTGTGAATGGTGGCACTTGTGTCCGTGCTGACTTTGGGGTCCCGGTGGGACCACCAGGATCAGCCCCTCTTTCTCATTGACAGCCAACTTGTCTGGGGTGGGGGGACCCAGTGCAGTCTGGGGTATTGTGGGTTTCAAGTGCCCCATGGTTCAAATGCCAGCCGCTCTGCCCTGCACTGAGCCTCTGTTGGCTGTTCTGTAAACTGGGCGGAATCATCTTGGCCAAGGTGGCCATGAGTGGTAGCAGCCAGGGAGGCGCCCCTGCTCAGAACAGGGTCCATACCAGGTGATTTCCCCAGGGTGGCCTTGGTGTGGTTTTCATTCCAAATCGTTTTTTAATTACGGAAGGAGAGACATGATGGTTGTAGATAGAAAAGGAAGAAACGTTGGAGGTACAGGAATAGGTCAGAGTCCTTCTGCACAGAGATTTTCTTGGAGGCCAATACTTTTCCTCGTCTAATGTGGGCCTTTGGATTGTGGGTGTGCGCGCGCGCGCGAGCATTTGTGCACACACACACAAACACACTTAAATCTTCATAGAGCACCTACTGTGTGTGGAACCCGGAGCGTTTAGAGACGACTCAGAGCCCGGCTCTGCCTTTAGGGGGCGCTCTGGGTCCTGTTGGGGAGACTGATTGGAACCTGATAAATTAGCCTTTGAGGGGGAGCCCGCCGTATGTAAGAGGGGGTGCACAAAGGAAGGAGTTCACTGTGGGTGGCGGGGTCGGGTGAGGGGAGCAGGAAGGGCTTGACAGGGCCGTGGGGTCTGAACGGGGCCTGCACAAATGCTTGCAAGTGTTTAGGCACAGAAAAGCAGAAGGGAGCAGGAAAAGCCCTCGGGGAGAGGGAGGGAGGTGGCTGGGGACACGCGGGCTTTGGGATCCCGGCAGGACTGCCAGGGTCGGCCTCTCCGTGCAAAGCCACCCGTGAGAGCTTGGCGGCGGCGCGCAGCGTGTGTGTGCTGGAGACTGGCCGGGAGCGCGGGGGGCGCGGGGGCGCGGGGCCCCGGGACGCCTGGGCCGGAGTCTCTGTTTTCTTCTGTAAGTAGTAGGAGCCGCTGCAGGGTTTTAAGCAGGGAAGTGACCTGGTCCGGCGTGTGTATTTGAAAGAGGTATCCGTCCAGCAGAGCTTGCAGGAGGTTGAGGGGGCCAGGGAGCCCCGCCCCCCGGCCCCGGGAGGCTCGTGCGGTGGTCCGGGGCGCCGCCGAGCAGCGCTGGTGGCCGGGACGTGGCCGGAGGGGAGGGCGGGCCCGGCGGCGGGGGCGGGAGCGGCTGTGCCGGCGGCGATTGGACGCGGACGGGGAGGGCGGGGTCTGGGGCGAGGACCGGGAATGGACGCCGTGCGGCTCCTGACGTGGGCGGGCGCGACGTGGGGCGGCCGGGCCTGCGGCGCCTTCCTCCCCGGCCCGGGTCGGCTCACAGCCCCGGGGAGCGCCCGGCCCTCAGGCCCCCCGTCCCCCCTTTCCGGGCAGCATGCCCTCCACCAGCACCTGGCAGACCCGCGCTGCCGACAGCAGCGGGCGGAGACCTTTGTGCTTTCCAAGTCCTCCTCCAGGGACGCGGGTGATGACCGAGCCGGCAGATGCCCCGCTGGTGCCACTGTCGCCACCCACCACCCTCTGACGCTCAGCTGCTCCCCAGAAAGAAAGACCTTGTCACAAAGGGAGGGAGGGCGAGGACGCGCTTCCGCGACGCAGCCCATCTGGGAGCCAACGTTATTTTCCTGATTCAAGGAAACATCTGTTCATGCCTCTCCTTTCAGAGAGAGGCGGGCAGCCGACCCAGGACGAGGGAAGCCGCTGGGCTTGTCCCTGGCGCTGGGCAGCAGGGTGGTGGACGTGGCTGAGCCCAGGACCCCGTCCTAAGGGGTTTAAAACAAGCCACCACCGTTCTCTGCCCAATTTCCACCCACCTGCTGCCACCTGGCCTGCCCGCCTGCTTCTGTCCCTCTGTGCACTTCTGGTCAGGTGCTTCCACCAGCCCCTAGGTGCCCGTGGCTGTCACCGCCTCCCCTCAAGTACAGGGGCTCCTGGGGCAAAAACTGTGGCCTCCCCCAGAGTGCCATATGTGTTTATCGAGGGACCCTTTCATTATTTCTCACACACACAAGCCATGTTTTTGAAAGATACGGCTGCCAAACAAACTGCATTTATTACATAATGATTAATTCATTGCCCCCATTTCTTATTAATCAAAGACATCCATAACTGCCTATCCGAGCTTTGGGTGGGGGAGATAGCCAGCAGGGCCTCGAGCTGACAGCCTTCTGGCCCAGAGCAGGGGCACTGCTAGATTTGTGTCACTGAGGCCTCGTTTGGGTAAATGCACGATACCCCTGAGGTTTCTAGAAGAAATAGAGACAGCTCATGGACCCCCCACACATCGCCTCTCCGAGCCCCTGGGGCCACCTGGGATGTTTTATCACCCCCTCTCCAGCCAGCTCTGAGCTCAGGCTGGCTGCTTGGCACTTGGCCACTGGCTGACCGACGGCTTGGCAGAGGATGAGGGAAAAGGAGTAGGCTTGTCCCCATCCCTGGAAGCGGCCGTTAGTGGCAGCCCGGGAAGGAGATGGGAGCCTGGGTTGAGGTCAGGACTGCTCTGGGCAGAGTTGGAGGGCAGCTGACAGAGCACTGTCCGGGCAAGCCGGTCCTGGGCACAGAGGCTGAGAATCTTGGGGTTCCCGGGCATTTGAGGCGCTATCCTCTCACCTCCCAGGGGCAGATCAAGCTTGTGTTTTTAGCTCTTGGGATACATGAGGAGTCTGAGGTCGGGCCAGTGCCATCCACCCCTTCTTTATCCTCTCATCCAACACCGACTGTATGGGCTGGCATCCACCACGAATGTCCCTGACCTCACGGTGTTCACAGTCTAGTGGGGATACGTGCAGATGCCCAAATAAGTCATTGCTGTCTCGTGTGGTGTCAAGCCATGGGTTGCCCAGGAAGGTAGGGACCGAACGAGAAGGCATCTAACCTAAACTGGGCTTTGTGGTCAGGGAAGCCTTCCCGGAAGAGGTGCTATTGCTAAGTGCCGTTGGTTAAGTTTTTTTTGTTTTTTGGTTTTTTTTTGGTCTGCTTTTTAAATAACTGCTTTGTGCCACATGCCATTAGGTGCTTTTCACATACGTTGTCGTGTTTAATTTGCACCAACAACCCTGTGAGGTAGGAAATAGCTTCCGCATGTTCTCGATGAGTAAGCTAAGTATCAGAGGGGAGGTTGCTTGGCCAACTCACTCAGCCAGGATTAGAACTCCAAGTGGTTCTTAAAAGATGACAGAAAAGAAGTTAGGGGATGGGAGGTGAGTCTGGCATGCCTGGCAGAAGCAACAGCAAGTGCAAAACCATGGCAGTGGGAGCTGCTGGGGCATGAAGGTGTGTAATGCTAGAGTAAGCAGAGGGGGACTTGAGTCGTGGAGAGCCTTCAATACTGGCAGTGGAGAGCAAGGGAGCCACAGCAGGTATGTGAGTTGGGGCGACGTCCCACGGCAAGGGGCTCCAGTGGTCTCACCGGGGGCTCCAGCTCTGAGGGAGACCTCCCCTGCCTGCACCCCCCTGCCTGCCTGTCTCCTTTTAGTTACCTGGTGACAGGCATACGTCCCAGATCTGGTATGTCTTTTCCTGCTTCTGACCTCAGGAGACAGCAGTCAGGCTGGCATCAAGCATCAGGGAAATGCCCAACACATCAGCCCCCCGGGGGCCTCCTGGACCTCTCCACAAATCCTGCAATGCCCATCTCAACTGTCCCTGTCCATAAAGAGATTGAATGGCGGCCAGCATCTGCCCGTCGGCAGAGAGTTCCCGCTCTTAGCACCAGCTTGCTGAGCTGCCTCCAGGGACGGTCCTGCCCGCCTCCCCAGAGAGTCAGCACTTCCTCTGCTGCCTAATGGCTCTCCCGGCTGGAGATGATCCTTGATATTTAGCCCTCGTGGCAGGAGCCTTAATAGCAGCAACTCTCCCTCCCTGCTCCTGCCTCCTGACACCCAGAGACAGCCCTGCTCACCTTCTGAGCTGATCACCCTCTCCCTGCCCCCCAGGCATCAGGCAGAGGCCTTTCTGCCCACTTTGGGTAATATCCGGAATGAACAAGCACCCAGCAGCACCTTGCCTGTGGGGTTTTCTCCTCCGAGATCTGATCCAGAGATGCCCTGTGAGGGAGTGTTATTAGTTATTAGTGTGGCCTCCATTTTAAAGATGAGAATACTGAGGCTCAGAAGGGAGCCACGATGATGACAGATCACTTGGGCCTCATCTTTCCTCCTCTTGGTTCCAGGAAATGGCCCGTGTTCCCTCAAACCCACAGGACCTTCACCACTACTGGTCTCTCTACCTGGAGTTCTATCTAGACTCCCTCCTCTCTCTTTTAGATCCCATCTCGGGGAAGCCTCCATGTCCCAGTACCCCTGCCCTTAGTATTTACTAAGGACGGACTTCTGCACACTGAGTAGGCTCCACAAGGGCAGCACTCACCCCCTCTGCATCCCTAGCACCCAATATGGGACCTACAGGCCCTCAAAAATATTTATTGAAGGAGTAAATGAGCAAATGGGTAAGTGAATCCGTGTGCTAGTTAGGATAAGGCTAGTTGAGTAACAGACAAACCCTAACATTTCTAGTTTATTCTCCGTGCGTGAGGGTAGCGAGAATTTCTGGTTGGTGGACGGTTTCCTCCATGGGGTGAGAGCTCTTAGCCTTCCCCTGTGACCTCACCACGGTCCTCACGCCTGGAATGGGTGCATCACTCCCACTCACATTCCATTGGCTAGAATTCAAGTCATGTGACCACGCCCAGTTGCAAGGGAGGCTGGGAAATGTAGTCCAGCTGTGGCTCTGCGGCAGGATGTCGGTTTTGTCGAATCCAAAGCTTCCCGTTAGGGTTACTCTTTAACCACCAGAGCCAACCTTTACTGAGTCCTTACCATGGTCGTAAGCGCTTTTCTCACGTTGGCTCATTTCGTTTGCATAACAGCCCTGCCAGGCGAGCATTATTACTGTCCCTGTTCACAAATGAGGCAGCTGGGGTTTAAGTGCTCTGTGAAGGGGCAGAGTGAATTCAAGGACCCTGCCTTGCTTCCTTCAAGTCTACCTGTCGGAAGTCCCTCCGAGAAACACACCACCGGTGTCCAGGGGAGACTCTCATTCCCAAGCCTTTGCACAGGCTTGTGCACACAGCAGGAAGGCACACACGTGGCGACCAACTCTTGGCTGCCCACTCTGGGTTTTGTCTTCCAGCCCCTTATGAATTGCAGGTGCTCTCCTGCTGTCCTTTCTGCCACTTAGCAGCAGTCCCCTGCCTCTCACCCCGTGCACAGAAAGGACAAATACCCCTGGTGGGAGAGCTGCAGGGGGATGTTGGTCAGTGCTATGATCCGGTCTGTTTGGAGGATAGCTCTGGGGAGTGGCATCCTCCCAAGCCAGGGAACCCAGGCTTCCCGGAGGAGGTGACATTTGATTGTCCCTTGAAGGCAAAGGTGGTAGTTTGTCAGATTGAGAGATGGGAAGGGCATTCCAGGCAGAGGTAACAGCTTATGCAAAGGCTGAGGGAGTCTGGCTTCTTGGCTCCTGTCTCTGCCTTCCCCTCTAGAGCCAGGTTTGTTACCCAGACCAGTGACCCAGGTCCTTCCAACCAATGCTGAAGAGGAAATGTCTCCTAGTCTGTGGAGGAGGAGAGGAGGCATGGGAAGAGAAGAAGAGGAAGGAGGAGGAGAGGGGACACCATGAAAGGAAGAAGGTGAGGAGCAAATAATTGACTAGGCCGAACACCTGCTGAGGCCCTGAGGGGGCCTGGATCTTTTTGCTGTCACCTCAGGCCTCGTCTCCTCTTCTACCCTTGGTTTAACTCAGCTATTGGACATAGTGGCCTCCTTATTCTCCATCATGCACACTGATGCCTCAGGGCCTTTGCACTGGCTGTTTGCTCAGGCTCTGACTCCAATGCTCTCACCACAGATAGCCATGCAGCTGATTTCCTCTCCCCTTTAGCCTTACCTCAGATGTCACCTCTTAACAAGACCTACCAGATCATCCTATTTAAAACTACAAACCATTTCCCCCACATTCCACTCTCCTTACTCTGTTTTCTCCAAAGCACTTAGTCACCTTCTAATGTCCTGTACACTTCACATATTTGTTTTTGCTTGTTGGCTGCCTCCCTTTCCCCACCTCCCTACAGTATAATCCTACCCCAGGGCCGGATTGTTTTTTAAGTAAACTCTACCCCCAACGTGGGGCCGGAACTCACCACCCCAAGATAAAGATCGCATGCTCCACCGACGGAGCCAGTCAGGTGCCCCCGGATTTTTTGTTTTTAATCTGTCTTGTTCAGTAGTGGATCTCTAGCCCCTGAACACAGTTGGCGCTCAATAAGTGTTGAAATTAATGAGTGAGTTCAGCCCTGGGCAAATTGTGACCCCATTTCAATGACGAAGGAGTGGAGGCCCGGGGTCTCGCGGCCACGTGGTGGGGGGCGGCCCAGCGTAGTGCGGGAGGGATATCTGCCAATCTCTAGCATCCTGCTCTCATTGTCGGAGGGCCGGTCCCACGACAGGGCGCGGGGCGGCGCGAGGGCGCAGGTAGTCATGGTTACAGCGCCAGAGACGCCTTGTATTTCCTGCCTTTTGTGTTCGCACGAGCCCCAGCCCCCAACCCGGGCCGGCGTCCCTGATTAGCCGTCACGCTGCGGAGGGGCGGGGCGGCCCCAGCAGCCCCGCCCGGCCCGGAAATGGGCGGGGCTAACCCGTGTGGGCGGGGCACCGGGGCGAGGCGTGTCACTCCTCAGGCGCGCGCGGCCCGTGATTAACAAGCCGGCGCGGCCGCGCGCGGCTGGAAAAGGGCGGGGCTTCCGGAACAGCAGCCCTGGGAGCTTGGTTTGGGGGGTGAGTGCGCCATGATGGCGGCCCCCGACAAAGGGCGTCTGGTGCCCGCGGCTCTGCCTCTTGTAGTTTTCTCTGGCCCCCCGGGGTCTTGAGAGTGAGAGGCCCGACTGGGCCAGCACTTGGTGGTCCACCCCCGCTGACCTGTCCCTAGTGGCCGACCTGCCCCAGGGGCTGACCATCATACTTACGCGCCGGCCTCTGCCGCCCCTTCCCACCGTAGAGCCTTTGCACCCCATTCTCTGTTCCTGGGCACTCTACTTCCCTTTCCCTGGCCCATTCCTCACTCCTCCTCAGGAAGCTTTCCACGTAGACCACTTGCCCTGTTCTGCTTAACAGCTCGTCCCCCTTGCAACTGTACCTTTATTTGCGCCTCCTCCTCCCGCACCAGAGTGCCATGGGGTGGGGGAGGGGGGCTGCCTGCGGTCTGGCACACAGTAGGTGCTCAATTTGTATTGTTGAATGAATCCATTCATCAGGCTGCCCCGGAGGCCTCCTTGGCAGGCCCAGTGCTGGATGCTGGGACTTGGGAGAAAGGGAGACAGATGCTCCTTCACTCCCAGACACAGAAGAGCTTGTGTCCAAGGCCAGGCCATGGGGTGAGTGTCTGGCCTGGACCCCAGGCCAGAGGAGCCTGGTTTGGTGTGTGCCCCTGGTGAATGGCCCACTGTGTTGGCCAGATGGGGAGCCCTGGGGCTGGCCCTCGCAGGCAGGCATGAAACAGAAATGAGCTGGTGAGGGCTGCTCAGCACACATTGGGGTTGGGGCCAGAGACTCCTGGGAGGCCCAGCCATCTGACTTCTGCTTTGTGGAGCACTCACCGCGCCCTTCCCTGGCTTGACGGGATGGGTTGACATAACCTCCACAGCTCTACCCCCACGGCACTCCGACAGCGAAAAGGGAGCTGAAGTCATGAAATTATCCGTGGATATCCTTTTTGGGGTTTTGATGGACTTTGCGATATATACGTTGTTCCCCACCAACACCAAAAGAAAAAATACGGCATACAGCAGAGCCAACAACAAGATAGTATTAAATCAGAGCTTCAGCAGCTTGGGAGTTTGTATCAGGGGCAAGTTCATTTACATATCTTAAGGGGTGGGGCCCAGGAATCATCGCTTTTTCAAGCCTGTGTGGTTTTGATGCTCAGAATCTTAAATCCAGGGGTGCCTGTGTGGCTCAGTCACTTAAGCGTCTGACTCTTGATTTCGGTTCAGGTCCTGATCTCAGGGTTGGCCTCTGACCTGGGTGTGGCGTGGAACCTGCTTAAGATTCTCTCTCTCTCTTCTCCCTCTGTCCCTCTTCCTCAACCCCTCCCCCCTCCAAAAAAAGATGAAATCCTTAAAAAAAAAAAAAAAAGAATCTTAAGTCCAGTTTTTGAGAAATGGAATGGCAAATGTTCGTGTCCCTGAACACATTCAAACCCCTCCCCAGGCTCTAGCGAGACCCCTCTACCACTCTTTGTCCCGGACCCTGGGCCCAGATTCAAGTCTAGACTCCACGAACTCTAAACCCTTTGGGAATTGGAAAAAAAGTTCTGCATTGTCTTCAGAAAAAAGTGTGCCTGTGCACCCACATACACACACACTTTGCATTTGATTTCAGGAAGTTCTCACATCTGGCTTGAGTGGTCTGAAAAGCAGGAGAGACCTGTTTGGGGAAAGGCCTCCATGATGACACCTGAACTTAGGGCCAAAGGGCACAGTTGTATGGGTTGTACATTGCACAAGGGTTCCTGGCAGAAATCCAGCCTGCACTCCACTACCTAAGCTGTGCAGTCTGGCACCTGGGGTGTCTTTCCCTATTTTGTACAAAGGCATCATATAGCATGCCCTAACCCCCATCTTCGCTTGCCCTCCTGCCTCGCATGACAACTCAGGTTAGTGGCACTAATGAAGTTACAGAAATTATGCACATCATTGCTGACTAGAAGACCTTCCAGAAACCCCATTATAAAAGCCGCAGCAAATGACCCAGCAGCCCTCACCCACTAACACTTGGTTCCTGGTGCTTCTAGAATCCTGGGCTTTTACTGGGCAGTGGTTGGGAGCTGCCCACAAGCTTCACTTGGGATAGGAAAATGGTCAGGGCAGCTGGGCCTGTGTCTCAGCAGAGAGTGGGGAGGAGAATAGTAGGTAGGGGAGCACCTAGCATGTAAATATTCACCCAGTTGACATTGAGGGACTCATTGGGTCCATTCTATACATCAGGAAAACTGAGGCTCTGAGGAAGGTGGTCTTTGAGGGTGGAGAAGATCTACCTATCTGGGGAGACTTGATGAACGAAAGCTCTGGAGTAGGCCAGAAAGGAGGCCAAGGAGGGGGAGAGGAAGTCACTCAGGCCCTGCCCGACCATACCTCACACCCTGCAGCTGGCCTTCTGGAAGCCTTCCCTGACCTTTGGACTGGTTAGAGGCCTCCTCTGGGCTCGCACAACCCGGGCTTTCCTGTCACAGTGCTGCCACCCTGGTTTGGCAGGCCTGTTTATGCACTGTCTCCCCAGCAGCCTGGCAGCACCCCAGCGCTGAACTGAGAGCCCTAGACACAGGGCCTTGGCACACGGTGTAAAATGCAGCTTTGCTGAATGAACGAGTGATAAGTGGCTGATGAAGTGGGCTCAAGGCTCCTAGCAGCTGGGCTTCATGACCACCATAGGAGAAGGCCTGGCAAGCGGGGTTGGTGAGGGCGGCAAGAAGGGGAGGCCTGGGGTGGGAGGAGCTGGAGCAGGAAGGAGAGGCTCAGACCTGGGGTTACACAGGCCAAGGGGAGCATCGGGCCCCGGAGCAGACTGCAAGGGTGAGTTGGCATTTCCTGTTTGCCCAGGTCCCAGCGGCCACCCTCAGTGACCTCCCATCCCGCTCAGCCTGCCGGAGGGCAGCAGAGCCCAGACCAGGAAGCTCGGGGAGGCCAGAGGCTGCCACACCCCTGAAGCAGAGCTCTCCACGCCGGGGTCCTCTCTCGTGGAGACCCTTAGACCCTCCCCACCTACAGGCTGCACACAGCCTCCTCGGGGATCCCCGCCCTCTGGGGACTGAAGATGTTGGGGGTCCATGATTGCTTAAGGCCTCCTCCGCAGGCAGCACTCTCAGTCACCATCAGTCAGGGTCCCCACCAACAGGGGTGCTTTCCTGAGCTAGGAAAGGGGGCACACGCGCGCGCACACACACATACACACACACACACACACACACACACACACACACACCATCTCTTCTTCCCTGCTCATCTCTCCTAGCCTGGGCCTAGCCATGCCCTCCCCGAGCCCTTCACCCGCAGATAGGACTGAGTCACTTCGTGGCTCTCTGAACAAAGCCCAGCTCCTAATCCGGCACCTGGCACTCCGCAGTGCCCCCCAGCCTCTCTTGCAGATAATAACAGTGTGACTCTTGGGGTGCCCTCCAGCTGGAGACCATGTCCCATTCCTCCGTGTCCCCAGCATGTGCCCCACAGGGCCTGGCTCAGAGGAGGGCCTTAGAGTATTTGGTGAGTGAGTGATACTCAGTTCCTGCAGGGGCTGACTTCCTGGAGGAGTAGGACAGGGTGGGGTGTGGCAAGGCAGACCTCCCAGGAGGTCTCCTCACCTCCGGGGAGAAGCCTCTGCCTTGGGGCTCAGCCACCCTGTCAGCACTGGGGAGCCCTCCATGCCCTCAGTCCTTGCCTGAGTCCCAGCCACTCTGGAGGGTCCGGAGGGCCAGGGCTGCCTCCATTTGGGGTATGCGTGATTAAGAGCCTGTGGGTAGGTCTGTGTGTCCTGGCTCCCCTTGGGATGGGAGCTGCAGGGTCCCCACTTGAGGGCACTCTGGAGTCTACGACACTTAAGAGCCCAGCGCAGGCACTGGAATGGGGGGTGCCGGGGACGCCTGGGTGCAGCAGGAGTGAATGAGTGAGGGGATGAAGCCCGTGACTGTACCCATGCCCTTGCACCCTGCCGCTGAGCCCCATGCCCTCAGGCCGGCCCTGGTTTCTGGGAGGGCTCAGGAAGGGCTCCACGCAACACACAGAGGCAGTGTTCATTCCTTCCTTCCTTCCTTTATGCATTCAGCTCAGCGCCTGGTGAGCACCTGCTCTATGCCAGGCTGTTCCAGGTGCTAAAGGCACAGTGGTGGTCAGCACATACAAAAGCCCTTGTCTGTGAAGCGGATATGTGAATGGGGGACCCTGAAAAAAGCAGGTGAGCCAGTCAGTGATGAAGCAGGGACGTGGGATGGGCGGCCGGGGACAAGGGGCTGCTGTAGACTCGGTCAGAGCGGGCCTCTCTCTCTGGGGTGAGGGGCTTAGCCAGCAAGGATGGTGTTCTGGTCACGGTTATGGTCACTGTTATTAACAGCTCTGCAGAGTTTGTGGGCCCTCACGCGCTGCCCCAAGAGGGTGTCTGTGGGGGATGGGGTGTCGCTCTCCTCCTATGGGCCCCATGGCTACTGGTGGGTCCATACCAGGCCTGTGGCGAACGCAGGGCAGCGGATCCCTGCAGGGGGAAATGGAGGCCAGGGAGGGGCAGGGTTCTCCCATCTGCTTGGAGTGGTGGTTGTGCGGGCTCCTGCATGCATTCAGGGCCTGAGGAATGAGGCAGGAATGAGCCCAGACACACCCCCATTTGTAAGTGGGAGATGATGTGACTTTTGGGGACAGAGCTGTGGAGGTGAGGGGGTGTCATCTGGGTGTTGGGACCCCCCCAGGCCCAGTTTCTCTGGCCCAAAGACCGGGGTCTTGGGGATCCAGGGAGGAGAGAGCCCATCCAGCTGCTGACTCAGGGAAGATTTCCTAGCCTGGGGTAAGAGGCCAGGGAGGGTTGGAAGAGGCGGGAGAGAATCCCAGATGAAAAGAGCATCGTGGGCAAAGGCTTGGTGGGAAAGCCCAAAGGGAAGGCACCCCCTCTCAAACCAGCTCAGTTTGGGGTCACCTCCGCGGGGGAGCGGCTTCGCCACACGTGGGGGTGGCCTGAGCCCACGCTCGGGTGTGTGGGGGGGCGTGTGTACAGGGGACCCAGCGGCCACCGTGGGGCCGGGCCTCCTGCATCCAGGATGGCGCCCCACGCCCTTGCCCCCCCACTCTCCCCCCCAGCCCCTCAGGCTCTGAGGAGCCCAGCCAACGGCCCTGCTTCCTGCCCAGCCGCGCCGCCTGCTCTCCAAGGGAGGATATTTTTCCCCCAACTCAACAACAGCCACCACTGGCAGCTAAGCAGAAGGGAAGTTGCGACTTGCATTTTGCCTTCCGAGCGCCTGTAATCAGCCCCACACAGCCCCCGCCACAGGCGCCCATCAGCACCGCTTCCGGAGACTACTCGACATACACACCTGCTCGCGCTAAAAGGAGAAGCCGTAATCCATCAAAACAACCCAGGGCGCGGGGCCGGGGGGGGCCGAGACTTAGTTTCTCCTCCCGTTGGACCCGGGCGGCGTCGGGCATCCGGATCACGTGGCTCCGTGGCTTCTCCCCTCTGGCCTCAGTTTCCCTCCTGGTCTGTCAAAGGTGGCGGGGCGGGGTGGGCACGAGCTCCCAGCTCACGCCTCTGGGCCTCCTCCCTCGCCCCCACCCTCATCTCTTCCTTTCCAGAGACATTATAAATCAAACGGCTTAGAACGTAAGGCATCAAAAATTCTGAAACCTTCATCTATTATTAACGCTGACAGTAAATTCCCCCTCCGAGCGTTTTACATAGCAACTGTTACCAAGACTCGCTGGTGGAGATGCCGCTCCAGCCCACCGCATCCCACAGCTCCGGGCGGGATGGCGGCCTCACCCCAGCCTCTACCCGACCGGCCGCCACCTGGGCACCAGCCAGCGGCTCCCCCAAGGGGAGGGGGGAGCCCTTGGCAGGGGAAACAGTTGGTTTCCTGCTGAAGGGGGGTGCGGGCTGCTCTTGGGGAGTCCTGCGGAGGGGCCCGGCAAGCCTTAGCTCTTGCCCAGGCGGAGAGAAGGGGGCCCCCAAGGCCCTTCGAAGGCAGCCCGAGCCTCCCCTCCCTGCCGCCCTGGTGAAAGGCACCCAGTGAGATGGAGGACGGGAAAAGGCTTCGTAAACTGTAAAGGGCCGTGCAGATGTTGTTTACCGACTCACCCACCTGTCAGCGAGACGCTCCTGAGTGCCTGTTTGTCTGCAGGCGGTATCTGGGCACCGGGGATTTAAAACAAAGACAAAAGGCCCAGTCCCCGTCGCGTCCGGTTTGGTAGGAGACAGACTTGTCAACCCCTAATTGCATTGAGTGTGATAATCAATGTGTGTTTGAAGAGCAGGAACGGGAGGGGCAACTCACCAGATCTGGGGGACGGTAAGGGATTAGGAAGGGCTCTTCCCAGGAGCCGGCACCTGGGCAGGGTTCTGAAGGAGGAATAGGGGTGGGTCCGCCTGTTCTGGAGACAGGGACTAACAAATGCAAAGGCCCGGGGGCATGAAGCAGACCCATTGGCCGGTGGATTATAAACTGACCTGTTTTAGTGGAGAAGAGGACCTGGGGGTGGGACCAGGGGCCAGAGGGTACAAGACCTTGGATGCAAAGTTCAGAGTGGGGGTGGTTATTTCAGGACACTGGGGAGCTATGGAAGATTTTAGACTAGGGAGGAACAAAGTCGGATCTGGGCCTGCAGAAGAGCCATAGATGTCGTCTGTCTGGTTCCAGTTTAGAGACGCTGGGGTGGGTGAATCGCTACCATCTGCAGGTGCTGCCGTTAGCAGCTTCGTCGTCGTCCTGGAGAGGGGACACCACTTGCCAGGCATGAAGCAGAGGCCCCTCTGTGCAAGCTGTTATGAGGCACTTACCGTATACCCAGCCCCGTGTTGGGCCTGCGGTCTCTGCCATGGGGAACTCATCACGGTGGGGGGGGGGGGCGGGGAGATCAGTACAGACTCCACAAGGGAAGCCAAGAGTGGGCGGGGTGTGAGGCCTCTGCTCGTGGGGCCGGCCAGGGCCCAGGTGAGGGTCTGGGGGATTACCTGGAGAAGCGCAAGCCCCCCGGGCAGGGGGCCTACAGGGTGCTTCCCACAAGTTCTCTCACTTGCTCTGTGGTGCTCCAGAAAGCGGGACACAAACGGGGACGCAGACTTCGGCCCAGCCAAGAGGAGGCGTTGATTGGCAGAGTTCCCCCCTAGTGACGAATAATATACGTTCATTGTGGAAAATTCAGCAGGAGGCTCAGGAAAATAAGGCTCCCCTGGGACCTCTACCACCTGCCGATGGCCGGGTCACATTTTGGGCCCAGTTGCTCCAGAACCAGGCAGTTATAGATTTTTTTTTTTAAGACAGAAGTGGCATCATAGTCTTGCTGCATCCCTGTGGTGACCTGCTTTTCTCACTTAATGCATTGGGAATAGTTCTCCATGTCCTCACATACCCAGGGGTGAAGGTTGCCAAGAGCTGAGCCACCCGGAGGGGACCCAGCTGACCTAGAATGTCCGGTGCTTGTTTCGGGGGCAGAAGCCTCAGCTGTCCGGCTGCTGCACCCAGCACCCGGCACCCAGCACAGAGGTTAGCACCCAGTAGGTGCTGACTGAAGAATTCTAGAAAGAGGTGAGCACTCCATCCCCAAAGGTGAGTGAGCAGAAGTTGGGGGGAGCCCACAGGGATGCTGCGATTTAGCTCTGGGGTTAAATTGAGTCTGGGGGTGAGATCTGTGCTTACTAAGGGCTCCCACTGATTACGGTAGAGGGGGTAGGGTGTTCAGGGAGGGCATCCTGGAGGAGGCGGCCCGTGGACCATTACAGAAGGGAAGGAAACGCATAACGGTCCATTCAGTCACTTCACAGACATTTGCTAAGGGCTCCCTCCTGGTCAGAACCCTGTGTGGGCAGGCCTGGAGATCTTGACAAGGTTCTGCCCCCACAGTGCTGCCAGGTTTGGGGGAGAGACAGATGAGTGCCCAGGACATGTGGGGGTATGTTCAACACTATGGTGATCAAAAGGTAGACAGTGAGGGCCCAGCGACCCTGAGGAAAGCTTCAGGAACCAGAGATCCAGAGGAGGCTTGGCATCAAGGCCAGAGTCACCCAGACTATACCCAAAAGTTTGGCTCAGTCCAGTACCCCTTGGCCTTTTGGGAGCTTCTGGGTGCTGGGGGTTGATGGCAGCTCAGTTGGAGCCCTGGCCCCAGGTTTCGCTGCTTTGGAGAGGGGCCCCTGCAGCCCATTGCCCACTCCCAGAGCCCCCACCCAGAAGCCAGATAGCTTCTCAGAGCCAGAGTTGGAAACCAGCTGTGTGGCCGGGGGCAGATCCCTTAACCTCTCTGAGCCTTGGTTTCCTCAGCTGCCAAATGGTGGCACCGTCCACCCAGCCCCAGCCGCCCAGGGCCACACCAAGAAAGGCCCCAGGGAGAAGCCCTCACCTCCCAGAATTTGGGGATTGGCTTATGGGAGGAGCAGTTTGTCCACAAGGTATGGCTGTGGGTAGATGGCAAGAGGAGCCGGGGAAGGAGCCCCGACAGATGGCCCCATCCCCAGAGCCCCTGGAGCGTCCTCGAACCATGTGCTTCGATGGCAGTGGCCCATGGCAGTGAAACAGCCCGTGTCTTGGAGTCCTGGGTTCAAGTCCTAGCTCCCCCATTTCCTTGCTGTGTAACCTTGGGCTAGTTCCTCGTTCTCTCTGTGCTCAGCATCCACATCCACCAGCACGCTTCCTTGGCTTTCTCTGAGCACCTACTGTGTGCCCGGCATGGGGCGGGGGGCACGGTGAGGGAAGCAGAAGCGGCAGCTCGCTGGGAGGCAGATACCGTCAGACCCCAACGGGCAAGTGACCGATGCGACAGTGGACGGTGGCAGGGGCCTGGGAGGGAGACCGGGAAGGTGTCTGTTGGGAAGTCACAGCGAGAGTTGAGAGTTGGTGGTCTTGAGCTGAGGTAAGGAGACCTGCTACCTTGTGCCAGGCAGACTAGGAGGGGGAGGCCCACCCCAGGATCGTGCCCAGTGTGTTCGAAAGTTGGGCATGAAAGAGCTGCTAGGTGCACGGAGCTCCTCGGGGTGCCGAGTTGCTGGGGCACGAGGTTTGGGAGCTGGGAAGGTGGGTGGAGGTCACCCCTGAATGCCGGGCCAACGAGAAGGGACATTGTCTCCTGGGTGCCAGGGGGCTGGGAGGGGTCTGAGCAGGGTGCAGGGCTGGGAGAAAGATGGCAGAGTCGGAGGAGGGAGAGCGGATTCAGGAGGTGGGCCAGCAGGTGCAGGCTGAAGGGAGGGAGGACTCCCGGTGCCCAAGGGCCTGCGGGCTGAACCAGGAACCCGTGAACGTAAGGATGTCCCGGAACCCGGGAGTAGCCACAGCCTTCACTCCCAGCCTCGGGCCCTGCACCTGGCTCAGGCCTGGGACCCTCTGCCTCTTGGAGCTTACCATCCTTGGGGCAGCTGGATAAAAAGTGAGTCAACAAATACGTGAGGGAGGTGATTTCAGAGAGTGGGAAGGGCTGTGGGGGTGTAGGGCTCCCTTAGGTGAGCAGTCAGGGAGGGCTTCCAGGAAGAGGCGGCTTTTGAGCAGAGAAGATTTAGGGGCCCGGGCAAAGGGAAGGATGTGTGTGCAAAGGCCTGGAGGTCAGGGCCTGATGTGCACAGGAGCCGGTGGGAGCCAGTGGCTGGAGAGCATGTGGCAGGGGGGGAGCTGGAGAGGGGTGGCCTCACATGGAACAGTGCAGGCTAAGCCAAGGGGCTCAGTCTGATCCGAGGGGAAGTTCTACACCCCTGGCAGCCAGGGAGCCCCCCACACCAAGGCAGGAAAGCTAGCCCACCAAACTAGCTCTCCTGTGTGATTTTGAGCAAGCAGCCCACCCTCTCTGAGCTTCCAAGCTCTCCTGTGGCAGTGGAGAGGAAGAGGGGTACGCGCTCGGACCCCTCCCTGCTGTGACCAGCTGGGCATTTGGGCCTCGTAGGGAGGAGCAGATAGAGACAATTCAGTGGAATCAAGAGCCCTAGGGACACAGGGGGTCCAGGAGGCCTTTGCTTCCATGGCCGATTGGCTCCCTGATACACCCCCAGACTCCTGCCCACGCGTCTCCCATTCAGCCCTGTCCTGTCACTGGGCTAGAGCAAAACACAGCCAAGGTTCCCCCAGGGCTACCCAATGATTGGCCACTCTGAAACCCTGCTGCTCTGGGAGGTTCCCTGGCAGCACTCCTAGCTGGGAATCCGAGGCCAGTGCTGAGCTGGGATCACTTATCACGTGGCCTCAAATGGAGGCCTTTCGGGGGGGGGGGAAAAACATCCTTTCCCTGGGGTTCCAATCTGTATCATCTAAAATAGGTTAATCGGCAGCACCGTTTCCCCCCGGGGGCCCCAGATCCTTCCTTGTACCCCCCAACTTTCCCCAGCCAGCAGGAGGCCCTCGGGCGGGGGTGGCGGCCCGTAGAACCGTGAGTAGGGAGGAGAGGTGTAAGACCAGCCGCGGGAGCTGCGGGAGTTGGCACGGGAGCTTGGCCACTGCTGGGAGGGGGCCTGGAGAACCACCAGGCTCACAGCCTTCCGGCTGCACCTGGCTTTGTGATCGCTCACGTGGGAGCTGCCTTTGAGGTCCCCCCTGAGGAGCTGGAGGTCACGCCTGTGTGTCTTTGCTCCCCTCCTTGCTTGTTCTCGTGGGAAATAATGATTGCTCACCGAGTCAGCGCCTGCCTTCAAGGAGCCGCGGAAAGCAGCAAGAGAGGGGGATTCGGCTGGGGCCACGGGATCCAGGAGGGGGAGCCACCACATGCGGCAGTCTGCCTGGGAGGCAGGGCAAGGGGGGGCATGCCGGGGAGTGCCAAAGACACAGGACATGAAAAACAAAAAGCAACAACAAAACCCGGTGCGTTTGTACAACTGACGTCCCAGCACGCTCACAGCCAGAACGTTTCCAGTTCGCAAAGCCGGAGAGGTCAGGGAACAGGCCACAGAGAGCCTTGAATGCCCAGTGTACTAGGCAGGATGGGCTAGTCGTGCCGCATAACAAACATCCCCGAAAGATTGGCACCTTCAAACAGGGTTTATCCCTCGTTGGTACCGTGTCTGTGGCCAGACCGCAGAGGGACCGCTCACTGCTGTCACCGAGGGATCCAAGCAGATGGTGCAGCAGCCTTCCGGAATACTTGTGTGCCACAGAGGGAAAGAGACAGAGGCATATGGGTTTGTGCAGTTCTTCCCTAAACTGGCGCTTGTCACCATCACTTGAATTCCATTGACCAACACGGGCGCCCCCCCCATACCCTGACTTCTTGGGGGAAGGGGAGACACGCGCCACCCATGGCCGAGACGACCAGGAAATATTTGGTGGCGTGTCGACGTTGACCACACAGGCCAAGATGGGTTCTGTACTTCACCCCAAGCCAGGTGAGGAGCCTCAGGAGGCACTGAGGAAAGGAGGCTGAGGTCTCTGTTTTAATTTTGAACTTTTGATTGACTTGCGTACAGAGAAGGGCACAAATGAACAGCCCATGAATTGTTACCAACTGAACACACTTGTATATAAGAGGTACTCAAAGCGACAGAAAGGGCAGCACCAGCCCCCCAAGTCCCAGGTGCCCCCGCCCGGGGCATCACCCGCCCCGGATCCGTCCGTCAGCTTGAATTTCATCCCGAGGCAATCTCAGCGGCCTGATTTCTTTTACTGGGCAAGCGATTCTGCCCGTGTTGTGTATGGCACTTGTCTTTTCCCATTGCTATGTAGTATTCCAGTGTGTGCATACGCCAGTGGGTTCCTTCCACCTTTGGTGAACGTTTGGGTAGTTTACAGTTTGAGGATCTTAGGGGTAGACCTGCCGTGAACATTCTAGAACACATGGTTTGGTGCCCCTGCGTAGCATTCCCACTCGCTGTGTGCCTGGAAGTAGAATTGTCATGATCTTGTGGTATTTAAGGCAGCCTCCGTGGGCACTGGGGAGACACCAAGAGAGTGAGCCAGGCCAGGAGCCAGAAGATGGGTGAAGGGTGGGCCAGGCCCTCAGCCCCCTCAACCTCAGAATCCAGAAACATCCCCGGTGCAGCCTTATCATCCATAGGACTGGGCCATCTATATTGTGAACATAAGATGAAAATCACATAGGGGCGCCTGGGTGGCTCAGTCGGTGAAGCGTCTGCCCTCAGCTCAGGTCGTGACCTCAAGGTCCTGGGATCGAGCCCCGCATCGGGCTCCCTGCTCAGTGGGGAGTCTGCTTCTCCCTCTCCTTCTGCCCCTCACCCCCGCTCGTGCTCTCTCTTTCTCTCTCTGCTCTCTCAAATAAGATCTTTAAACTAAAAAAAAAAGAAAGAAAATCACGTATAGTCGGTATTCCCTAAAATCCCATAAAAAACAAAGCCCACACACACGGGGCCGCGTGCTCAGCCCCAAACGACAGCCTGTAGGCCTTAACCGTGAGTCAGGCGGTGACTTAGCACGTTCTATTACGCAGGCAAGAAGAATCCTATCATATTTTAATGCGTGGCGCTCACATCTGCCAGGCGCATGTGTGAGGAGCACCCCCACCCCCAAGTCATCCAGTTGTGCCTCCTCACCCACCTGACGCGCAGGAAGCCTGAGGCCATCCAGTGAGTCAGCAGAGGGGACTCCCAGGGGAGCCCGGCTGGCTGAACCTCCCTCTGCTCCCTGCGCTGGGCTGCGCAGGACCAAGGGTCCCGGGTCATTTACTCACGGGGTGGTGAGACTTGCCCTGTTACTTCTTGGGGTGACATTTCTTAATAGACGAGCCAAGAGAGGCTAATTCTTTGCCCAGAATGAAGCCAGGAGAACAGTGGGGTTTTAGGCTTCGGCCATTGGGAGACAGGACTGTTTGGGAGCTTTACCTGGAGCCCACCCAGGCCTCTCTGCCTGGCCGGCCTGCATTCACGAGAGCTGCGCAGGGGAGGCCATGGGCTCCAAGCTTGGGCCTGGAAAGACCTGGCTTCTCGGCCTGGCCTCGATGCTGGACAGGTGACTTGCTCAGGGGGGCGTGTCACATGTGAACTTACAGGTGCACGTGAAGCCACTATGTGTGGCCAGCCCTAGTCCTGCCAAGACCCCTTTATTCCTCTGAGACCAGAACAAGGCTCTTCTGAGATCCTCAGACCCGGCTGGTTGGCCCTGAAGGGTTGGTGGGTTTTCCTTTTGTTTTTGTTTTAATAAAGATATGGCACGATCATTCTTTGGGCTGGCCTCCCCTGGCCCGGGTCTGGGTGACCCAGGCACAAGGTGGTCCCCGAGACCCCCCACTCCTGGGGAAGTGGGCCAAGGCGCTGAAGGGGGGTGCCCGGGGAAGCAGGGGGCGGGGGACACTGGCCAGTCACGAGAAGAAATGGATCTTTGTCACAGACACATGTGGGGCTCTTTATGTAAATTGTTCAGTGCCTAACAGGAAGGAGAAAAATGAGGCTTTGATGCAAGCCGCCTCTCGGCCTGGCGCAATGTCATTCAGACGCGTCTGTGGCCTGCTTCTATTAAGGAGCTGTCAGCTCTTCTCAGGCCAGAGACCCAGGGGGCTCTCCGGGCAGGAGGTGGCTCGGCGCTCTCTGCGGAAGGCCCCGCGTCAGCACAGGGTGTGCTGGGGGCCCCACCTCCGAAGGGCACAAGGGACTGTTGATGGATTCTTCGAGAACGGCACGAGGCCCCAGGGGCTGGGAACCTGGAAGGACTGACACGGCCACCTGCTCTGGGCGGAGGGGGTGCGAGGGAAGGTGTTCCAGACGGGGGACTGCGAAGGTGTGGAGACAGGGAGCGAGCCGTGGTCTCCGAGGGGCCAGAGAACACTGGGGGCCTGGGGTTGAGGCCAGCTGTGGGGGAGGGAGCAGGAGTCTGGTCTTCTGGGTCTCGGGGTCATGGGGATCTGACTGGCTGAGATGCGGGGGGATTCGAGGTTGAGGGAGGCGTCCGGGATAGGAGGACAGAGTGAGGTGCGGAGCAGTGAGGGCCAGAGTCGTGGTCCAGGTACACAGTGGGACACGCTTCAGAGCCAACCAGGGTGACACCAAGACTCCCAGCTCCCGGAAGCCCACGCCATCCAGGGCACCCAGGCTTCCCTGGGGAGCCAGGCAGGGACAACCCAGGAATAATCCCAGGCCTCCCAGGTCCTGAGGAACCTTCTGAACCCTCCAGAGGGAAGGGAAGAGAGACCCAGACCAGCACGGGCCCAAAACTAGTCTGCTATGCTCTGGTTCTTGGGGAGTATGTAAATCCCTGCTTGGTATCTATGGCAACTCTCTATTAACCAGAACTGGGTTCCACAGACTCCTGGCCCCTGTTCATTCTAAAAAACTCAGAGCTGTTGGTCTTTGAAAAAAAAATCTCATCTCACTGAAGAAAACACAGAAAATACCAAAGAGCGAAGAGAAGAAAACAGAAGCATTTTTGTGCATTTCCACCCAGTTTGTGGAACAAAATTAGGATCATGTTGAACATCCGCTTTTGCATCCTGCCGTTTTCATTATGCATCAGATCGTGAGCGTTTGCCGGAGGGGCGGGAAAGGGTCTTTGGAAACAGGGCTGCTGGGGGCTGGGACTTGGGGGTGCTGCTGTGCTCCCTGACCTTGCAAGAGTCGGTCGCCCTCCCTGAGCCTGCTTCTGCATCTCTACAAGGAGAGGTTGAGGGCGGCGCAGATCAGGCTCCATTCAGAGCCGACATCAGAAGTGTAGACGTTTTACCTGCCGCGGTGGGCTGTCTGCTGCAGGCTTGTCCCCCAGGAGAGCCCGGTGATGTCTGGGGCAGGGTGGGCACAGGGCTGGCCCTCCTGCCTGGCGTGTGGGGGAGGTGGGAGCCAGCCCCTGCAGTCCCGGCCGCCTGGGCTCACTGCTGCTTCCAGCACTCTCCCACTGTGTGGTCTTGGGCAAATGACACTGCCTCTCCAAATCTCCATCTCCATCTCCAAGCGCTAGAACGGGGGAGCTGTGATAGTTTGTCAACTTCATAGGCACCGAGCACTTAGCACATAGTAAGTGCTCAGTCAGTGGGAGCTATCATGAATACTACGATTCACATTATCTGGGACCGCTCAGGTGTGACTGCTGGATTAAGTCATAATCTTCCCGCAGCGTTCCGTAGGGTGCTTGGGGCCTGGGGACGTGGCCAGGGGGTGGCAGCAGGTGCCATGACCCTCTCCTAGAGCCGGGGCCGGCTTCGTGGGCCTGTGACCTGTGCAGCCACATGGGGCCCGGGCTCAGAAATGCCCTGTGCTCGCGCTGATGCCCTGCCATCGCTGTCTTGAGATTCATACTCTAGGAGCAGGGGCCCTGCTCATCACCAAGCGTGCCCTGTTCTCCACAGGATTCCTCACACCAGCCCAGGGGCTCGCCTGGCTTGGCACCCCTCGCGTCGTCTGGGCTCAGAGCTCTTGGCGAGGGAAGAGCAAGGGCCAGGACGGCCCCCCGTTCAGGGGAGGACGCTGCCCCGTGAGGTCTGGGGCTGTGTCCGGGGCGCACCCGGAGGCGGGCGCCAAGGAGGGTCACGCCGGGGGCTGCTCGTGCAGCGGGGAAGGCTGCCGAGGGCAGGAGGTTGTCTCGGTGGGATGCCAGCCAGGGCAGGCAGGGCCGAGCGGGGGGCCTGCCGGACTGCGGCCAGACATACTGGGGAGACGCAAGACGACTCAGGTTGGAATCGATTGAAACGGAGCCAGGCACTCGGGTCGCTAAAGGGGCCGTGAGCGGGAGAGGGCAAGCACACCCAGCGTGAAGGCGCTCCGAGGTCTGTTTCCTTCCCTCCGTTCTTGGGGAGGCGGGCCTGAGCCCCCCCCAGCCCGCCCCCCAGCACCCATCTGGGCGGGGAGCGAGGAAAGGAGCGGGGCACAGGCCACGTGGTGCACAGGAGGCCAGGGCAGCAGCTGCAGGACAAGTGGGACTTGGGCCGCCTGCATGCGCAGGGAAGGGGCATCCAGGACACCGTGGATGGACCGGCGGGGCCCGGGGTCTCTGGCTGCTAAAGGCCGCTCAGCAGAAGGGAGAAGAGGAAGCGGAGGAAGGACAGAGAAGGAATACCTCCTGCGCTTTCACAAGGGGCACGGGTCTCCCCGGGAAGGGGCTGGGGTGTCGGAGCGGGTGTCTGCCGTCTCGGTGCCGGCTCGCCCCCAGGGGGTGGCAGCCCCAGAGTGAGAGTGGCATGGGGTGTACGCAGAAAGGAGAGGGAGTCAAGGAGAGGCTCTGCCTTGGAAGGTCCCATGTCAGCCTTTGTGGGGTGACGCTGATACAGGAAGCCAGGTGTCCATTCTGAGGGGACGAGGCACCCCACAAGGTGTAGGAGTCCTAGAAGGGGATTGTGTGGGTCCAGAGGCAAGGGAAGAATTGCTTCTAGTGAGGAAACCGGGGAAGGCTCTCGGTGGTCCCTGCCGCCTTGCGTATGGACCGGCAGGGATGGGGAAGGGTAGCCCAGGAGGCGTGAACTGGCCTGGTGTTGGGACAGTCCCCGTCGGGGACAGCTGAGGTCTGATCTCAGACTGCAGGGCAGCCAGAGCTGGTTCTCCGCAGGGTGCCGGGGATGGAGACGTCTGAGCACCACACTGGGAATGGGAACTCGAGCAGGTGAAAGTACTGAGGAGCCATTGAAGGCTTTATCGCAAGCAGAGCTCGTGAGAGGCCATTCAGGGCTGAGGCTGGGAACCTGGAAACCCAGCTTGGAGATGGGCACGGAATTCCCAGCAGGAGGTGATGAGGCCAGATTCTAGGCTGTGGCTATGAGGATGGGAAGGAGGGGTCTGATGAGGAGACCTCGGGCAGGGCCCCCCCCCCACCCCAAGGACTCTGAAACCTCCTCAGAGACAAGCCACAGAAGGACATGGGGCAGAAAGCAAGGTCTTTGGAGCAGAGGGGGCCTCAGGATGCCATGGATGCATTGGATCCAGGGGTCTGGAGCTGCAGGGGTTGTTGGGGCAGGGGGAAGGTGGGGGAGCTTTGTTCTCGGGAGCTGGCCAGGGCTCTGGGAGGAGAAGAGATCAGCCAGGAAGGGAGGCCAAGGGATGGGACTGACATTGGGGAGGTGGGCGTGGCCCAGGGCCAGAGCACTTTGCTAGGCCCTCCTGGACCCTGGGGTGGACAGGAGGGACAAGACTGTGATGGGAGGGACAGGGGAGTTGGTGTCAGGAGGGCCTGGGGACCAGAAGTCTGCATCCACATGGCCATCCTGAGCGAGTCCTCTGGCCGAGGTCCGTGTCCACCTGCTGGGGGAGGACAGCCTGTCTCCCAAAGGGCGGTGGGGCTGCCAGGCCTCAAGGACAAAGGCAGGCGGGGGCAGGGGAAGGAGCTTGTGGCTGGGAGCTTAATGGCCCCGAAAAAAAACCATAAAACTGGAGAATTATGGGAGACATAAACAGAGCTGTCAGGGATTAGCCCGGGGAAGAGATACCAGCGGCTGAGCCGGGATTCTTGCGTGTGCATAAAAAAGACAGAAGTTATAAAAGGAGGGAGATTAAGAAGATGCTGCCTCCACGCTTGGGCTCCCTGGCCGATTCCTTTCTCACGCCCCGGCGGAGGCCCCAGCCGCACGTTGACCCCGGGGCCCCGGCCTGCATGGCCCGGCCAGGCCCCGGGCAGGGCCCGCCCGGCGACTCAGGGACAGGGGTGGGGGTGGGGACCTGGCCCAGGCCGGCGGAGGGGCCCCAGGAGCCAGGCCCAAGGACGGAGGCGGCGCCAGCTCTGACAATTTATGGGCGCTCACACACCCTGCCTTCATTTTCACCGTTCTGCTGATGTCATTAGCCAAGCACTAATGGGCTTAAATTTCACCTTAAACCATCCCCACTGTCCTCAGCAGATGACAAACGGACTGCTCTCTTCGGCTCTGCAAAGCTGCCGGGCGGGCTCTGGCAGGCACCTTCCCCTCCTTTCTCACACGCCCTTCTGGCCCCCACGGGAGGGGCTCCCTGGGACCCCGGGCCTGGGGACACTCACAGGTCAGGGGAATTCCCCGGGGGTCTGTGGGAGCCACAAGGCGGGCAGGGTGCCAGAAAAGGGGGACTTTGGAGGAGGTGGGATGACACAAGATGGGGAGGCAGGAGCCGGGGGGGCGGGTCCAGTGGCCCCTCCCCGTGTGGCCTGGCAGGCCTGCTCCCCTCTGAGTGTCCCAGCCCAGGTATCCTGAAAGGCAGCTGCAGAGGGGACTTGTGGGACCCCGGGAATTACCTGCCATTTTCTTTTTTTTTTTTTTTTTTTTAAGATTTTATTTATTTATTTGACAGAGAGAGACAGCGAGAGAGGGAACACAAGCAGGGGGAGTGGGAGAGGGAGAAGCAGGCTTCCCGCCGAGCAGGGAGCCCGATGCGGGGCTCGATCCCAGGACCCTGGGATCATGACCTGAGCCGAAGGCAGACACTTAACGACTGAGCCACCCAGGCGCCCCTACCTGCCATGTTCTTACAAGCCTTAGGGAAATCGTATTTTGCTCAAGCTAACAAAAACAGCAATGGTTTTACTTGGGGCTAGCATTGCCTTCCACCCACCGCCCACCCATCCAACACCCACCCAGCCACCCACTCGCTCATTCATTCGACAAACACGCGGCCCACGAACCCCTGGCTTGCTCACGTCCATCAAAGGCCCCAATTAGCTCTTGGAGCCCCGTGAGAGAGAACAAGTGGGTGATCTCTAAACACCGTTGGTTTGAGAAGACAAAATCTTTCCAGCGGTGGCTCTGAGGGGGGGAGGGGAAGAGACAAAGGAGCTCAGGGGATGGGGGGGTGGGTGTCGCGTGGACCCGATGGCCCATCCAGTCCTCGAGAGGGGCGTGCTCTCCTGAAAAGGAGGGACAGGAATAAAGACAGTGCCTCGGCAGAAGAAGGGCAAGGTCAGGCTGCTTGGGGGGGGGGGGGGGGGGGGGGGGGTCTCCCCTGCGAATGTTTCCACGGCCCCCACCTTTGTTTCCCAGTGAGGGGCAGATGCCCGACTTCTCTGCCAGTAAAGCTGGCCTAGAGGGGGCTAGGCCCAGAGCCACCCCTTTCCCATGGTAATCACACTCCCTCCCGAGTCCCTAGCACTGGCGACAAGGGGCCGTGGCCCGAGCTGTGCCCCCGCTCTGTCTGGCTCCCCTCGTTGCTCTCAGGAAACCGGTCCCAGCTTCCTGACCTCCTGTGCCCACCTTCACCACCCCACCGTCCGTGACTGAGGCTCTGGGAACTTACAGCATGTGTCCGATAGTGTCACTCACTCCCTTCCTTCCCCTCTGTGGCTCCCTATTGTCCTAGGCACGAAGTCCAAGATCTTCACATGGCCCGCAAGGCCTATCGCGCGTGGACCCCGCCCCTTTCTGTCTCAGTCCCTGGCACGTGTAGGGTAAATGAAGGGGGGTCTGTGAGGGGAGCCCATAGGTACCAGGACGTAGTTCTGAGCCATGGCGCAAATCCCTGCCCCTCAGTGGGCCTCCATTTCCCTCTCTGTAAAATGGTGCAGCCAGCACCTGGGGCTAGTCAGGAGGCTCAGGGTGAGCTGAAGTGAAGGCACAGGCCCAGAGACAGCAGAGCAGATGCTCCAAGGACAGTATGTGGGGACAGAACAAGCCTTCAGGGACTCCCTGCAGGTTCCAAAAGTCTCCCCTCCTCAGGGGGATCTCTGGTGCCCACCGTTCATGCTGGTGCCCAGGATCCTAACCCTGAGTAGCAGACTTGGAACCAGATGAGCGGAGTTGAAGTCCAAATGTTGCTGCTCACCAAGAAATTCCCTTGGCCTCCAGGCCTCAATCGTGCTGTCTGCAAAATGTGGGTGCTCATAGGTTGCTTGCACAGTTACCCTCGGAATTAAAATGATGTGGCAGGGAAGAAGGCACTTCTGTCGATGCCCAGCTTGTGGAGGGCACCCAGGAAATATGGGACTTAAAATCCCAGTGCCTGGGACCGCAACTCCCTGCCACGAAAATCACAGCCGACCACAACGCAGTGCTCCCTCCTGGACCTTCCTACCCTGGCCAAAGCTGCCTCCAGGAATTGAGTTCAGAGCTTCCAGATCCTAGGTCTGACCTCACAGCCATGGATTCTAATAATAGTATTCGACTTCCCATTATTGACCTACTATTAGTGCTTCCGGCTCCTTATAAGCTGTGTGACTTTGGACAACTGACCTAACCTCTCTGTGTTTCTGTTGACTCATCTGTAAGAGGGGTTAAAATATGTAAGCTGCTTCTTAAACCAGGGCCCTGCACACATAAGCACTGCGTAAGAATTCACTGTGCGGGGGATGATGACAGAGCACCTTGATGTCCATTTTCCCGTCGGGTCCTGTGAGGAGGGTGCTTATCACGATCCACATGTAACGGGTGAAGGCACAGAGGCCCAGAGAAGTGGGGTGACTCACCTGGGGTCACACAGAAAGTCGGTGCATGGCCTCAGGGACTGGATGTTCTTTCCAAAGGCTCACGAGGCTCTGGTCTGGAAAAAGCCAGCCCTGGAGCAGGGTGGAACACAGGGCCCTTTCTGAGCCCTCTCTCCGTGGACCCGGGGCTGGAGGGGCCTCCGGCCAAGTCTGTCCCACCCAACCTGCTCTGGGCGCTGCCTGCCTATGCCCAGATTGCGTATCCGCCCACCTGGGGCAGGGACCAGCTGCTCCTGGGGCCGGGGTGCCAGAGCTAGGTTCCTGTCGCTCCAAGGAGCTCCCGCCCCACCAGCCCCACCTCCCAAGCCAGCTAGGACCCCTCAGGGATTTTCCTGAACTTTCCCTCTGTTATAAAAAATTATATAAATATTTACCCTTTAGAAATAACAGCTCACTTGTTGGGCCCTCCTCTGCCAGGCCTGGCTTGGATGACTGTCCACTTTCTCAATTAATTCTTTTTTTTTTAATATTTTATTTATTTATTTGATAGAGACACAGCGAGAGAGGGAACACAAGCAGGGGGAGTGGGAGAGGGAGAAGCAGGCTTCCCGCCAAGCAGGGAGCCTGATGTGGGGCTCGATCCCAGGACCCTGGGATCATGACCCGAGCCAAAGGCAGATGCCCAGCGACTGAGCCACCCAGGCGCCCCTCAATTACTTCTTACCCACCCTCCGAGGGACTTACTTTTCCTCCTGCTTCACCAATGAGGAAACTGAGGCACGGTGCTGGAGTTGCGTGCCGAGGCCCCTCTCGTCTGTGGTGTCGAAGCCAGGATTTGGCCCCAGACACTCCTGGACCACCTCCGTCTCAGCCAAGCCCAGATTGGCCTCTGCTTTTAAGTTTTACAATGTGTGTTGCCTTTGTTCTGATGATTGAAGGAAGCACACTGCGGGTGGAAATGGACTGGAATGTTCAGCAACACGTAGCGCCAGGAGAAGCCCGTGGGAGTTGTGTGCCAGGGGTTCACCTCGAGCCAGTCCTGGTCTGTGTGCCAGAAGTGATGATTCAGACTATAGGGAGATTGAGGTTCACTCCCCCCACCACTTGGGGCCTCAGTTCCCCCACCTGTGAAGTGGGGGCATGGTCCCCATCATGCCCATTGCCCAGTGCGGGACGCAGGGGTGCTGACTGCTCTTGGCATCAGGGCCTCGTGCCATCCTACTTTTTTTTTTAAGAGTTTTTATTTTATTTATTTGAGAGAGAGAGAGCACGAGCGGGGAGAGGGGTAGAGGGAGAGGGAGAAGCAGACTCCCCGCTGAGCAGGGAGCCTGACACAGGGATCGATCCCAGGACCCTGGGATCATGACCCGAGCTGAAGGCAGACGCTTTACGGACTGAGCCACCCAGGTGCCCCTCGTGCCATCCTACTGATGAGGAAGCTGCGGTCACATGACCCTCTGGCCTATAATCCAACAGCTGGAACGGAGCCATGCCAGACTGGAGCCCAAAACCAGGCTCCTTCCTCAGCCGCCTCGCATAGCCCAGGGGATGGAGATTTATCCATATAAGCTTTAAAATCTTTTTGTAAGGGTTATATGCTCATGGAAAAAAAAAAATCGAATACACTCTCCCCTTTTATACAGCAGAGCATCTCTGCACACTTTCTACATTGTGCTCTTCTCCCTGACTTGAAGACTACACCCCATCTGTGCACAGAGCCCTTCCTTACTCTCTAGACTCCACTGTGTGGAATTCCCCAAATGTGTGTCCTTCATCCTCCTCCTATGGACACTGCAGGGGATCTCCAGGCTTTCACTGCTGCAAAGGACGCCAGGGTCCTCGCCCTGCGCAAAAGGCTCTGGGCCGGGCTGGGAGCAAGACTGCGGGGCCAGAGGCCCATGCAGTTTCCATTTGGGTCTGTATTGCCAAAAAACTCTCCGGAGAGCTTGTACCAGCTCGCTCCCCACATCTGCTCTTGCCCCACACCCTCAGTGGCCGGGTAGATGCAATGGGCCACGTCCACACCTGCTCCGGGCCTAGAAAATCAACTCGGCTATTTCCCGTAAGGAAATCCTCAAAGGCTGTGTATGTCTGAGGGGCCCAGGCTGGAAAGAATGGGAGTCCAGTCACTGCAGGCCCTGCACCCCTGACCAATGGTGTGACCTCAAATGGTGGGTTTCAGCTCTCGGTAAAAGAAGGGTGATGATGGTACCCACACACCCCCACCCCGAGGGTGTCGTGAGGATGAGGTATGTAGATGCAAAGTGCTTATTGGGACAGGGCCTGGCACAAAAGGGCAGCCAGCAAGAACTGGGTGCTGTTTATTGTCAGTCTGGGTGACCTTTGGATCCCCAGGAATGCAGCCCCCTAGGGTCTGCCCCTGGGGTCCGTGCTGGGTTGAGATTTGCTGTACCTTTGGAAGGGGCCAGGGAACGGAAGAAGGCGTGGGGAACCACCGAGGGAAAGTGTGGAATCACTGTATCCCGGCTTCCCACTGTGCCGATGGGGACACTGAGGCCCAGGAAGCCCAGCCTGGAAGTGGTCACAAGCTTAGCAGAGTGAAGCTGCCTTTTATCGGTGTGTTGCTGCCCGGACGGCAATGCCAAATGCAGAGTCCTGGGCCTGCTCACGCCACTGCAGGGACTCAGCTCTGAGAGGTGGGGCCCCGAGCCGCAGAACCAGAGTCTGGTCCTGGGTCCTCAGGACAGGACAGGACCGGACCCGGAGCCCCTCACCGACCCCAGCCTCCAGGACTCAGTGGGACCCGGAGCATCCGAGGGCTGAGATCTCACTCCAGCCGGACTGGCCCATGATTCTGTCGGATTGCAGGATCCCGGGCCCCACCCCTGGCCCCCAGCATCGGAATCTGCCGTCTTCCTAAGACCTGCACAGTAGTGTGTGAGAAACACTGAAACTCCAGCTGGGAAGATAACGCACCTGCCATGGGGGGGCAGGACACTGTCTGGGGACAGACCTTAATTCTCAGTCCCAGAAGCCTCCCCAGCTGGGGGGGGGGGGCATCATCCTCCCCCATAAAGCCCTACCTTCCAGAAGACCTGCTCTGTCTCAGATACACACAGCTCCCCAGGAGGCAGAGTACAGCACTTGGCCCTCGTCCCCACCCCCCACCCCCACCGTGGACAGTGCCAAGGCAGTACCAGGTGCGAAGCTCAGCACAGCCTCCCATCTCGCGCTGACCCTGTAAGTGTGGTGTGATTAAGGTTTCAGCTGAGGAACACGCAGAGCAGCTCAGTGAATTGCCCAGGGCCAGCCCGCAGATCGCGGGCAGAAGTGGGATTTGAACCCAGAGCCGTGTGCCATCGGGGCACTGGCATTTACAGTCAGGGTGGGGCTGGGGGAGGGTGCTGCCTCCCTGCCCCCCAGAGCCACACGGCCGGCCGCCTGTGAGTCCTCACAGTTGGCGGGCCTGGCCCTTGGGAATCGGACATGTCTCGGGAGCTGGAGAGGCCTGCCGCTCCCCATGCGGTCACCAGCACCACAGAACCAGCCAGGAAAGATTCTCCCGAACAACTTCCCAGAACAAGACAGCACTGGGGTCAGGCGGAGTTAGCTGTGTACAGCTGGAAGAGGCTCTCTCCCCCAGATGCCGAGTGACTGGAAGCCAGCAGGGGGTGGTTCCGGAGGTGCAGGGCGGGGGGTGAGGCCCGAGGGGGCTGGACCTGGGCAGAGGGAACTCGGGGTGCGGGCCAGCAGGCCGAAAGGATTCTCTTCACCTTGGGAGAAACATAGTGCTGTTCAGAACGGCCAGCCACTAGCCTCGGACAGTTGCCCTCGCCCTCCCTTCCTTTTTACCCTTAAGCACCTCCACATTTCACAACTGTGTGGAAGAGAGGAAAATCAAGCAGGAGGAGGCGGCCTCTGAAAACCAAAGGCAAATATTTTCCGTCCTGAGGCAAGCAGGCCCAGGCCGCCTCCGGCCCAGCCTCTGGGGCAGTGGCCGGTGGTTCACTTTCCCCACAGGTCAGTGCTTCTGGTCACCGGGCTACGTGTCTGGGGGGCTGGCCAGGATTCCCCCCCTGCCCCAGGGATTGCTGGGGGCAGCAGGCCATCCATCCAAGCTTTGCTCAGAAATGGAAGTTCCCTTCCTGGCAATGGGGGGCAGCCAGGGCAGTGGGGGGCGGGAAATAGTGGTAACCAGGAGGACAGGGTCCCAGCCGTTCATCCACAGGGTAGCCCACTCCACACCCAGTCTTGGGCCAGAGATGCTTTTCATATCAAAATAGGAGCTGTTAGTGTGTTGTTGGGGGCAGGGGGCTATAACCCCCCCAGAGCCACTAGGCCCTAAATGAATTTGTAACTTATCCATCACAACAGCTGTCCTCATCGGAAGAGCAGTGGTACGTGGTGTGTGAGATTTCTGTTTGGGCTACAGACAAATCCAGGAGGCCTAAGTGTGGACTCCAGGCCTCCCTTACAATAACTCTGCAGCCTCAGGAGCCAAACCCCCACCTGGGGTCCCTCAACAGGGGGCCCAGCGTGGCAGTGGGTAACTGGATCTGCTGGAGGAATTGGGTGGGGGGAGTTGGTGGTGGTGGGCACTGTGGCTTCTCTCTCCAGTTCCCCACCTCACCAACTCCTTGCGCTTTCTTTCTCCCAAGAAATCCAGTTTTCTGAAATTTCCGAAGGAGCAAACCAGGACCTCATTATCTTGCGCCCTCAAGCCCCTGGGCACCTCCCGGATGCCCAGCTGTCAGGAAGCAAAGCTCAAGGCCCTACCCACAGCCCCAGGTGGGGGGGACTGGCAAAGGCCTCCAGAATGGCCCCTTCCCCGCTCTGGAGCTCAGTTTCCACCGCTGTGAATTGAGAGGTGACGTCACCTCCTAGAAGGGCAATTTGAGGGTTAGAAGTAAAATCTATCAAGGCACCTTGGCCATAGGAGGGGGCCAGACAGCATGCTGTCTGACGCTGCTGCTGTTAAACCCCTTCTCATAGTCTGAGGTTACTGAGAACTTTCTAGATCTGAGGGTGGCCCCAGGCTCAGTATCTAGGCTGGCTGGCGGGGGGGGGGGGGGGGGGGGGTGGAGTCCCTGGAGAAACCCCACTCTGCCCTGCCAGGCCCTGCATGTGCTAGGGGACCCGCTCTCTCCTGCCTCCGTCACCTGCAGGACCAGCTGGGCCCCCCAGCTCCAGCTCCTGGCCCAAAGGTGTCATCAGATAAGCCCGGTGGCACCTGCTGTCCTCACATCTGTCGTCCACATGCATCTTCACGCCCCCCCCCCCCAGCCTGCCAGGCTTACCATAATCCCAGCCAGAGGTGGCTCGCTTGGGGTGGGGGCCGGACCCTTCCCCCACCCTCCAGCTAAGCTGGGGAGAGAAATCCGGCTCAGATTCCCAAATACGCTGCGTTCTTTCCTGCCACTAAGCCAGGCAGCTCCTTGCCGATGGAACGCCCTTCTGCCCCCCCTAAGCCCACCACTTCCTCCACAGTTTTCCCCTATATTTTGCAGCCGTTGTCTTTTACCCCACCTCATTCAGGAGGGGGGTCCTTAGGGGGCCCTGTGCCTGTGGGTCTCCAGGATTGGGCGTGAGCGGAGTCTGGAAAATGTCAAGTGACTGATCCAGTCAAAGCCTGGAGGGGGCTTCTGAGCTCAACCAGCTCCTCTGCTGCCCCCTCCTTTGGGGGTAAGGACAGGCTGGGGTTTGGGTGGGTGGCCTTTTGGAGAGCAAGGTAATGGGAATGGACATGAACTTCCTGCTGCCTCATTCCCCTGAGGAAGGGGGGTGGGGTGGGGGGTCTGGGCTGCTGGGCGCCAAGGGGAAGGGAATGGGAGGGAGGGGCGAGGGGGGCCCTTAAGGAGGCCAAGGCTGAGGAGGGAGACAAGGCTGGGGAAAGAGCCCCCCCCCCCCCCCCGTGCGCCTTTGGCACGGGCACGGGCGGGGTCCGCCTTGAAGTTGGTGTGCAAGCCCGCTGCTGTTTAAATGGTGTGTTTGTTTGGAGTGGCTCAGGGAGGAGGCCGAGATGGGGGAGGCAGCGCCCCACTTGGCGCCGCCGCTGCCGGAGGGTCGGTGTGTTAGAAGCTGCAGCTTTGTCGATGACTGAAGGGTGGGCGTTGAGGAGTGAAGGGCGAAAAGCAAAGGGGGGCTCGGCGCCCCGGCCTGGCCGCCCCCTGTTTTGCGGAGGGAGCGCCGGAGCCGCCTCTCGCAGTCACGGCGAGCAGGGAGGGAGGCGAGGGGACGAGAGCGCCGGGCTCCCCGCCCCCACCCCACCCGGTTCCAATATTTCGCAGAAAGGCACGCGGCTCCTAATCGGTCCTTTCCAGGCTGAGATTTAGCCGCGCGATGCCCGCGCAGGGGCGGGGGCCGCGGGCCGGGGGAGGCGCTCAGAGGCCGGAGCCGCAGAGCGAGGTGAGGAGCCCGCGTCCTCGGCTGGTGGAGCGGGCGGGCGGGCGCGCAAACCCGAGAGGCAGATATAGAAAGGGGGGCAGGTTAAAAATAACCCTCTCCGGCTGGGAAGCTCGCGCGCGCTCTCTCGCCTCGTTCGGTGCCAGAGGACTCCAGGGGAGGTGGCGTTGGGGAGGGCAGCGCGGGATTCCCCCTCCTCCGCGGGGCGGGGTGCCCGCCTGCGCGCCGCGGCTGCACGTGTGCGGGGCCGCGCGCCCGGGCCCCCTGCACCCGGCCGGGGTGGGGGGGCGCCCCCTCCCCAGGCCGGGGCGCAGCTGGCAGCGGCCCCCGCCCGCAGCCCCGCGCGGCTGGAGGGAAGCGCTCCATTATTCATTATTTACGAGCGTTAATAGGTTTGAGGCACGGGGTGGGGGTGGGGTGGGGGCGGGGTGGGGGCGACGGCGCCGTGGGGACCGCGGCCTTAGGGGAAGGGGTGGGCAGGGCGGGGGCGGGGCCGCGGGCAAGAGGTCCCCGCCTCGGCCCGGGCGGCCCGGGCGCACCTCCGCTCGCCGCCGGCTCGCAGCCGGGAAGGGGGGCTGCGCCGGGAGGGAAGTGCGGCCCTTTGATTGTGCCCCTCGGCCTCTGTCCTCCGCGTCCTCGCCCTTTCCGAGGCGCGGGGAGGGGGGCTGCGGGCCGTACGCCCCGCCCTGCGCGCCCCTGGCGGCCGCCGCCGCGGCCCCGACGCAGCCCGGGCCTCATTTATCATCATCTTTGGTCAAGTGGAGTGTGCAAGGAACAGCTGCTTCACTCGGCTGACTTCCGAGGGCGGATACAGCGGGAATCAGGGAGATGAATGATGGGGGCTGGGGGGGCAGAGCCCCCCAGGGTCCCAGCGCAGGCAGGAGGGAGGCGCGGAGCGTCCACCGCCGCCTCCGCCTCGTGGCGAGTGCAGCGCCCCCTTCCTGTCTCTCCTGGCGCCTCCAATTACCGCGGCTCGCGGACGGGGGTGGGGGGGGAGGCACCCCGGGAGGGGGCCGGGCGCGGAGAGGCACCGCTCGGCGGCGGAGGACGGGCGGGCGCGCTGCTGGCGGAGCCCGAGGTCGCCGTGACCTTGCTGGGGTCAGCGGGTTGGGCTGCGGCGGAGGCGGCGCGGCGTCTTTGGTGGCGCTTTCCGGATTGGCGCAGAGGCCGGGAAACCGGGCGGGGGCGAGCGGGGGTGTGTGTGTTGGGGGGAACACAAATAGAAGGTGAAATTTTACCTGCCCCTGAGGGAGTCCTGCGGATTTTCTCCCGGCAGCAGCCGGCGCTCTGCCTTTGTCTTACACGGCTGAAACATCTGTTGCAGAGGGGCGGCGAGGCCGCAAACAACCCCCACACACCCTGCGCGGCTCCCCCGCCATCCCCAGCTCGGCCCTCGCCGGGCTCCCGGACTCGCGGCAGCGCGTTAACCCTGCTCGCGCTGGGGCGCCCGCCCCGCAGCCCCCCTGCCGTAGTCGGCGCCTCCGCGTGGGGCTCCCAGCCCCCGGGCTCAGAATGGCTTCTCGCGGGGGTGCCCAGCGGCCCTCCCCCCACTTTCAGTGGCCGCGAGGTGTCCATCGGGGGCGGGGGTGCAGTGGCGGAAAGGGTTAATGGCCTAGTCGCAGACCCTAATTGTCAGACCTGGGCCCCGCTTCGTTTCAATTACCCTAAGTAGAGACTGAATGCGCAATTAACGAAGTCAGCTTGCCAACTGGAAAGCCGTCCCCGCTTTCACATTGAGCAGAATACTCCACCAGCTGACTTGGACTAAGCAATTTCCTCCTCTCTCCCTTTCTCTCTCTCTCTCTCTCTCTCTCCCTCTCTCTCTCTCTCTCCCCCCCAACCCCCCTCCCTCTTTTTCTCTCTCCTTAATAATAAAATTATACCAAGCAGTTTGCGGTGTGGCAGGCGGCCAGAAAAGCGTTTCCTTTAAACGCCGCCGTCTCACAATTAGGCAGCAAGAGGATTTGACACGCCGTGGCGGCCTGACAGGCGGCTTCCTCCCCTGGGGGCTGGGGGGGAGGGGGCGCCAATTCCCTGGCTCCCCCAGGTGGAACGGGGCTGGGAGGGGCTGGCTTGCTGAGCCTCCCCGACTGTCAGGATGCTGCGCAGAGGGGGTGTCAAAGGCAGGGAAGGGAGGGGTTCTTCCCGCCCAGGCTGGGGAAGGGGGGAGACATTCCCTGGCTCCTCCGGAAAGCTGGGGTGTCCAACAGGAGGACCTTGACCCCCCCCCCTTTGGGCTTGCAGCTCCGAGTTCATTTTCTGGTGGACCAAGGGGCCCAGAGCTGTAGAGGGATCTCAGCCGTGCTGGGCCTCCTGGACAAGTCACTGTCCCTCTCTGGGCTTGTTAATCCCTCTGCAAAAGGAGGGGGAAGTTTGACCTAGAATATGCTCTATAGAAAGTGGCTTCTGGTGGCTCAGTGCTGCTAGCAGCTGGCCTTGTGGGCGGGAGGTAGGGGGAGAGGTAGGCAGCACCAGGTCAGAAATGAGCCAGAGACCCCCCTCCAGCCTGGGCCGCAGATCAGTGGGTTCCAAAGGCACAGAGGGAGTGCTGGCTCCCCAGCAGCCATACGGGGCAGCTAACAAATCCGGGTGACTTTGCAGGATTGCTGGGGATTGGTGCCATGAGAACAGAGGGCATCTGACCGGCTGCAGCCGGGCCCCCTGAGGTGGGGGAGGGGAGATATGCGCAGGTGCCCACCTTGCTGTGTTCTGCCTCCAGCCTCATTCAGGCCGCTCCTTCCACCCGGTGGGCCCTCACCCTTCCTCACATAATTACGCCCTCCTGCCAGCCTGCCCTGACCGCCTGCACTCCCCACCCCACAGCCTCCTGGGTGTCTGTCAGCCTCAGGAGGGCAGGGGCCCTGCTGCGTTTCCCTCTGTATCCTCAGCACCCAACTCCAGCCCACCCCACCTGACTGTAAGCTGAACAGAATGGGCTTGATGAGGGAGGGGCTGTGACCCAGGTGGTGTGGAGGACAGAGGGGAAGCCTGTGGGCTTTCCTTCCTGATTGGCTACTGCACGGGTCCTGGCTGGTCTTCAGGCCTGTCGTCATCATCCCTTAGAGCTGTGGGTAGGTTAAATGATGCACCCAAGCCAGCACTGAGCCCCTCACCCATCCCATCTGCCCAGCCATCCAAGCAATATTTAATTGGCACCTGGTCGGGACAGTTTCTGCACTTAGGGCGTAGGACCACACAGATGAGGAAGCCCCTGCCCTCATCAGGCTACATTCTGCCCAGGGAGGCACATGTAAAGCAGCTCATTATACCATTAATTATGTGATTACCACTGTGATAAGCGCCACCAAGGAGCCCTGCAGGGACCCAGCAAAGGGGGGGGGGCGGATAGCAGGGCCTCATCTGGTGCCTGGGGTGGAATGCTCCGAAGGTTATTACCACCCCTGGGGGCCTAGGCCTCCTGCCTCCGAGCCTTTGCGGCTCCCCCACCTGGGTGCACCTCTGAGCTTTACCTTCCCCGTGGGGCCCCAGCCACTCAGGCCCTGCCTCCCCCAGTCGCTCACCCTGCGGCCCCACTCCACGCTTCCCTGGGTTGTGCTGGTCTCAGGACTTCTCCCAAGGCCCAGGGAAGGTTCTGGGTGCTCCCCCATTCTCATTCCTTCACACCGAGCGCCTGCCTGTGCCATGACCACCTGCTAGGTGCTCGAACTCTGCTCCCGCTGGCTCTGCCCTTGCAAAGTTCCATGCGCACCAGTTACATCAGCGTGTGACACCCGGGGGCTTGTGATGAGCTGCAGCCCACAGACGGGCCCTCTTCAACTCTGGGGTGTTAAACTTTTTACTTGGTCGATAACATTTATTAAAACGAGAGACTTCCCTTTTTATTAAAAAAAAAAAAAACTCCGAAGCTCTGGCGCTCTTCTTCCCAAAGCTCTGCTGGAGTTCGGTGGGGCGCCCCCTCACTTTATTTGGGACTGGGGTCCCTCAGTGTGCCTCCACCCCCACCTGCTGGCTTCGCTCAGGTGCATTACCTGCCATGCCAGAAGGAGCTCGTTCTCTGTGGAATGAACGAGGGGTTGTGGCGATAAGCCCCCCCCCCCCATGTCTACCCAGTTGTTCTCTTCGCTGCCATCGACGGCTGGTTCTGGATATTTCCATAGGGTTAATGTGACACTGATACATTATTCATTCAATACATATTTATTGTTCGGGGATATGGGGGTAGAGCTGTGAACAAAACCGGCCAAAACGCCTGCTCGGGGAACTGTAGTTCTAAAGAGGAGAGACCAGCCGTAAAGCCAGCCAGCCACGTGGCTTAGGACAAGGAGGTGAGCACGTGATAGAAGTAGGGGAGGAGGCATGCACGGGGTGCTCTTCCAAGCACAGTGGTCAGGGAGCGGTCCCTGGGAAGGTGACATGAGCAAAGTCCTGTTGGAGCCGAGGGAGCAAGGCGTGCAGAGATCAGAATGGTCTTCCCAGCACAGGAAGCAGCCAGACAAGCCACTAGCTGATGAAGCCACTTCCACAGGGAAGTCAGGGTCCCTCGGGGCACACGGGGTGGCCCTCAAGGACAGGCTGGGGTGAGAGGTTGGGCTCTCTCACCTTTGCCTGCCCTCAGAGCCAGCGGACACATAGATCCTGTCTGATCCACATTGTGCGGCGGCCCGCAAGGCCAGAAACATCTGGGGCTTTGGTGGGAAGGATCACAGAGCAGACCGGGAGCCCCTCCCCGCTCTCCCCGCGCCCCCGCCCCGTAGGTCCCCTCAGATGCCCACGGCAGCCTCTGAGCCAGCCCATTGGCTTGCTGACCTGGCATTTCTGAATGTGTGGGCCACCAGACCCCAGCCCTCCTAGCTGATGACATCTCAGGAGTCAGGAACCCCCCGTCCCCCTTCTTATCCTCATTTTGACAGCGAGGGGGGGAGGTGGTGCCATCTTTTTTGTTGAATGGCGAATAAAATGATCTAAAAACAATTACTGTCCACAAGAGACTGGTAAGTATGGAGCTGATAATAGATGAGTGTCCCCCCGCCCCAGAGTGGGAGCTCTGGAATGCCCACAGCACCACTGCTGCTGAATCCTCTCTTGCACCCCACAGCTATCCCAGCTGGTCACCTGGACCGCAGGCCCCTCCGTCTTGGACGGCCCAGGTCTGGGGGCCCGTTGACCACTGCATCCCAGAAACCGCGCCGTGGGGCAGTGGGGTGTGGCTGTGGAGCAGGGCTCAGCTTTAGAAGTCAGGCACCCAGCGGGAGATCTGGGTCCTGTTGCCCAGTCCCTGGGCTGTGGGACTTCCATAGGTTACTGCTCCTGGAAATGGTTTTGTGGCTTCCTAACTGGGCCTGGGGCTTCCAGAAACTAGCACAGTCCACGCTCCACACACCCCGTGATGCCCCAGGAGCGGGGCATCCTCTTAGTGGTAAGACCCTGAGGACAGGATCTTCATGGGCCTTAGGAGGGTCTCTGAGGCCTCTGCAGCTGGGGCCTTGGAGGAGACAGCATTGGTGGGCTTCGAGGGGAGGCTTTCCAAATGTCTGGAGAGTCCAGAAGCTTCTGCTCTCCATTCAGACTTCCTCCAAAGAGCCCTGAGATCCCGCCTCACCTGGGGTCCCTAGCCTCAGAGACAGAGCCTGGCTGGGGACCCGCCCCGCATCTGGAGAGAGTGCAAGGTGGTCTTCCAGAGTCTTGCCCTTCTCACCCCATAGCTTGCCTCTGAGTATTCAGGACCCCCAGCCCCCGGGTCCTCCCACCCGAGCGAGGCCCTGCAGAGGCATATGCCGGACTCCCGTGGGGTTCTCCCATGGAGCGTGCGTGGGTACCCATGAATGAGGAGGGGTGCGTGTCAAGTGTTGGGGGTGCTGCCCACATGGAGTGGTCTTGAGAGGCCATCCTTTGAGGTGGGGGCTGCCTTGTTCTCTGGGATTCTGTATGCCCCAGGATTGTCCCCCTCTGCCCTAGCAGGGCTCTCCCCTCTGGCTCGGGTCCCTCCCTCCCCACTAGCCCCTAGGCCAAGGACCCTAACCCTTCCCTGGGGCCTACAGGGACTGAGTTGTTTGTCTTGTGGACTCCTTGGAAGCTCATCCCTTCCCCTATTCAAGCCAGGCCCTTAGGATTCAAAGTAGACCCCACAGGTCAGCGGGAAAGCTGGCTAGCGATTTATCATTTTAATCGAGGTTTCCTACTTAGTATTCCTCACTCACCCCAGACGGATGGGGAGGTGCAGGGTGGTCCTACCTTCTTCACTCCTCGCTGGACACCCCCGGCCCCATCCCCAGCCTCCTGCCCCAGGGAACTTTCTCCTTCTTCCTAGTCCCCAGGCCTTGAGTGGGTTGGCTTTTTGCATTTTTCCCTGCAGCTACAAATTAGGAAACCGGGTCATAAAACAACCTTGGGTAAGTGGGTAGGATGGAACCAGCAGTCTCACAGCCGCTGCTGGGGAACAGAAAGCTTCCTTCTGTCTTCCTCCCTCTCTCTTCCTCCGTCTCCCACCCTGCCCCTCTCCCACCACCCCTCTCCCTCAGGAAAACCTCCAGCCACAGCCTCCCAGCTGGGCTCCACCGGGTCCCCTATGGGAGCTGCGGCAGCTCTGGCCCACGCTGTGCCCATTTCCCTGATCCAGGGCACTGGAGGGGCTGTGGGCCCAGGGACAGCAGTTACGGGGTGATAGCAGGTGGCCAGTGACCAGCACTGCTCATGAGTGGACCTCCCTGAGGTGGGTCCGGCTCCCCGAATAAGAGGGGCGGTCCTGGCCTGGCCTTCAGGGCCTCAGAGGCTGCAGAGGGGCCCTCTCCCCTCCCCTTCCAGCACCTTCTTGCTGCCACGCTCCAAGATGCCTTCCTATAGGTGGGAGTTCTTGGTGTGGGGTCCAAGGAAGGGAACGTGCACCCTCGGTCTGGTCATCCAGCAAAAGGAACTTCACTGTGGGTGGGCTCAAAGGTCGGTCTCTTGCTCTCTGAACCTCACCTTTTTTCTCTGGAAGGGCGGAATAGTCAAAGTGTTAACTGAGCAAACCTGCACAAGAGTAAGCATTCCCGGCCAATGCCAAGGGTCCCCCACCACCCCCACCACCCCCCACCCGGTCCTCCTCTGCTCCCTCGGTCCAGGAGCCTGGGAACACTGCCTTCCAAGAGTTGTCATAAGGGACTTCTGTCCTAAGCATCGTATCTGGTGCCTAGAGGACGCTCAAGGCTGACTTCCTCCCTCCCCTCAGGAACTTCAGAGATCAGGCCTTGACCCAGTGTCCCCAAGACCCAGTGGGGGAAGCAAGGAGGGGGAGGCTAGACTGGACCCGAAGGAGCCCCGCGAGGATGTGTTAGGGGGTGCCCTTCTCCCTCCAGCTGAACCCACTGAGGCCAGACCCCGGGTCTGTCCCCCTCTGCTCCCCTCCTCCCCTCCCGAGGTTCAGAGGTCATCATCTCTGCCAAAGGGGCCCTTCCTGCTGCCGCCCACCCCTGCCTAGTGCGTGCCTCTCTCCCCCTCCTTGTCCTGTCCTAGTGCTCTTGAAAAGTAATCATAATCATAATAATTAATAACAACAGAGCCTGTGGCAGGCCTGAGGCAGCTCTTAAAGAGGCAGAGCCCCGTCTTCTCCTGGCTGAGCTGGCGGACCTCGAGCGACTTTGATGCCACGCCTTTGTTCCTGCAACCGTCCCTCTCCCCCCTCCCGCCGCCTGGGGTTGGAGGGTGGTGTTGGGGTGAGCATTTTTGCCTGCGTTCTCCATCAGGCACTGGGCTTCTCGTATTTTAATTGAACTGTCTTTTCTTAGAGATAGATGCTTTCACCGCATCCAGGGCTTGTGTGTATTGGGAAACCCGCCTTTAATACAGCTCGGCTAAATTAAAAGACACAGCAGCTGGACTGATTAAAGGTGGGGGGGAAAGGACACTGGCCATAGCACTCTCTCTTTTTAAGTAATGTTTCCAGTAATGCATTTTGGAGAATGTGAAGAAAAATAAAAAATAAAAAATAAAGCTGTAGAAATGTTAATGATATCCACAGGACACTCAGCAGGAAATGGGAGCGATCTGGGACTAATAAAAGCCGAAATGTAATTTGTTCAGATATATGACGCGCAGCTCAGCTCCCGTGCCTCCAGAGCAGGCCTGGGTTTGCGCATTCCGGGCTCAGAAACACAGGCCGGGGGGACGGAGGCGGAGCGCAGTGTCGTGTCCTCCGGAGCAGGCCCTCCTGGCCAGGGCCCGCTGCCGACCCCACCGGCCAGCCGGTGACACCCTAATAAAAGTGACTTCCACTGCCAGCCGGGTTGTGTGCCTGCTCATTTCCTCTGCCCAAGGGTGGAAGGGGACGGCCCCTAAGCCTTCTCCGCAGAGCTCAGGAGGCCCAGGGCCACCTGGCTGGCTGACAGCCACCAGGCCAGAACCGAGTGCCGCCTCCAGCCCCTGTGGGCCCGGTGCATCGCGGCAGGCACCTCCTCTAATGTTTGATCCAAGCCGCCAGGGATGGGACTGAAGTGGGTCAGAAGGGCGGGCACATTTCTCCTTGTTGGGGATGCCTGTGAAGAATCCGGGGGGAGGTGGGAGGGGAGGCCGCCGGGCTGTGTTCGTCACGGGGCCTGGTGGGCAGGGGTTCGCCCTGTGGGACGCTGGTCCCCTCTCACAGCAGCCCCGGGTGCATCTACCCCTGAGTCAGGGTCAGCTGACTGCCGAGCTCAGGGGAGGTGGGCCCCGGGCTGTGCTAACAGGGCTCCTGGGGGCTTCTGGCTGCTCTGCTCAGCTGGATGGGGCCCCTCCCCTGGCCCCCACCCTGGTCAGCCCCAACACTGAGAAAGGCATCTAAGGGGGATCCGGGCAGAGAATAGAGGAGTGAGTTGGACCTCCTGGGGGAGCCCCCATCCTCCCCCACATCTCTGTCCTCTTTCTCACGTCTGTGTGTCTCTCTCTCTTTTCTGTGCCTCTTTATTCCTTTCTGGTCCCTCCTATAACCCTGGAATCTTGTGGCCTGAAGCAGGCCACCCCTTCCTCTTTCACCTTGGGAATGGCTGGGAACTGGACCGTCCCCGGTGCCCTCCTGGGGGCCCGGGCCTTTCTTTCTGCCTCTTGCCCCCCCCCCCACCAGTGGCAGGGTTGTGGGTAAATCCTGATCCCCCGCCCCCGCCGCCCCCCGGGCGTCTGGCTGACTGCCAGACTCCTCGATGTGATTTCTCCTGAGCCTGGAACGATCCTTGCTCCTCCCCTCTCCCTCCTTTGAGGGCCTTCTGGGGTGACCTGGCTCCCAGTCAGGGAGACCTTCAGCCTGGACGCTGTTGTGTGAATCCAGTTGCTCTGCCCTGAAGGGCCCACCGCTTCTCCGGGGTCATTTCCTGATCCCAGATCCTGCGTTAGGGCTGGTTAGACCTCACCGGGGGCCCGAGCCCCTGAAATCATAAACAGATGGGCTCTTGGCCTGGCGTGCCCCGGTGCTGACCCTGTGAGATGGAGACGGGAGGGGCCTCCGGGGCTGCCTCACGCCCAGCTGTGGGGCGCTCCTCTGTGGCCAAGGGACTGCGGCTCTGTCCCCCATTAGCATGCACTCCCTCACTCTGGGCCACGTAATCTGTTTACGCACCTATGATACCAAACCAGGAGGCAGGTGCCGCTGTCCTGCGTTACTGGGAGTCGGAGAAGGGGACGTTTTATGCCTACAGTGGCTCACAGCCCCTAATCGACGTCTGCTAGGAGGAACAGACAGATTCCAGATGGCATGGCCGTGATGGAGGTGCGCGCGTGCGTGTGTGTGTGTGTGTGTGTGTGTGTGCGCGCCCGCTCTCCGCAGGCCCTGGTGAGTGGCTCCTCTGGGCAGGGGCAGACCTTCCCGGCTGCCCGCACGGCTGGGTCCCGCTCGAACACTGCCGCACTGGGACTCGATTGCAGGACCCAGCCGGCCCCCCGGGGACCGGAGAGCAGGAAGCGCTCTGCTAAATGGTTCTGTGGGCAGGGAAGCGCTGGGAATGATGGGTGGGGTGGAGGGGAGGAGCTGACCCCGACCAGGGTGGGGTGGCCCCCGTGGGCGCGTGGGGTGGTGGGTCCGCGCCTCGCCTCGCCGCAGCGGTGGCCATCCTGGGCCAGGCCCAGCGGGCCGCGGGGCCGATGTCGGGCCGGGAATTACAGAGCACACCCCCCCGACACAGAAGTTGTCAATATGTGCACAGCTGGTGGGGAGGCTCGGGCAAAGGGGAGACCATTACGAGCTGCAGGGGAGAGGGCAAGGCGGGAGAGGGGTGGGAGGCCGGCGGCTTTCGGAGGGGAAGGGAAATGGCCCGTCTGAATCCCTCTCCCTCTCCCCCTCCCCTCCCCGCCCTCCCTCTCTCCCTTTCTCTTTTCACAGATAACCAGCCCGAGTCATGCAGTCTTTTCGAGAAAGGTGTGGTTTCCATGGCAAACAACAGAACTACCAGCAGACCTCACAGGACACATCGCGCCTGGAGAATTACAGGCAGCCGAGCCAGGCCGGGCTGAGCTGCGAGCGGCAGCGGCTGCTGGCCAAGGACTACTACAGCCCGCAGCCCTACCCGGCCTACGAGGGCGGCGCCGGCTCGGCCGCCGGCCCGGCGCGGGGCGGCAAGGGCCTGGCCTCACAGCAGTCCCTGCAGGGCAGGCCGGCCTTCTCGGGCTACAGCGTGCAGGACAGCAGCGCGTACCCCGGCCGCTACTCGGGCGAGGAGAGCCTGCAGGCCTGGGGGGCCCCCCAGCCGCCGCCCCCGCAGCCGCAGCCCCTGCCGGGGGGCATGGGCAAATATGACGACAGCTTGATGAAAAAGGCGGCAGTGCCCCCTGGCAGGCAGTACCCGGAGCAGGGCGCCCAGCTGCCCTTCCGGACTCACTCGCTGCACGTCCAGCAGCTGCCACAGCCCCAGCAGCCCCTGGCGTACCCCAAACTGCAAAGGCAGAAGCTGCAGAACGACATGGCCTCGCCACTGCCCTTCCCGCAGGGCGGCCACTTCCCCCAGCACTCCCAGTCTTTCCCCGCTTCCTCCAGCTACTCCTCCAGCGCCCAGGGCGCCCAGGGTGGCGGCGGCAGCGGCGGCAGCGGCCAGGGCGCCCACTCCTATAAGAGTTGCACCGCGCCGTCCGCCCAGCCCCACGACCGGCCGCTGACGGCCAGCGCCAGCCTGGCGCCGGGGCCGCGGGTCCAGAACCTTCACGCCTACCAGTCCGGCCGCCTCGGCTACGACCAGCAGAAGCAGCAGCAGGCGGCGCTCCAGAGCCGGCACCACACGCAGGAGACCCTCCATTACCAAAACCTCGCCAAGTACCAGCACTACGGGCAGCAGGGCCCGGGCTACTGCCAGCCGGACGCGGCCGTCAGGACTCCGGAGCAGTACTACCAGACCTTCAGCCCCAGCTCCGGCCACTCGCCCGCGCGCTCCGTGGGCCGCTCGCCCTCCTACAGCTCCACCCCGTCGCCGCTGATGCCCAACCTAGAGAACTTCCCCTACAACCAGCAGCCGCTCGGCGCCGGCGCCTTCCCTGCGGGCATCACGGACCACAGCCACTTCATGCCCCTGCTCAACCCCTCCCCGACCGATGCCGCCGGCTCGGTGGACAGCCAGGCGGGCAACGGCAAGCCGCCGCCGAAGGACAAGCTGCCCGAGAACCTGCTGTCGGACCTCAGCCTGCAGAGCCTCACGGCCCTGACGTCCCAGGTGGAGAACATCTCCAACACGGTGCAGCAACTGCTGCTGTCCAAGGCCGCCATGCCGCAGAAGAAGGGCGCCAAGAACCTGGCGTCCAGGACGCCGGAGCAGCACCGGAGTCAGCACTGCAGCCCCGAGGGCAGCGGCTACTCGGCCGAGGCGGCCGGCACGCCGCTGTCTGAGCCGCCGAGCAGCACGCCGCAGTCCACGCACGCTGAGCCGCCCGACGCCGACTACCTGAGCGGCTCCGAGGACCCGCTGGAGCGCAGCTTCCTCTACTGCAGCCAGGCCCGCGGCAGCCCCGCCAGGGTGCACGGCAACTCCAAGGCCAAGCCCGAGTCGGTGTCCACCTGCTCGGTGACCTCACCCGACGACATGTCCACCAAGTCCGACGACTCCTTCCAGAGCCTGCATGGCAGCCTGCCGCTCGACAGCTTCTCCAAGTTTGTGGCGGCCGAGCGGGACTGCCCGCGGCTCCTGCTCAGCGCCCTAGCGCAAGAGGACCTGGCCTCCGAGATCCTTGGGCTGCAGGAGGCCATCGGCGAGAAGGCCGAGAAGGCCTGGGCCGAGGCGCCTGGCCCGGCCAAGGACGTCAGCAAGCCTCCCTTCTCGCTGGAGAACCACAGCGCCTGCCTGGACGCCGTGGCCAAGAACGCGTGGCCGCGGCCGGGGGAGCCGGAGGCCCTGCCCGAGGCCCTGCAGCTCGACAAGGGTGGCGGTGCCAAGGACTTCAGCCCGGGGCTCTTCGAAGACCCTTCCGTGGGCTTCGCCGCCCCGGACCCCAAGAAGACGGCCGGTCCCCTCGCCTTTAGCCCCAAGACCACGCTCGGGGCCGCCACGCCGGACCCTGCCGCGGCAGCCTTCGATTGCTTCCCGGACACGACCAGCGCCAGCTCGGCGGATGGCACCAACCCCTTTGCCTGGCCCGAGGAAAACCTGGGTGATGCTTGTCCCCGCTGGGGCCTGCACCCCGGCGAGCTCACCAAGGGCCTGGAGCAGGGCGGGAAGGCCTCCGACGGCGTGGGCAAGGAGAATGCCCATGAGGCTTCGGGCTGCCCGGGCTTCCAGGAGGGGGAGCCGCCCGGGGACAAGGCCGCCGGGCCTCGGGACTCAGCGCAGGAGGCGGCGGGCGGGGTGAAGGAGGAGGTGGGTGGGCTGCTGCAGTGCCCCGAGGTGGGCAAGGCCGACCGCTGGCTGGAGGACAGCCGGCACTGCTGCTCCGCCGCGGACTTCGGGGACCTGCCCCTGCTACCACCGCCCGGCAGGAAAGAGGACCTGGAGGCGGAGGAGGAGTACTCCTCCCTGTGCGAGCTCCTGGGCAGCCCCGAGCAGAGGCCCGGCCTGCCGGACCCGCTGTCGCCGAAGGCCCCCCTGCTGTGCACCAAGGAGGAGGTGGAAGAGGTGCTGGACACCAAGACCGGCTGGGGCTCCCCGTGCCACCTGTCCGGCGACTCCGTCATCTTGCTGGGCCCCACCGTGGGCGCTGAGTCGAAGGTCCAGAGCTGGTTTGAGTCCTCCCTGTCCCACATGAAGCCGGGCGAAGGAGGCCCCGATGGGGTGCTGGCGCCCGGGGACTCCGCCACGCTGGCCCCGGATGCCTCCCTGGCGCAGAAGCCCAACAAGCCGGCCGTGCCCGAGGCGCCCATCGCTAAGAAGGAGCCCGTGCCCCGCGGCAAAAGCTTACGGAGCCGGCGGGTGCACCGGGGGCTGCCGGAGGCTGAGGACTCCCCGTGCCGGGCGCCCGTGCTGCCCAAGGACCTCTTGCTCCCCGAATCCTGCACTGGGCCCCCGCAGGGACAGATGGAAGGAGCGGGAGCCCCAGGCCGGGGGGCCTCGGAAGGGCTCCCCAGGATGTGCACGCGCTCCTTCACGGCCCTGAGCGAGCCCCGCACGCCTGGACCCCCAGGCCTGACCACCACCCCCGCCCCCCCGGACAAACTGGGGGGCAAGCAGCGAGCTGCCTTCAAGTCCGGCAAGCGGGTGGGCAAGCCGTCACCCAAGGCAGCCTCCAGCCCCAGTAACCCGGCCGCCCTGCCCGTGGCCTCGGACAGCAGCCCCATGGGCTCCAAGACCAAGGAGACAGACTCGCCCAGCACCCCGGGCAAGGACCAGCGCTCTATGATCCTGCGGTCCCGCACGAAAACCCAGGAGGCGTTTCACGCCAAGAGGCGGCGGCCCTCGGAGAGCCGCCTCCCCAACTGCCGCGCTGCCAAGAAGCTTCTGGCCAACAACCACCTGCCTGCCTCGTTCAAGGTCTCCGGCAGCCCCCAGAAGGAGGGCAGGGCCAGCCAGCGGGCCCGGGTCCCCAAGCCGGGCGCAGGCAGCAAGCTCTCTGACCGGCCCCTCCACGCGCTCAAGAGGAAGTCGGCCTTCCTGGCGCCAGTCCCCACCAAGAAGCGGAACCTGGTTCTACGGAGCGGCAGCGGGGGGGACGTGAAGGAGGAGGGAGCCGAGGACCCCTCCACCCTCTTCAAGAGGATGTCTTCGCCCAAGAAGGCCAAGCCCGCCAAGGGCAACGGCGGCGAGCCCGCCGTGAAGCCCCCGCCCCCGGAGACCCCTGACGCCTGCCTGAAGCTCGCCTCGCGGGCGGCCTTCCAGGGGGCCATGAAGACCAAGGTGCTTCCGCCCCGGAAAGGCAGGGGCCTGAAGCTGGAGGCCATCGTGCAGAAGATCACCTCGCCCAGCCTGAAGAAGTTTGCGTGCAAGGCGCCGGGGGCCCCTCCCGGTAACCCTCTGAGCCCCTCTCTCCCTGAGAAGGACCGTGGGCTCAAGAGTGCGGGCGGCAGCCCAGTTGGGGCAGGAGAAGGTCTGTTAAATGTGGGCCCTGGGCAGAAACTCCCGGCAGCTCCGGGGGCCGACCCGTTATGCAGAAATCCGACCAACAGGTCCTTAAAAGGCAAACTCCTAAACAGTAAGAAACTGTCCTCAACTGACTGTTTCAAAACTGAGGCCTTCACGTCCCCCGAGGCCCTGCTGCCTGGGGGGACTGCCCTGGCACCTAAGAAGAGAAGCCGGAAAGGCAGGGCTGGAGCCCTCGGACTCCCCAAAGGTCCCTTGGAGAAGCGGCCTCATCTAGGCCCGGCTCTGCTCCTGACCCCCCGAGACAGGGCCAATGGCACTCAGGGGGGCGGTGAGGACAGCTCTGGTGGAGGAGGCAAGAAGCCAAAGACGGAGGAGCTGGGCCTGGCCTCCCAGTCCCCTGAGGGCCGGCCCTGCCAGGCGCAGACGAGGGCGCAGAAGCAGCCGGGCCACGCCAACTACAGCAGCTATTCCAAGCGAAAGCGCCTCACCCGGGGCCGGGCCAAGAACACCACCTCCTCACCCTGTAAGGGGCGTGCCAAGCGGCGGCGGCAGCAGCAGGTGCTGCCCCTGGATCCCGCCGAGCCTGAAATCCGCCTCAAGTACATTTCCTCGTGCAAGCGGCTTCGGGCAGACAGCCGCACCCCGGCCTTCTCGCCCTTTGTGCGGGTGGAGAAGCGAGACGCGTTCACCACCATATGCACTGTGGTCAACTCCCCTGGGGAGGAGCCCAAGCCCCACAGGAAGCCTTCCTCCTCCGCCTCCTCTTCCTCATCCTCATGCTCATTCTCCTTGGATGCGACCGGGGCCTCCTTGGCCACGCTCCCTGGAGGCTCTGTCCTGCAGCCACGGCCCTCCCTGCCCCTCTCCTCCACCATGCATCTGGGGCCCGTGGTCTCCAAGGCCCTGAGTACCTCTTGCCTTGTTTGCTGCCTCTGCCAAAACCCGGCCAACTTCAAGGACCTCGGGGACCTCTGTGGGCCCTACTACCCCGAACACTGCCTCCCCAAAAAGAAGCCAAAACTCAAGGAGAAGGTGCGGCCGGAGGGCACCTGCGAGGAGGTCTCGCTGCCCCTCGAGAGAACACTCAAAGACCTCGAGTGCACAGCCACTGTTGCCACTGGCAAGCCCCCGAGGCCCGAGGGCCCGGCCGACCCCGGCAAGCAGGGCTCGCTGCGCACCAGCGCCCGGGGCCTGTCCCGGCGGCTGCAGAGCTGTTACTGCTGTGACAGTCGGGGGGACGGTGGCGAGGAGGCGGCCCCAGCTGACAAGAGCCGCAAGCATGAGTGCAGCAAGGAGCCACCGGCCGAGCCTGGCGGGGACACCCAGGAACACTGGGTGCACGAGGCCTGCGCCGTGTGGACGGGCGGGGTCTACCTGGTAGCCGGGAAGCTCTTTGGGCTGCAGGAGGCCATGAAGGTGGCCGTGGACATGGTAAGAGGCCAGCCCGGCTGGGGCGGGGAGCCCAGGGTGCGCAGGACGGGCAGGCAGGCAGGCCATTGGGAAGCCCCCCCCCCCCACATCTTTGCCGGCGCCACGGTTTGGGCCAAACATACCCGCCATCACCAATTCCTCTCCGGGGAGCTTTGGGGTGGAGTTGAGGCCGAGGCAGGACATGCTCGCCCACCCCTGTCCCCGACTTGCCCTGCCCAGCCCGGCACCCGGCACCTTCCGGCTCCAGGTCCCCCCCATCCCCCCGTCCCAGCACCTACCTATCCCCTTGGGCTCTGGGAAGGAGCCTCTCCGCACACGGTGGGTCGGCACGTGTCCCCTCGGGCAGGGTGGTCTGGGGACCTCTCCGCAACGGTCATAACGTGCTCCTTGAGGACCTCCAGTCCCCAAGGTCTGTGAGCAGGAACTCAGGCTGCCTTCTCGGTTCAGATCCCAGCACGGCCCATCCCTCCCCGTGGGACTCGGGGCCTGGGGCTTCGCCCCTCTGTACCCCCGCGTCCTCATGCTGGCGTGGGCCGCGCAGCGGGGCTGTGAGGGCTGAGTGAGTTCATGCCGTGAAACCGCCAGGCCCGTCTGAGCGCCCGCCGCCGGCCCTCTGCTAGGACAGGGGACGTCGGCCGGGCCTCGGCTCACCAGCACTGTTATTACCACTCCAGCTACCAGGGGTTCCTGCTCCTCACGCTCCCTCCTGAGGGGTGCAGGTGGCAGAGTGAGCAGGCAGCTAGACGGGGTGCTGGGGTCAGCAGTCTCTTCCTGGGGCCTGTGTTCCTGCCCACCTCCCCCCGACACACATGCACACGGACAGCCACACCTGGGACGGACACTCCCTCGCACCCCCTGTGCCCAAGGGCCTCGGCCTCGCCTGGGTTCCTGCACCCACCTTCCACTGCCGCGGGGCATGGTGGGAGACCTCTGCAGGCCCAGACATCCTGCCCAGGGGCCTCCAGCCTGACTGAGGAAACCCCACCTCCAACAGGACACCTGCACTTTCCGTGCCCCTCCCTCTCTCTCTCTCTCTCTCTCCCCCCCCCCCCCCCCCCCCCCCCGTAGCTGGCTCTTGGCTCCTTCCCAGCCATCCTGAAATAGGCTCAAGTCTCTTCCATCATTAAAAAGTAATACCCTCAGATCACCAATCCCCTCCTCCGACACCCACGCCCCACCAGGCCCCCCATCCAGGCCTCCCCTGCCTCCACGGCTCTGGGCCAGGCTGTGCTGCTTCTCCATCCTTCTCTGAGCCGGGGCCCGATCCAGTCTTTTCCATGGTGGTAGGCTAATCAAGCATGGGCTAAGCCTGTCCCAGGAGCTCTGGTCTCGCCTCATGGACCTGCACTAAAGTCCTGCCGGACTGACGAGAGAGCTGGGGGTCAGAGTGGCACCCTGCTTCCGTGCTGTCGCACAGCTCTTGAGCGCTGGAGCTGGAACTCCGCCCATCTCCGCCCGCTGTGCCCTATACCTCCTGCCACTGGGGCATCCCTGGGAAGGTCAGGCCGGGGTGGGGGATGCTGGGGGGGTTAGGACACACACCAGCAGGGCTTCACTGCTCCCCGGCCGCATCTTCCTACGTCCCCCAAGGCAGCTCAGATGGGGTCTAAAAGGCCTTCCTGCGTCCGATGGCCCTGGGCCAGGCCCGAGCTGGCAGCCGGGCTGAGCCTCACGGGGGCCCAGCAAAGCAGCGTCCCCCCACCGGACGCTCAGAACACTCTGGAGAGACGGCCAGGCCCTGAGACTTCTGAGGGTCCCGGCTCCATGCCCTCGCCTCCTGCAGCCTTGGCTCCCTTGGAGACACACAGACCCAGGTTCAAATCTTAGCTCTGCTGACAGTGGGTTCTGTGACTCCAGCAAGTCACTGCCCTCTGGGAGCTTCGGAAGGCCACACCCCGTTAGCAGGGTGGTAGGGCTACCTCCCCAGTGCACAGCAGGGGCCCCCTGCGGCAGGGTCCCCAGCCCCGGCACGCCTGTTAGTACCTTGGCCTCACTCTCGCTCTCGGGGGCACAGAAGTTCTGTGGGGGCCACTCAGGGACAGCCCTCTTTCTTCTCTGACCCCTCCCGAGAACCCCCACACAAACTGTTGTCCCTCAGCCCTCCCATGCCCACCTCCCGGGACCTCAGTTTCTCAGTCTGCCCAGAACCACTGCAGACCCCATGTCCTCTCCAGGTGAGGCCTGGCCATGGATGCCAAGGATGGGGGCATGCACCTCTCACTGGGTGTTATTTAGAAGCTGCTAGCAAGGGCTCAGACCCCAGTTTGGGCCCCCCCACCAGCCTGGGATCCTTTGGCAGGTTCACAAGCCCGGCTGGGGGAGCAGGGGGTCAGAGCTCGGGTGCTAGGCTCAGAAGGGCCCAACGCCTCTGTCTCTCTGTACCTCGGTTTCTTTGTGTCTGGAACGCCGCTCACCAGTTTTTTGGGGGGGGCCTCAGTGCAGGCAGGGTGGTGTGAAGCCGCCCCTCTGGCTATTCCCCTTTAACCAACAAAACACCTGAGGGCCTGGGCCTGGCCCTGGCCCCCCTCCCGCTCCGTCACTTCTTTGTGGGCCGGAAATTGAGGCACTGTTGGGTCCCACAGCAGCAGGAGATCTCAGCCTTGACCGGAAGGCAACTGCCCATCTGAAGGCATGTATGGAAACCTGATGTTCCAGAACATACCCAGCCCGTCTCCCTGTACCTCCCCCCTCCCAGCTTGATGCCATAGGGAGCGTTCCCAGGCCTTATTCCCCGGGAAGGTGGGAGAACTTTCTCACTCATGGTCTCTCCCAGATGCTGGAGGCGGGGTCTCTCTCTTAGTCGTGGACGTGGGATGGAGCCCACCCCCGGCCCCGAGCAGTACGGGGAGATTTTTGCCAGCTCAAAGCCCAGCTCAGCTACCTGGGAGCTGTGTGCCCTCAGGCAGGTTACTCAGCCTCGGGAGGTAACCTGGGTAGAATTATGATAATACCAACATCATAAAGTTATGAGGTGGCTGCTTCCAGGCCCGCGGGGCACCGCATGAGTGACCCGTCCCGGTGGCTTAGCGCTGGGGCCTGGGCCTGCCACTGCTCTGCTTCCCCACCGTATGTACCTCCCGACTGGTACGGCGGGGCTGGAGTTCTGGAGTCTGCGGGACTCGGGGCCCAGCCTGTCCCTCTGCAGGCCGCAGGGTTTCTCTCGCTCTTCGGAGGGCCCTCTTGGGGTGGCCCAGCTGTCCCGGCCACGTCCCTCTTCGGACAGCTGGGCCAGGTATGGGACACCGCGTGCATCTACAACAACTCGGCCTGTCCCCTCCTCCGTGCACCTGGGCAGGGCGGGGGGCCCCTCGGAGGGTGGGACAGGTCCGTTCTGGGCTCCGTGCTCGCGTGGCTGCCAGACAGGGTAGAAGACGATGCTCCTTGCCTTCACGCTCGCCTGGAGTGGAGGCCTCAGTTTCACCATCTAGAAAATGGGGTTCATGACAGTCCCCAAGCCCCTGGGAGGAGCCAGTGGGTAAGGACACGCCCTGTGCCCTGCACGCCGAACCCCTGCTCAGCTCCAACCAGTAGCCACACCCACAGCGGCCTCACCGCTTCTTGTCGTCTGCTGGGCACATGGTGTCTCCCGGGCACATGGTGTCTCCCGTGTGATCTTCACACGACCAGCCCGTAGGGCGGGGGGGCCCTCCCTCCGCACCCAGGTGGGGCCTGGAGACTTCGGGTGACCGGCTGAGGTCACCCAGCGCAGAATGGCAGAGCTGGGATGCGAACCCATGAGGTTCGACATTTATCCGTGAGGTTCGACATGCCCCTGCCCCAAGAGGGTCCCCTCATCCGAGCCCGGGGCTGCCACAGAATCAGCCCTCGGGCCACCTGCAACCTCCTTCCAACTGATTTCTGGGGTGGGGGAGGTGTGGTCCGTGAGGGGCCCACTGCAGACTCACCCCAGCTTCCCTCTCTCCTCGCCAGACCTGTTCCAGCTGCCAGGAAGCCGGGGCCACCATCGGGTGCTGCCACAAAGGATGTACCCACACCTACCATTACCCGTGTGCCACCGATGCGGGTAAGAGCCAGCCCCAGGGGACAGGGAGGCCAGGGAGGCCCCAGAGGCCTGGAGACAGGATCAGACCTCCCCTGCACCCCACCCGCCCCCGCCTGCTCCCGGGGCGGCAGCAGCCCCAGCCAAGTCACCCGCAGGAGCACACACAGGACTGAGTGGGGACGGGTCCTTGGCCAGGGCTGGGATGCGAGCACGAGCTGCACCCCTCCTTCTGCGGGGATTAATTCACACCCACTCCGCTCCAGGCCCGGCGTCAGGCCCTGGCTCTGTCCCCAGTTGCATCTTTACGGATAGGCTGCCTTCCCCACGGCCACACACAGCAGCACGGACAGACTTTGCCTGTCTGGCTCCACATCCCGTGCTCTCTCTCTCTCACCCCAGTACTGTCCAGCCCCCTGGGGCCTCACCTGTGAGTGGGACAGACAGGAAAATCATGATCCTTGCCCAGAGTTATGGAGACCAGACAGGGTGGAGAGAGTGTGTGCCGTGGGAGAGATTCATCCTGTCTGAGCTGGGAGGGAATGCAGGAGGACTTCCTGGAGGAGGCGGCATTGGCGCCAGGCCCCCCAAGGTCAGGGGAGGTGCGCAGCAGCTGGTTAGGGGCTTGGAGCAATACAGGTTCTGTTCCGAATGAAGTGTCCGGAGGATTCCCCACATAGTAGGGATGTCTGTAGGGCCCTGGTGATTGCCACGGGAGGAGGAGACGCTGACTCAGGGAGAAGGGGCTTGCAGAGACCTCATGGGCGCTGAGTGCGCAGGCCTTAGGGGAGGGGCAGGGAGAGGGAGGTGCGGAGCCAGGGGCCAACTTCCCCGTGTTGGGAGGCAGGTGTGAGGCCGGCCAGGGGTGTGCTGAGGGCTGTGCTGCTCCGCTGGCCCGCTCACGGACCCCCGCACCACTCACTGCGGTGGGGCGGAAGGGGGGGAGGCGCATGGTTGGCGGTCCGGTCAGCTCTGCCCTGCTCCACGCGGGCTCTCCCGCCCCCCACAGTTGACCCCACCGAGTCCCCCAGGCCGCCCAGATTCACGGGCTGGGGCCTCTTCTGCGTGGGCGGAGCTACGGAGCCACCCTGCAGAGGCTGGCGGCCCAGGGAGGGCGCTTGGAGCAAAACTCCTGGCCATCGGTCCGCGACACGTGGCTGCTTCCCTGTGCACAGGTTGGGGAGCTGTCCCCAGCCGGGCTCAGGACAGAGACCCGCTGGCTGTCAGCCCAAGGGGTCGTCAGATCGCGGGAGGGGGCCGCGTGGGGGGAGTGGGCGCCAGCACTTCACAGCTGCGGGGGGCGACAGCCAGAGAAGCTGGGAGAACAAGTGAGCCCGGAGGCTGGAAGGGCGGGCTGGCCGGGGCACCTCTGGCCAGGCAGGAGGGGTGGAGGGCAGAGGGCCTGAGGCAGGGGGCTAGGCGGGAGCCCTGGGCCTCCGTGTGCACCGTGCACCTACCCAGGCCCTGGGTCTCCAGGTGTGGGCTCTCGGACCGCAGGGCACCGGGGCTGCCCCCCTCTGCCCTTCCCTGCCGCCCTGGCCCACTAACCCTGTGCGTTCAACCCCATTAACGAGCACCTCCCTGGGGCTAAGTGACTCGGAATTGCTGGCCGAAGCCAGCGCGCCACGGGTCCTGTCTGAGCCTTTCCACACTCAGGCCGCGGGGGCCCCACGGTCCCCAGGTGCAGACACCAAGAGAGGCACCGAGAATCGATGACCCAGCTCCTTCCTATGGTCCCCCTTCTGCATGTCTGGGGGGGATGCTGGGGGGTGGTTGAGCAAGCTGGTTTGGGACGTGGTGAGCTCCTGCCCTTCGCTTGCGCAGACCCAAGCCCTTGACCGTCAGGCCTGCAGTGGGATGTGGGGCGGGGAGGACACCACGTGTGCAGCCGGCCTGGGGTTTGAGCTCAGTGCTCTTTGGAAGGCGTGCTTTCAGTCGCAGAACCGTGTCTCGCTTGCCTGAGCAGAGGGAAGAGGACACACTGAGGATCTCCCCCCAGACGCTGGCCCCAAAGTGCAGAAACTCAGGGGCACTTTGCAGCCTGAGTTTGCAGCTTCTGGCCGGGGCTGGTCGGAAAAAAAGGGGAGCCAGCTGCAGGCCTGGAGCCTTCCCAACCCTGCTCTCGGGCCTGTGGACCTGCCCTTGCCTCCCCGCCCTGCCTACCAGCCACCATGCTGTCGCGATGCCACGGCACGAGCCACAGCGTGAGCAGGAGGAATGTGCTGGAAGGAGAGGACTTGCTTGGCCAGCTCAGGCCTCCGGCTATTTATGGGTTTGGGGTTTGTTCAGAACAATGGCCATGGGGCATGGGAGGGAGGGGGGTGAGCCCAGAAGGGGACTGGGTGTTGTGGACGGGGACTCCTGGGGGAGAAGCCAGGGCATCCGTAGGTGACAGCGGGCCGCGGAGTGGGGACTTGCTGAGATGCCAGTGCACCCCTGGGCTGAGGCGGGCAGCAGGAACCAGCCATGCTCAGCCATCCTCTGTCCCCCAAGGGTGGCCAGTGCTGTGGGCACCCAAATACCTGCTGGGATTCACCCAGATCCAAGACCTCAGTCTTCCCCCTGCCCCCAGACTCAGGTCTGCGTCGCCTTCGAGGCCCCCCACAAGGACAAGCCCATATCCTGAGTGCCTGCTCTGAGCCATGCACGTGCAGGTGGCTTATATTCATTGCCCTCATCAGTCCCCATGATAGAGACAGACACAGTAGGTGGCATAAGGCCCATTTCACAGATGTGGACACCGAGGCTCAAAGAAGCAGCTGATTCTTGAATCCAGACCTGGGACCGCACCGCCCAGTCCATCAGCCCGCTCGGCCTCAAGGCCTTCTAGGGGCTGGGCATGCATCCAGGGAAGAGGGCAAAGCGGGCACACGGAGCTGGCCTTCCAGTGGGGCAGAGACCATGAGCAAGTCCACGGTATTTAGACCACTAGGAGGAAGTGACGAGGGTGGCCAAGCGAAGTGAGGCAGGGGCAGGGGAGAGACAGGCCTAGGGGGTCTGCTCCAGCTAGGGAGTCAGGGACGTCCTCCCGAGTGACAAGAAGGCCTTCCAGGTGGGGGGAAGAACAGGAACACACGGGCCAGTAGGGCTGGAGGCAGATGGAGGCCAGTTCAGCCGGGATGGGGTTTAGACCCTGGAGAATCTCAAGCAGGGTCTGCTCTACTTTGTGCAAAGAAGCCCTGTAGCCTAGGGTCTCAGGGGCGCTAGGTCCCCCTCCCCGCCTGGCCCCTGACGAGACACCAGCAGCCATCCTAACCACCCACACTTCTTTTTGGTGGCAGGTTGCATATTCATCGAAGAGAACTTTTCTTTGAAGTGTCCCAAACATAAGGTAGGTAACCACAAGCCTTCCCTGGAGGGGAGCCCCTCCCCTCGCCCCACCCCCTGCCCTGCGGACCCTCAGCGGGGCCCAGCCCCCACCTGTCCGCCTCCAAAACCTTACTATTCGCGGTGTATCCGAAGCCTTTGGGGCAGGTTGGCACTCGCTGGTCAGAAAGACCGCCTTATAACGAGACAGGTCCTGAAGGAGGGAGCCATCCCAGGTGGGCGACAGGAAGGGCAGGCAGGGGCACAGGACGATGGGCGCGGAGGGAGGTGACGGTGGCAGAGTGGGGGTAGAGAGAGGTTAAGGCCTAAGGTGAGGCCGGGTGCCTCCAGGGTGGGTGCGGGCAAGGGCGGAGCCTCTCGGGGGGCGGGGCCACGCCGGGAGGGGCGGGGCCGGGATTTATTCGCCCCTAGCACGTGCCCACCACCGGCAATGACGGGCGCTCGGGCGTCTCTTCTCCTGCAGAGGCTGCCGTTGTAATCCACCCCAGCGGCCGGAGAAGCCGCCGAAGCCCGCCTGCCCGCCCGCCGCCGAAGGAGAGGAGCCGCCTGCGCAGCCCCCGGGCCTTTGAGCTGCTCCCCGCGCGGGTCCAGAGCCGATCCTTGATCCGGACTCCGGATCTTGGATCTGGCCGCCTAGGGCTGAAACTTGCGATCCCGGGTTGGGAAGAAAACACGTTCCGGAGCCGCCTGCTCCCGGAACAGGACGACACAGGACGTTCCCGCCTACATCCCACAGGGCCAGGCTTGGAGAGGGGGAGCCCGCGGAGCGGCCAGACTCCCTGGGGCACCCAGGCTCCGGCGGGGATTGGAGACGCCTTTAGCCTGGGGACACGCTTCTCCCCCTGGTCGTTCCAAGAGGACGTGGCACACATTCGACGTGGGTGCTGCCGCCACCGCAGCCGGCGTGGCTTGCAGCTGGGGGCCCTGGGGGTGGGGGTGGGGGTCCAAAGGGCCCTGGAAGTGGCCGGGGCGGCTCCAGGCTCCGAGGCGGGGGGCTGGGGGTGGGTGGGGAGGGAGCCGAAGCCTTGCTGGAGAGGACTAGGCCGGCGGGGTAGGAGGCCGGAGGCTTTGGAAGGAACCTTTCGAATCGTGTCCTAGTGCCCTTCCCACCCACCCAGCCTCGGCCGACACTTTCGAGCGGTTTGGGCAGAGCCGGGGGAGTCCGCGACCCATGCTCAGGGGATGCGGGCTCCCCGGGTGTGGGCGGGACTGGCCCCCGCCCTTTGGCCTCTGTCGTCCCCTTTCCAGTCCTCCGCCCCACCCCTGGAGCGCCACCTGGGAAGGCAAAGGAAGGGAGTGGCGACCAGAGCGCACCTCCGGTGGATGCGTGACCGTCCCTCTGCACGACCACCCAGTCTCCAGGGACAGCAGCGCCCACCCGGCACGGGAGCAGAGACAGCGCTAGATTCGTGTACAAACCTGTGTACCCCTCTATATATATGTTACATAGAATGTATATATGTTGGGAACATGCTCGCTTCTCCCGTGTGTCGCCGCCGCCGTGCGTCGTGCGTCCCTCAGCACGGGGCCCTTGCCGGGAAGGGGGCTACGGCGATGCCCGCCCTCCCCGCGCAGCCACCACCGGCCCAAGCCAGTCCCCGCCAGTCCGTCCGCCTGTCCGTCTGTGTCCTCAGCTCTGTCCACGCTTCGATAGGCCTGACGCAGCCCCCAGACTGGGGCCGCCCTAGCAACTTCCTGTACATATGACTGTAAAATGGTAAACGTGTGTATTATATCTGGCCTCGTTATATAGTGTATATATATGTATACATATACATATATATAATATATATGAAGACTGTAAATGTTAAGACGACTAGTGTTCTTATTAGTATATTGCTTCACACTGAAGATTGTGTGTATCGAGCTGTTTCTAAAAGATGTTTATTTTCCTTAAGAGTAAAAAACAGTCATTGCATTCAGAAAAAAAAAAAGTCAATAAAGATACAACGATTGTTTTGGAAGTTTGCAGCCCGTGGATTCTAACCAGATTCCGCTGGGAGAGGGGGCCAGGCCTGGGGGGGGCGGGGGGAATGGAGAGGAAGGCTCGGCGGGACACCAAGGGACAGTCAAGGGTTCTAGTCGGTACCGTAAGGGCAGGAACAGGAGACAAGCCCCTGCTGCGTAGACAACCCCCAGCCACCCCACACCCCATGCGGCCTCAGGGTCTCAGGTTATGATGGGGGCTGGAGACTTCCCCAAGCTTGGGAGAGGGAGAACCCGCGAAGGGGTGGGGGAGGGGAGACGATCGGCCCAAACAGCGATACCAGGCTGTAGCGCCTATCACAACAGATCCTTAAGGACACGGAGTCACCCTCTCATGTCACCCTGGGAACTGATAGGGGTAGAAGCAGAGAGGTGGGAAGGGACAGCTGAGACCACAACAGCCCTTAAGGATTAAGGGTTGATAACAGCCCAACCGTGTGGCACGGAAATTGGTGGAATCCAGGTCACCTGGAGGTCACAGCGACAGGCCTCCCACATCGAAGGGGACATTTTGGGCTCTTAGGACCGATGGGAGCGGGAAACCTTTGGGTGCTGGGGTGGGAGGAGAGGGGGAGGCTCAAAGAACCCCCTCCAGTCGGCTAGTCTATCAGCTAAAGTACACACCCTCCTCCCCAAGGGAACAACACCCAGATTATAAATAATTTCATCTTTTATTCTCTGTACAAAACTTCTCAACCTATGAAAATAAAGTTTGCAAAAGGCAAAGTAACACTTGAGCCTCAGAGGCCAGGAGGCTGGTGCGCCCTCATCTATAGTATGTACAAGTCTCTCCAGAAGGGAGAGAGGCGCCTCGGAGTAGGACCCCCTTGCTGGCTGGGAAAGCCAAGTAGGCCCCCCTCAGCTCAGTGAAATGTACCCCTCTGTGAGACGGGAGAGGGCAAAGCCACTGGGTGCCTGCAGAGCAAGGTCCCATGGGCCGGCCCGGCCCCTGCAATCCCCCGACCGGCCACCAGAGGTCAGCACATGCTGGCCGCCGCTCGTCGGGTTGGGGCGCAGTGGGGGGCGGGGCGGCTAGGGTCGCGCCCCCTCCAGCCTCCCAGGTCGAGGCAGCAAAAGCCCCTGAGTGCCTCCCATCCCCCCAGGAGACAGAGCAGTACGTGGGCGGACCGTGGACACTTGGGGGCCCCAGCGCTGCCTTCTGGCCGTCGAGGCTCCGGCCCGGCACACAGGCCCCGCTGGGGCCGCCGACGGGGACCTAGCTGGAGGTGACGGTGGTCCCGCCGCCCAGGCGCATGAGCATCTGCTGGCAGTCGTGCAGCAGGCGGCGGTCGCCGAGCTTCTCGAGCGTGCGCGCCGCCTCGGCCAGCATGCCCACGCGCTGCCCCGGCGCCGACAGGAAGCCGGGCGGCAAGTAGCAGGAGGCCAGCAGCAGGGCCTCTGCGTGCTCCCGCCGCGTGGGCCGCGGCTCCAGCTCGGCCGCCGCGCCTGCGCACACCGCAGGGGCGTCAGGGGCGGGGCTCCGGGCCTGGCCCCGCCCCCGCCGGCCTCGCCCCTCTCGGGCGCACCCGTGGAGCCTCAGACCCCTCCCCTCGGCACAGTCCCCTTTCCCTGCAGGGGACAGTGGCCCCCGGCGGATTTCTCAGGTGGGATATCGCCCTCTGGCAACCGCCACGAAGTCCCTCGGTCTCTGCCGCTTCCACAGCGGCGCTCGGCATCCATCACCCCCCGTCTGGGCCTTCCCGCCCCGGCGGGGCCCGAGCCCGCCCCGACCAGGGCAGCGCCCCGCTCACCTTTGCCACAGGGGCCTGCCCTCCTCCGCAGACTGCGGTCCAGGAGCTGGTGTGTCCGCGTGGGGCTGGCCCCCGCCATCAGCCGGGCCGTGGCCTCGTGCAGGAACACCTGGGCAGGAAGGGGCCCGCAGAGTCGGGGTTCGGGCCGGGCCCCCACTCTCCCCACACCTGCTGGGGAAGGGCCCCGCGGGCACTCACCCTCCGCATGGCGGGCCGGAAGCTCTGCGCCAGCCGCCTCAGGCCGCTCAGGTCCCGCTGGAAGCCGCGCAGTTCGAGGGCGGAGGCCTGGGCCCCAGCGCCGGGGCCCTGCGAGGCCTGGGGGGCTGCAGGCAGCTGCTGCCGCCGCCACAGGCTAGTTCGCGCCACCAGGAGCAAGTCACACAGGAGCAGCTGCATGGCCTGGGGGGAGGGGGGAGGGCAGGGCAGGGCAGGGGTCACGGGGGGGCTCCGGCCGCGGGAGGGGACGGCTGGGGGCCCACGGTGCCAGGGGCCGGCTCCGGGCTGCACTGCGGAGGCACTGCACCCGCGTCACTCACGTGCAATGCAACAGCAATGCACCGCGGGGCCGCCCGCCTCTCCAGGCCCCCACGCCTGCCGCCTGCCGCCTGCCGCCTGCCGCGGGCGCGGCCTCCCGGGAGGGCTCCGCCAGCCCCCTCACCCCGCCCCTCCTCCTGGGGCTGGGGAGACTGGGGCCTTAGCGGGTGCGCCCCCCATCCGGTACTGCGGCGCAAGGGGGAAGGTCCAGGGACGGAAAGGGCGGTGACACCCACCCCAAGACCGGCCAGGCCCCCGGCAGCACCCCTCACCTTGTCGATGGAGCTGCCAGCTGGGGTGGTGGCCAGGCTGTCCTGCAGGTACCCACTGGCCTTCTCACAGATGGCCAGGCTGGCCGGGCCAGACTCTGCCTTCCCGCGGCCCAGCACGGCCCGGGCAGCCTTGAAGGAGTGCAGGGCCGCCCTGGGCAGGGCTCTCCTGTTGGGGCCGGGGCAGAGGACTGATGGTCAGACCGGGCGCAGACCCACACTGAGCTCCCTGCTGCCCCGCTTCTGGCTTCCCACGACCCTGACCGCACAGAACCAAGGCCGGGGGGCAGCACCGCGCTGGGGGGGCCCGGAGAACCTGGCGGATACTCACTCCGACTCCTGCAGGGCACGGGGCAAGTGCTCCACCAGCGGGTACAGCCGCTCAGCCGCCTCCTCATCACGCCGCAGCCAGTGGGTCACCACGGCCGTCAGGGAGGCCCACCACTTGGCCACGGGGTCTGTGCCTGCAGGGAGCACGGGGCGGGGAGGGGGGCTCCCTGAAGCTCAGCCACACTGCAGCTGAGGCGGAGCCGGGGGTCCCAGGGCGCGGGGCTGGGGGCTCACCGGCGGCGGTGGCCATGCTGGAGCTGATGGAGAAGCTGCAGGCGGGAGCCCCGGCGGCATCGGAACAGCTGTTGAGCAGCTGCAGGTACCCCAGGGCGTCCGAGAACTCCCTGTGGCAGAAGAGAGACCTCGCTGTCAGGACAGGCCCCGGCCCTCCTCCCGGCCCACCAGAGCCCAGCCTGACCTCCCAGCTCCCTTCCTGGCGAGCTGCTAGGGAGACAGATCCAGGGAGGAACTGAGATGCACCCGAGGCCGCACGGCAGGTGGACAGGAGCCTGGCTCTGGCCACCCACCCACGGCCCTGGACACAGACACTCCCAGACTTACCGTGGAGGGTGCTTGCCTGGGGGGGGGGGGGGCGCAGGGCCACTCACCTGTCCCCATCAGCTGATCCAGGGCTGGGACTGGGCTGAGCCACACAATTCAATGCTCGCTCCAAGAGATGTTCGCGGAATAGCTGAGTCACCTGGGCCAAGGGGTCCACTGTGGGGAGGAGCGGGTGAGCGGGGTGGCAGGAAGGGCCCCACGCCTCCTCCCCACATTCACCTCTCCACACCAACGGCTCTCTCCTGGGCATGCGGGTGGGATAGATAAATACCCCAGGCTGCCCTTGGATAGGATAACCTACCCCGGACAGTGTAATCTGCTTAATAACACGCGTCTACCAGCTCTGTCTCTTCCATCTGATCTCCTTACTCAACACTGGTCTCGCCTGGGATCACCTCCCAAATCAACCACCTGCCCCCAAATTCCTCTTTGTTTCTGAAGAGCCCCAACCGAGACAGACCCAGCTTCCTGCTCCTGCAGCCTCAGCAACAACAGACAGACCGGGGTGGGCAGGGACAAGCAGAGAGGCAGGGACAAGCAGAGATGCAGGGACAAGCAGAGATGCAGGGACATGCGGAGATGCAGGGACAAGCAGAGATGCGGGACAGGAATGGGAATGGGCCACAAAGGACGTCGGGTGGCAGGGGATGAGCACGGCGCTGAGAGAGCACCTGGGTTGCCGGCCAAACTGTACAGGCTCTCCCTCGGGGCGCTGCTCACGGCCCAGTCCCCATCCACGAAGAAACGGTGGCCCACCGGGTGGCACAGCCAGTGCATGGCAAGAGGCACCGAGCCGCTGTGTGCCAGGCAGGCCTGGCGGGCGCTACTCAGGAAGAAGCGCTGTGGGGGAGGGGAGCTGGGTTGTCACACTGGACCCAGACAGGGGCTCAAACCCAACCCTAGGTCTGAGACGGGCCTGGAGTCCCCCCACCCCCCGTAACCAGCTGCCTCCTCCCCTGAGCCCCGTGCCCAGGGAGCCACCGGAAAGAGCTGCAGAGACAAGCCCCCCAGCCCTGTCCCCATCGGCCCAGCACCCACTCACTGTCAGAAAATGCAAGGCCCGCGGGAGACTGGTCTTGACCCTCAGCGCGGCGGCCACATAGATCTCGGCCAGCGTGGCCGTGGACACGGCGTCCCCCGCACATTCCGCCAGGTTCAGGGCACTCAGTGCCAGATTGGCAGCGGCAAGGTGCCCTCCCGGGTACTTCCCTGGAAAACGGGCAGCACGTGAGGCAGGGGGGCAGGAGGAGCCCCTCGGGCCCAGCCCCTCGCCCCGCATACCCATGGTGTGCAGCTGGTGCAGCTTGTGGTAGACGAACGCGGCATCCCGGGCGCTGGTACGGGCGTCCGCCCGCAGGGCGCAGTCCCTCTGCAGGCCCCCTGCCCGGCCTGCCAGCCAGCGGCCCACCCAGACACGCTGCAGCAGGTGGCGGATGAGGTTCCAGAGCAGGCTGCAGGCCAGGTCCAGGTGGGAGGCGGGCAGCGGGCGGCCCAGGGCCTGCAGGGCCAGCCACAGCTGCTGGGCAGCTTGGGCAAAGTCCCCCTGCGGATGAGGGTTTTCCAGGTGAGAAGAGGTGGATCAGAGCATGTGAGCGCACGATACCCCTCCTGCTCTGAAGGTCCTTCCACCTTGGGCCCCCCACCATGACGCTGGTGTCCCCTCCCCGGCCCCCTGCCCCCCCCCGGCGGTGCGAGTCTGAGGGGACGACAGGAGCAGGGAGGACAGGGCAGGGCCCCCCAGCACCTTCCCAGGTGCCGCCCAGGTCCTGGCCCTGCCCCATCCCCCGAGCCCACCCCCGGGATCCGGCCCCTTACCCGGGCCAGGTCCAGGTCAGCCTGCTTGCGATGTCTCCAGAAGTGCACGGCGGGGCCTGAGTGCGGCCGCGTGACCGGCTCTCCGTAGACAAAAAGAAGCGCCAAGCAGGCCAGCACCAGCAGCCCGTTGGGCAGCCACACCAGTGGGGTCAGCAGCCATGGGGCCCAGCCAGGGCCGTCTGGGGGCAGACAGAGGGGCTGGGACCACAGCGCCCCGGAAATCCAGAGTCCCGGCTACACGCCCCGAGCTCCCCACCCCCGCCCCTCCGTCCCAAGGATACCCACACTGGGGCCTGTCCTACCTCTGCCCTCGGTGCCCAGCACGCTGCGGCCAGGACGGTGGTAGGTGCTGCTGGCATCTGAGGGGCTGGGGAGGGCCCGGCTGCCCAGCAGGGCGGCCAAGGGGTTGCAGGAGAGGCAGAGGAAGACGAGCGTGCACAGGGCCAGGCGGGAGCGGTCCAGCATGCCCCGGCTGCGGGGGGACAGCAGCTGCTCGGGCTTCACCTGGCAGGAGTGGGCAGGTCGGCGAGGGCAGAGCGGGAGTGGCCCCGGGAGGATGCGACAGGGAAGGAGGGATCAGCCCTCCACGCCACCTTACTGTGGGACCCCACGTGGCTACAGGCCTCAGTTTCTCTATCAAATGGGAGGTGGCCTATGTTAGGGGCCTCTTCCTGACCGAGTCCTGGGGCTCAGATATCGAGGGGAGATGGACCGGGGGTGGGGGCTGGGGAACAGGGCCGGGCCCAACCTGGCTGTCCTCAAAGACCGGGCTGTCGGGCTCCGAGTCACTGCCGCTGCCACCACTAGCCCTGCCTCCAAGGGACAAGGGGCTGCTCTGGGACGGCGAACCGGCGTCCGACGGGGGCGGGCTCAGCGTGTCCACCAGCTCGGGCTTCGTGCCCTCCATGGGCACGTCTGTGTTCCCTCCGCTGCTGCAGGCTGAGACCAGGTCCTTCAGAGACTCTGGAGGCCGGAAAGGAGCAGGGCCGGGGGTGAAGGCTAGATACCCCACCCCCAATCAGCTTAGGGCCCTCTGGAGAGGGGCGCACGGGAGTTGGTCTAGCTCTTGAGGGCCAAGTTGGGGCCAGAGGAGGGGCTAAGGGCCCTTGTAGGGTTAGGGCTTAAGGGGCAGGTGCGGGAGCTGGGGGGTGGGGCAGTGCAGAGCCAGGGGCAGGGCGGGTGGGGGGGGAAGCGCCAGGACTCACTGCTTTTGTGGACAGCAGTGCGGAGACTCAGGTTCTCCTGCTTGAGCTTCTGGTTGCTCTGTTGTAGGAAGCGGATGTAATCGATGGCCTTTCGCAAGACGGCAGACTTATTCAGCTGCAGGGGGTGGGAGGGAGATGGCACAAGGGGCCGGTCAGGCCTGGCCAGTGGGCACCTAAGCAAAGGGCGGGGGCTGGGGGGCGCTACTTCACAGCACGGCTGCCTCAGGACCGTTGCACTTGCTGTTCTCTCTACGTGGAACGTTCTTCCCCTAGTAGAACCTATCTCCCAGGCTGGGCACGAGGACTCATACCCCAAAGGCATCCAACAGTGCCTGGCTACCTCCCTCCCTCCTTCAGGTCTTTGCTGCTCTCATGTCACCTCGGTGAGGTGCTTCGGACGTGTGGCCTCTTCGTCCCTCTCCCTGTGTTGTCTTCCTCCACGGCACTTATCCCCAGCTGGCGACTCTAACACTTCCTTCTTTACCCTGTGTATTGTCATCCCCTGTCCCCCACTAGAACGTTCAGTCTCCAGACAGCAGGATGTTTGTCTGTCTGTTCCCTGTAGAGTCCCCAGGGCCCAGGCTCAGTCCCAAGCCTTCTGGGTCTTCCGGTCCCCTGCTTCCCCGGGGTCACCCCCAGAGTGTGCCTCTGAACGCCGTTGCCCACACCTTCGCCTCAGTGCCCACCACCAGGTCCTTGAGCTCGACGATTTTGTCGTTGATGGAGGAACGGTAGCGTTTTTCAATGGCGTTGTGGGCCGTGCGCTTCTCCCCGCGGCTCTGCGCCGAGCCCAGGGCCTTGCCACCAGCTGCCAGCCGGTTGATGGGCAGCTTCTCGGCGTCCACGACCAGCGGCACCGTCGCCAGGATGGTTCCTCCACTCACCAGGGTCTGAGGGGCCAGGCGCAGGTTACCGGCCGGGCTTGCCCGCGCGCAGAGCCCCGGCCTTCGGCCCCACGCCACCCACCTGCAAGGGCGCTGTTTGTACAGCCGCGCCAGGGGCCAGCGAGCCGATACCCGCCGCCTTCACGGTGGCTGCCATGTCTGTTTTCATGGTTGTCAGGAGCAGAGAGTCTGCCTTGATGAAGTGGGGCTGCAGCAGGACCTGGGGGGTGGGGGGCGGTCTCAGCCAAGAGCAGGGAGTCTGGACCAGGGCCTGCCACCTCCCCGACGCCTGGCCAGACCTCCTCACCGGGACCTGCTGGATCTGCGAGGTCACCGTGGTTGTTCCGGGTGCTGCTGTGGGGTTGGCCGTGGCCGTCAACAGCTGCTGGGGGGCCGCACTCTGGACCGGGGTGTGCAAGGAGACGGGCGGGACCCCTGGCAGGGAAGCCAGTGGTAGGCCAGGCAGCGGCTGCAGGGTACTCCCCGGAGGGGTCCCTGCAGAGATAAAGGCTGGGGCTGCAGGTACAGGCCACCCTCACCCACTTTCAACCCACCCCTCGGGGCCCTATCACCCTATGACCTGGGATGAGTCATCAGCCCTCACGGCTTTGGGTTCCAGGGTGGCCAACCCCTGCCGGGAGTTCTGATGCAGATGTGCTAGCTTTCCAGCCACGCATTCGTCCCCGGAAGGGCGGCACTGATGTCGCCACCGGGGCAGAGTGGGAGGCAGGGCTTCACCCAGCACCAACACCCAAGTCCTGTTAGGAACGGGGGCGCCCGAGGCAGTGCAGCAGAGGCCCCCCATGTCTAAAGCCTGCAAACTCCTCCACTGAGGCCACGGTAGACCCTCCTCTCTGTGCTCCTGTCGTCCCCTCGCCCCACACCCCCCTTACCTGTGGAGAAGCCTCCCGTGGGGCTGGGGTAGCCCAACACAGGGGCAGAGCTGAACTGTGGCGGGGCCGGGGCCAGGAAGCTCTGGGGCAGGAGGGACCCCGGCAGGGGCTGCGGGGTCGGGGCCCGCAGGATGGTCGGCGGCAGGGGTTCCTCCTTGATACCAGGCCCGGGGGAGAAGGCCGGCCCAGGGGGGTACATCTTCAGGGAGGTGGGCGCAGGCTGGGGAGGGGACAAGGGTGGAGGTGTCGCCTTGGGTCCCCCCAGGAAGCCTTCGAGTGGGGAGCTCATTGTGGCAGGAGGTGGGGACAAGCTGCCCGGAGAGCTGGCATCAGGACTCGCAGGGTCTGTGCCCCCTGCCCCGCCGCTGCCGCCGCCGGCATAGGGTGGGTCGAACAGGCCCGGGAAGTCGCTGTCTTGGTTGTTGATGAGCTGCAGCATGTCTGGGGAACGGAGAAGAGGCCGGGTCAGTGACCGGAGGGCGGGGGCTGGCCCCTGTACAGGGCATCACACACTTCATGCCTCGGGTCCACACAGCTGTATGTGTGGGGCAATGATGCAGAAACAGAAAGCCACCCGCATGAGCCCGGGCTCCCAGACACACAGCCGCTTCTTGGGCACCTGTGACATCTGGAGCAACGCCTGGTGCTTCTCACGTACCCAGCAGCCCGTACAACGGCTGGGCAAGGTCAGTGCCCCACACCTATGCTCAGGCGGAACTGGGGTTTGGGCCCCAAACGGCTGACTTCAGAGCTGCCAACCCCGACCCACTCCTCGGTGGCAGAGACCGAGGCTTGGGGCTGACCCAGCTGCCGGCCGTGTGTGCCAACCAGTGTGTCCCTGCGTGTTCTGGGCACTAGCCCAGACCATGCCTGCAGCCAAGCAGCCTCGGGACCAGGCCATTCAGGGCTTCAGTTTCCCCTCTCTAAAGGCAGTGCTGGCTGTCCTGACTCCCTCCTCCTCGTACAGACTGGGACACACTCCCTGCCACCACTCCAGCCTCTCCCCCAGCTGGCGGGTCACCAGCTGCCTGGCTGTTGCCCTGGGGCCCTCTAACCCACTAGGGACAGTCACCCACTGGGTTAAAGTGCTCTGCAAGATCCCCAGCCTGAGCTCCTGGCCCTGCCCACCTGCCCACTGGACGTGCGGCCTGGGCGAACAGCCTCCTCTCATTGGGCCTCAGTTTCCTCATCTGCACAACAAAAAAGGATGAAGCCCTACGTGGCAGGGCTGCTCCGAGGCTTGGCGGGGCAGGAAGTTGGCGCACAGCGGGTCTCACCGTTACCTGCCTCCTGCCAGGTGCCCAGGCAGGGCAGTTCCTGCAGGAGGGGGCCTCCCTCTGGCCTCCAACAGCCCGAGATGGGGGTGCCAGGCTTCAGCCCCCTGGGCCCTCCCCATGGGAAACACCTCGTGGGCAATCCCGGCCGGTGCAGGCCCTAAAGGCTTACAGTACTTTCCCTGGCAGGGCCCCCCATCCCTCACCCCCGCCCTCATGAGCCCCTCTGACAGATGGGGAAACTGAGGCCCTGAAAGAAAAGCTGAGTGAATCCAGGACTGGGGTCCCGGATTTGGCTCCAGGGAGGGGGGACAACTGGCCTCCCCGCTTCTTCCCCTGCTGCCCCAGAGGGGGGCGGAGGACGCGGGAAAGCCACCCTCTCACTCCAAACGCCGGGGCAGGGGTAACTACTGCGGGTGGGGGTGGCCCACCAACTCCAGTGGGCGCCGGGAGCCGGCACGCCGCCCCCTCGGGAACCCGCTCTTCCCGCTGGGGGGCTGGGAGTTCCACGGCCACTGCACACACACGCCCCCCTCTGAGGAAACCGGGGATGGTGACCCCGCAGCGGAGTGGAGCCTCCGTGATAAAGGGGTGGGGGGGGATCCTCCAAAAAATACCTTCGAACGTGCAATCCATGGCTCCGCGGCCCGCGCCCGCCGCCCCTTCGGGGCGTCCCGGCCGCTGGCCTGCCGGTCTCCGCGCGGCGCCGACTTCACCTGTCAGGGCTCGGACGCGCTATAAAGCCCGCGGAGCGCCCCGCCCCCCGCCCCGCCCCGCCCCTCCGGCTCCGCCCCCGCCCCGCCCCCCGGGGCCGCGGGCCGGGCATGGGGTGAGCGCGCGCGGCCAATCAGCGGCCGCGCCGCTGCCTCACTAGGGCCCCGCCTCTGCCCCCGCCCCACCCCCGACGGCGGCTCGGGCTCGGGTTTCACCCCGCGGCGCTGAATGGGGCCGGGGTTACTCGCGGGCGCGGGCCCTTAACCCACTCGGCGCCGACATCCGCCGGGGTTACTGGCGGTCACCGGCCCCCCTACGCCCCCAGCTCCAACCACCTCCGTCAGCACCTCGGAGAAGTGCGGCGGAGTGGTCGCGGGGCCGGGATGACTCCGGCAGGGATGACCCAACACTCTTTCCAATCGCTGGCACTCTGTGCGGGACCCCACCTTTAGGCCTCAGTTTACTTCTCTAGACAATGGGATAATCACATCTCCCTGGCCTCGAGGAAGGGAAAAGTGAAGGAGAAAATGGGTGCGGCGCTCAGTACCACGAAGCGCTGAATTAAGGCCAAGGGCTGCCTGGCAGTGGGGGCGGGGACCTCCCCTTCCTAGGGCAGCCCCAGCATGGGGCCACCCCCCACCACGTGGATGCCTAATAATAGGTCACTGCTGGGAAACTGAGGCCCAGAGTGAGGAAGGAAGACCCTTACTCCAAAGTACACATACACATAATACTTGAACCTGATTCCTCTGTCTCTGCACAGATGTCCTTTTGCAGAGAGACCTGGGTCTGGGATGCGGGGAAGGGGGTCAGCAAAGTCTGCCCTGGCTCCCAGGTCAAGTCTGACTCACTTGTTCACTGTAGGGTCCGGGGAGGCCAAGAGACAACCCAATCCCTGGGACACAAGGTGAGGAAGGCAGGGGTGTGACAGGGTGACAGGCTCTGGGGTCTTTTGAGGAGGTACCTAGGACTGCCTCCCCTTCTGAGGAAGGTCAAATTTCGACACACATACAGATGAACAAAGCATGGCCAGCTGCCCAGGTTGTCAGCTTGAGCTTTTGTGGCCAAACAGACCACCAGCAAGTCCTACCCCAGCCTTCAACCTGCCCCTCCTCTGGCTCCCAGTCTCCTGTGACCTGGGTGGGGGGCTGAATCCTGGGCAGACAGGCATGGCAACTGAGCAGCGTGGGCCAGGAGGGACTCCAGCCCCAATCTCTCTCCCTCTCCACCAGCCTAAACAAGGAAACACAGCCTCATCTCCCTCACACACATCCAGTTCCCAATCTTTCTAGAACTTTCCACGGCTTTGTAGGAGGTGCCAAGGATAAAGACCTTCTCCTCTGGCACCTCCATCTCCCTCTCTCCTCAGCCTGTGGGTGCTCACACTCTCCCTCATCCCCCCAAAAACAAAACAATGCACTGCTGTTGGAAAGGCTCTGACCTCGCCTGCGTAACTGCAGACAGGTTAGACACGGAGGCCTGAATTCCAGGCCCGAGTTTCAAAAGCAGACCCTGGTGGCTCTGTTCGTCCTTACCGTGTTCCCCAGTTGTGGAGCCCTGAATGTGGCAGGACAGACAAGCACGGACTGGCCTGAGACTTCTCAGACCAGGGCCAGAGGCAGCCCTGAGGGTGTCAAGCCCGCCCCCCCGCCCCCTTCCTGTCTCATCCTTGTCTTCCCTTCACCACATTTTCTCGCCTTGGTTTTCCATTCATCACATCTTTGGGCTCTGCCCCCATTCCATCCTGAGGAGGGAGGAGGGAGAATGGTCACTCAATGTCCCCCTGAGGGTAGCAGGAGTCTGGAAAGGCTTCTGAGAGGGGGGCTGGCCAAGCGGCAGAGGACACAGTCTAAGCTAAGATGCAGCGAGAAAGAGGGTCTGGGTGCCATGAGGCACCTGGTGGCATAGGAGGGGTCAGCCTTTCCGTAACCCCCCATCTCACTCTCTTCTGGAGCTGAATCTTCCTGCAGAAGCTGGGTGTCAGAGCTAAGACTGGGGTTAGAAATTCGAGATCAAAACCCACAGTACACCTCTTCCCCCATACAGCCCAGGGGCCGACCTTCCCTCTGCGCCTCACTTGCCGTGTAATCCCAGGCAGATCACTCCCCTTCTCTGAGCTTCCACCCCTGGTCTCCAGAGGTAATAGCAGTGGGGTTCTAGAAGGGCAAGTGTGTTTACTACAGCATTATTTACGACGGCCAAATTATGGAAGCAGCCTAGGTTGTCCATCAACAATGAACAGATGAAGATGGGGTGTGTGTACACACACACACACACACACACACACACACACACACACACAAAATGGAATATTACTAAGCCATCAAAAAGAGTGAAGTCTTACCTCTTGTAACAACATGGGTGGATCTAGACAGTATAACGCTAAGTGAAATAAGTCAGTCAGAGAAAGGCAAATGCCATATGATCTCACTCATATGTGGAATTAAAAAAAACAAACAAACAAAGAAAAAAGAGACAAACCAAAAAAACAGACTCTTAACTCTAGAGAATCAACGGATGGTGACCAGAGGGGAGGCGGGTGGGGGATGGGTGAAGTAGGTGACAGGGATTAAGAGCCGAGGGCTGTTACGAGCATGATGAGCACTGAGTAATGCAGAGAATTTTTTTTTAAGACTTTATTTATTTATTTTGACACAGAGAGAGAGACGAGAGAGGGAACACAAGCAGGGGGAGTGGGAGAGGGAGAAGCAGGCCTCCCGCTGAGCAGGGAGCCTGATGCGGGGCTCGATCCCAGGACCCCGGGATCGTGACCTGAGCCGAAGGCAGACACTTAACGACTGAGCCACCCAGGCGCCCCTGTAATGTAGAGAATTGCTGAATCACTATGTTATACACCCGAAACTCATATAACACTGCATGTGAACTAAAAAAACTGAAAATAAAAAAATAATAAAAGAGCAAGTATATGGGGGCACCTGGGTGGCTCAGTAGCTTAAGCATCCAACTCTTGATTTTGGCTCCGGTCATGACCTCAGGGTCATGAGATCTAGCCCAGCATCAGGCTCTGTGCTGGACGTGGAGCGTGCTTAAGATTCTCTCTCTCCCTCTGCCCTCTGCCCCTGCCCCCGCCCTCCTGCTCGCGCGCATGCTCTCAAAAAAAAAAAGAAAGCAAGTGTATGAAGCACCCAGCATTCAGCAAGATTGCTATAAAGGTTAGTCCCTCTGTAGCAAATGGAATGGTCTAGAACTATTAAGTCAGGTAGTGAATTGGGCTCCTGGGTGGCTCAGTTGGTTAAGCAACTGCCTTCTGCTCAGGTCATGATCCTGGAGTCCCAGGATCGAGTCCCGCATTGGGCTCCTTGCTCAGCGGGGGGGTCTGCTTCTCCCTTTGACCCTCCCCCCTCTCATGCTCTCTCTCTCTCTCTCTCTCTCTCAAATAAATAAATAAAATCTTAAAAAAAAGAAGGTCAGGTAGTGAGTTGCCCAATACTTGCAATGATCAAGCTGGAACTGGGGATTGCTTTATGGAGAGTAAATCGGGCTGGGACTGGGGTGGGGCAAGAGAGGTACCCACTCCCAGCCCTAGGAGCCAGGACAGTGGGCCCCAAAAGACTGGCCACGTCTCCCAACTCATGGATCATTCTCCAGAGAGCTGAGCGCTGGGCTTCCAGCATAGAGAGAGACTCAGAAGGCCCGTGGGGCTCCTGCCTGCCCTCCTTGAATACGGGGAATAGGAGGCATAGACTCTTGGCCTCAGTGGGCCCACCTCACACCACCTCCAATCTTTCATCTTCCCCACCTCCTCCCCAAGCCTGGATTCCTCCTTTTTCCTCTCCTTTCCATCCCTGCCCTGATCCTATCAGGGCCAACAGGAAACCTGAGCACCCCCCTCCCTCCCTGGCTCTACCTTCAAACCTCCTTTGGAAGGCAGATGTGGGGCAGCCTTTTATTCTCTGGCCTGTTTATTCTGTGAGGCCATGATGGAAATCTTGGGAGGACCCAACGCCACGAACTGGCAGGAGCCCCGCTCTGATCATCACAGGAGCCTCTAGCCCATCCAACCTGTATGAGGCCTTGAACCCCAAACAAGCTCTGCTTGCATGCCTCTCGGGATAGGGAGCTCACCACCTCCTTCACATGGCCTGGTCCATGATGCCCAGATTTGTTTTTCTGACAATATCTACGCCTTTTCTTTTTTCTTTTCTTCTTCTTTTTTTTTTTTTTTAAGATTTATCTATTTGAGAGAGAGAAAGCGTGAGGGGGAGGGGCAGAGGGAGACAGCGTCCTAAGCAGACTCTGCACGGAGCACAGAGCTGGACGCAGGGCTCCATCTCACGACCCTGAGATCATGACCTGAGCTGAAATCAAGAGTCAGGTGTTTAACCAACTGGACCATCCAGGCTCCCCTCTACTGCCTTTTCTTAAGTGTCCACTGTGTGTCAGGCCCGTGCCAGGCACTGGGGTACAGGGACACAGCACAAAGACCTTCCCTCCTGGAGCTTATGTTCTAGTGACCAACGGTCTGCACATACATGGAGGAAGGTGGGTGCAGATGGTGATGGGCACCACGAAGAAACTGAGGCAGTAGAAAGAGAGTGTGAGGGGCCACTACAGATGAGATGATCAGCAAGCGTCTCTGAGGAGGCAACATCTGAGTGGAGGCCTGAATGAAACGAGGGAGCGGGCCAGGAGGGAGGAAGAATGCCCGGGGCAGAAGGAATAGCAAGTGCAAAGGCCCTGAGGTAGGAGCGAGCTTGGTTTGAGGATGATGAGACAGCAAGGAGGCCAGTGTGGTCGGAGCAGAAGGAGTGAAGGGGGGATAGAGGTCACGGAGGCAGCCAAGGAGCTGGGAATCCAACACAAGTTTGTTTGTCGTCTGAGCCAAGGACACCAATACTCCAGGAAATGGGCAGGAAAGGGGTTTGCACACTGTCCAGTGCAATGCAAATCACAAAGGGTCACATGAGTGTGAAGAAGAGTGAAGGGTATAAAGCAGCACTGGCACAGGAGAGGGCATGGGACAGGGCTTATGGGACCCCTGGAGCGTTCCACCACTGCCCGCTTCATGACGGGCACAGGGCAGGGGTGGGGCGCTCCCTCAGCATCCCAGGGAGCCAGGGCTACACCCTGCCTGCCATTCATCCCTGCTGCTCCTAGCAGTGCCTCCGCGATCCTCCTGAGGACTCAGGTCAGCAGGGTTGCATGTCCTCAGCTAGTCATGTATGCAACAGGGACAGACAGCCCTTTGTGCACCCAGGGCTGCTGGGGATGCGAGTGTGTGCCGGCTTTTCCCGGAATGGGATGGGCCCACGGCGGGAGCCCCGGGTGTACCTGGGCATGGGCCCTCTAGATGCACAAGGAAACTAAGGCTCAGAGAGAGGACATGTGTGTCCAGGGGCCCACCACTGCCAAGTAGAGAATCTGGGACTCAAACCCGGGTCCAGCAACCCCCGAGCCCACACTCATCAGCTCCAGCCTGGCTCTGCCCCAACCGGCTGGTGGCACTGGTCTCAGCTCAGGAGGTGTGTGCGGAGTGCAGGATCGGGAGAGGAGGCAGCACGAAGCTCAGTAAGGCTCAGCTCGGGCACTGCCCCTTCCTGGGGACCTTCCCGGCCACCATTAGCGGCCGGGCCTTGGAGGGGAGCCCCTCAAGGCAGGGCCGGGGCCTGAACCAGCGTGTGACCCCAGCATCGCTCAGCACAAGGAAGAGCCCAGAGGGGACCAGAGCCAGCCGGCCACCACCCCACTGCTGGTCTCCAGCCACGGGCTCTCCCCCAGGCTGTTCCCTCTGCCAGGAATGTCCTTCCCACTATCCTTTGTCTACCTAGCAAACTCCTGTTCCTCTTTTAAAACTCGCTCTGATGTTACCTTCTCAGATTCTTCCCTCATCTGTGTCATCCCACACACTAGGTCCCATTTACCCAGACCAAATGACCCTGGACATGACCTGTAAGAGGGCCATTAAACAAGATACTGGTCAGCACCAACTCAGACATCTTGTCCTAGGTGTGGGCTCGGGGCACATACTTATTCTGGAAGCTGAAAACCAACCCAAAGGCCTGAGACAGTGGCAATCTGGGAGCAGTGCCCTACTGCTGAGCAACTGTTTCCAGTCTAAATAGCAGTGCTGCACAATTCTTTATATAAATTATATCTATTTCCCCCTTTGGGGTTGTTTCCCTGCGGCCTGCTTTAAACCTGAAATGGATGTATGGGTTCAAAGGGAACATGCTGTTTTAGAGCTGCTGGGCTGCTCTCTGGAAAACAGAAACCCCTTTACAACCTCCCCTGCACTGTGTCCCATTTCCTCATTGCATCACCAGCATTGGGTTTTATCATTTTTGTTTACTTTTGGTTGCTTTGCTTAGCCCCGAGAGCTGTGTGACTGAAGCTCAAAGGTGCTTTAATTTGTATTTCCAAGGCTGCCTGCGTTGAGGTGTTTTGTGCGGCCCAACTATCAACGATGACCAGAGGCTCAGAACCATCTGCTGTGCTCTGGCCCTCCTCCACCAGCTAGATTCTTCTGCCTGGGAAGCCTTCCCGCGGCTTCTCACAGTTCTCCAGCTCCTTCACCCCGCCTCAGCTACCACCAGGCCTGAGCCACACAGGCTGGGCAGCTAGGGGGCTATGGTGAGTGAGGTGTTTCAAGGACTCTGTTCCTCATCTGTGCATTGGGTGAGGAGGTGACAAAGGCATTTCAAAGTTTCCTTCCAGCTCTACTCTCTTTGTCTTTATTTTTTTTTTAAAGATTTATTTATTCAGGGGCGCCTGGGTGGCTCAGTCTGTTAAGCGGCTGCCTTCGGCTCAGGTCATGATCCTGGGGTCTTGGGATCGAGCCCCACATCCGGCTCCCTGCTCAGTGGAGAGCCTGTTTCTCCCTCTCCATCTGCCTGCCACTCTGCCTACTTGTGCTCTCTCTCTGTCAAATAAATAAATAAAATCTTTAAAAAAAAAAAAAAAAGATTTATTTATTCATTTATTTGCCAGAGAGACAGACAGAGAAGACGAATGCACAAGCAGGGGGATCGACAGGCAGAGGCAGAGGGAGAAGCAGACTCCCCGCTGAGCAGGAAGCCTGATGCGGGGCTCGACCCCAGGACCCTGGGATCATGACCTGAGCCAAAGGCAGACGCGTAACTGACTGAGCCACCCAGGCACCCATTTATTTATTTTTTATTTAAATTCAATTAATTAACAATATTATCCTTTTTTTTAAAGAAAGATTTTATTTATTTATTTGAGAGAGAGAGAGCTTGAGTGGGGGGAGGGGCAGAGGGAGAGGGAGAAGCGGACTCCCCGCTGAGCAGGGCACCTGACACCAGACTCAACCCCAGGACCCTGCGATCATGACCTGAGCCGAAGGCAGATGCCTAAACCAACTGAGCCACCCAGGCGTCCCATACACTATCTTTAATGGTAGCTAAGGACAGGGTGCTTGCTCCCCTAGGGGTCAGGCAGGGGGAGAGGTGAGGGGCTCCCCACTAACCTTGACCAGCTGCACCTTGTCCCCCAAGCAGAGACCCAGAATCAAATGGTGGTTGCTGAGAAATTAGAAACCATAGCCCATAGAAACTTCCAACATAGGCTCCTTGGATAATCTGCTAACATTTGTTAAGCTAAATATATTAGGTGCCAGGTCCTAGGTAAGTGCTCTAAATGATGAAAATTGGTTGAGGGCCTACTATGTGCTACTTAAGCCCTTGACCTAAATGAGCTCATCTGATGCCCACAACTCCAAGAAGATGGTTCTATTATTATTCCTAGTACACTGATGAGAACCTGAGGCCACTTGGTTGAATCTGAAGACCCCTGGGCTCCAATGGGAACCCCCAAAGCCCCAGGAGGGGTAGGCCTGGCATGTGACTGGGAGGGACAGGCTTGCTGGGAGATAGCTGGAGGGTCAGCTGGGGGAAGGGGGTGGGTTTGGGCAGTGTTCCAGGTCAGGGTGGGCTTTTCCAGGCCACCAGCTCTTCCAGGTGGGATGGACTCCCAATCCCTGCTCCACCTCCCACCAAGTCCCAAACCCAGCAGGGGAACCACACATCTGGATCCAGCCTCAAACACCCCCCTTCCCAGGAGCCCCAAACCCGTTTCTAAGGCTCTCCCCCCTCCCCTCCGTGGAGCCGCATGGGACAGAGGTCTCACACGTATGCCATCCCTGTCGGGTCTGGGGATCAAAGGGCACACTCACAGGTCCTGTGGTTGGCAGAAGACAAAGCCAGAGATACTTCCTTCTGGCCTGTGCTGCCATTCCCACCGGAGCTGCACCTGCTGGCGGGGCCAAGTCCAGATCCCAGGCCTCTGCCTGGCGGTGACCCCTGCCTGGGGCTGACCAGGTCACTCAGGATGTTTGTGTCCAGTGAGGTGACCATCGGGCAGGAGGTAACTCCTAGACAACTCAACCCACTGCCAGCATGCTTTTCTCCATCCCCCAAAGAGACGGGTTCCACAAACCCTGCAGGTCTGGAATGCAGTGCTGAGACAAGGGAACAGCATCCTGGGGGCACTGGGGAGCCATGGTTGTTTGAGAACTCTGGAGTTATATGCCCGGAGCTGGGAGCTGAGAGGTAAGCAGTCCTGAGCTGTGTTTTCTTTTTCTGTTTGTTTTAATTTTTTTATTTTTGAGAGGCAGAGAGGCAGCGCGCATGCGTGCGGGAGTGGGGGTGGGGAGTGCAAGCAGAGGCCGAGGGAAAAGGAGAGAGAGAAAATCTTAAGCAGGCTCCACGCTGGGCCCCAAAGCAGGGCTTGATCTCACGACCCTGAGATCATGACCTGAGCCAGAACCAAGAGTCGGATGCTTAACCGACTGAGCCACCCAGGCGCCTCTCGAGCTGTGTTTTCTAAGAAGGGCCCAAGCTTGGTGGGACCGGGGAAAGGACCGGGCATGAGATACCACGGGGAGAGGCGTGGGCTGGGGGACTGGACTGGACCCAGAAAATAGCCTAGGAGCAGGCCCTCCTGTGGTTTGTCCAGGCACCTTGGGAGGGACTGCAGGGCCAGGGAGGAGTGAGGTCCAGGAAGGCTTCCCTGGCTTGGAGGACTCCTGGGGTATGACAAAGAGGGAAGGTGGAGGCATCCAGGCAGAGGACAGACGAACTGTACCCCCAAAAGCTTCAGACAAACCAGAGCCCCTAGGATGACTCCTCGGTCGGGCGCAGCACCCCCCGTTAGGCAGGGAGGCCCCAGCCGGAATGTCAAGTCTACTTGCCCCTTCTGCACTTAAAAGCATGTGCAAGATCTGATCAATGAATCAGCAAAGAGGTGAAGCCTGCCCCGGGCTTACCAATAATCCCAAACATGGCACAGGACCGCTCTCCTGTCCCCACCGCCCACAGCCGCCAGGGATCCCAAAGCACAGAGCGACTACGGGAGGCCCCGGGGGTGGGGGGTGGGGTGGGGAGACGATGCTCACCAGAGGTTACGGTGCACCGTAGCCCGGTCAATGCCTTCACCCACAGAGCTAAGGGCTCACGCCGGCAGCTCTACCCCAAAACCCGTTCACGTGACAGAGGGCTTGGCAAAAGCAGGCAGCAGGGCTGGGTGGGGCTCAAGGCCCTTGGCCAGCTCCCTGCTGACGGTCCTCAGTCTCCTGACTCAAAGGCCGAGCTCCAGGCTGGGAGGGGGAGGTGGCCGCTTGGCCTCTGACCCCTCTCTGACCTACTCTCAGGCCCCCAGCAGAGCCCCACATGGAGCAGCCTCCTGGGTTCCCTGTTCTTTTTTTTTTTTAAGATTTATTTATTTGAGAGAGAGAGCTCCATGGGGGGGACGGGCAGAGGGAAAGGGAGAGAAGCAGATTCCCTGCTGAGCACACCAGACATGGAGCTCCATCTCACAACCCTGAGATCACAACCTGAGCCGAAATCAAGAGTCAATGGTCAGGGGCGCCTGGGTGACTCAGTTGGTTAAGCAGCTGCCTTCGGCTCAGGTCATGATCCTGGAGTCCCGGGATCGAGTCCTGCATCGGGCTCCCTGCTCAGCAGGGCATCTGCTTCTCCCTCTGACCCTCCCGCCTCTAGTGCGCTCTCTCTCTCAAGTAAATAAATAAAATCTTAAAAAAAAACAAGTCAATGCTCAACTGACTGAGCCACCCAGGTACCACTGGTACCCAGGGCTCCCCATTCCATTGCTTCCTGTCCCTACCCCCACTCTTAGGAGCTCAGCAGTTAAGAGCATGGGCTCCAGAGTCCACAGCCTGAGTTTGAATCCTGACCCTGCCATGTTCTAGCTGTGTGACCTCAGGCAAGTCACTTAACCTCTCTGTGCGCCTCAAGGCACTCATCCGTAAGATGAACCCACTTAGGGTTGTCAGGAGGGCTCACTGGTCAGCTAGGAGCCTGGGCTCAATGAGTGTTCCCTGTTTGTGTTGTGATCCTCTACCCCAGCTGCCGGGGGGAGCTTTCCACATACAACCTAAGCATAGCACCACCCTGCTCCCATCCCCACAAAACTCCCCACTGCCTCCAGGACCCAGGCCCTCTACCCTTCCGGGAGCTCGAGGCCTGCTTGGCCCACCTCTCAACCCTCTTTCCTCTCAGGGGACCTGGAGACCTTCGGGGCCTGCCCTTCCCACCCCCACGCCACTCTCTCTAGACCTTGAATCTGCCTCGCTCCAAGGGCAGGGTAAGAGCCTCAAAAGTAGGCCTGGCCTCTGAGCGTCAAATTCCCCTCCCAGAGCCTCCGCCTATGGAACTAGAGAAGGATCCATCCAAGCAAAGATTGGCCTGGGGGTCCACTGCAGTACAGATAATGAGAACAAAACAACGTGGATGTCCATCAGTGGGGGACTTGGTGGATAAACCAGGGAACTTGATTGTTGTCTGGCTGTTGACATGGAACAAAGCAGGTTACAATCTGCTGTGAGCCAATGGACCCTATTCTAATTTATAAAAGTATAGATTAGCAGTTGCCTGGGGCTGGGTGTGGACCAGGGAGCAGTTGTAAGTTGGCAAGAGGGATCTTACAGTGGTGATGAAAATGTTCTAGAATCAACTGGTGATGGCCACACAACTTGGTCAATGTAACAACTTATTGTACACTTAAAATGGGTAAATCTTATGGCAGGTAAATTATACCTCAATGGTGTTGTTTTTAAAAAGCAGATCACGAATATACAGCCATTCCAAGAAAAAAAAAAAACAAACAACAGACACACACACACGAAAACAATCCCCCACATAATTAACAGAGCTTATCTCTGCATGACTGGTTTAAGGAAGATTTTATTTCCTTCTTTTTGCTCACCTGCACCTTCTAATTTTATACAACGCAAAGAGATGCGTTGTGTAATTGGGGGGAAAACGGAAAGTTTGGATAAAAACCAAGAAATCTCCTGCTGTGGTGGGCAAACTTTACGCCCACCCCAGGAAGAGGCTCCAGTCGTCCCCCTTCTCTCCCAGATTAGAGCGGGAGCCTAATTGCCCCCACCTCCCAACGGCTGCAGGGGCCGGTCTTCGGGCCTCGGGACATAATGCTTCTGTAAATGAGTCAGTGAGAAAGGTCTACGCCAGAGCCGTGGTCCTGATACAGCAGCCCTCAGTCCAAGGTCCCAACTCCCCTAGGAAGGGAAGCATTCGTATCCCGAGTGGGAAACAGGCTCAGGTTGAGAGAGCTTGGGCAGGATGGCAAAGTGAGTGACTAGTGTCCAGATTCAAGTCCTGACCCCAAAGCCCAGGTCCTCACCACCTGGTCAAGGAGCCTTTCAGGCTGCACTACTGGGCCCAGGGCTTGTGGAACTGTGAGTGGAGTCAGGCTCGGATCTCCCCAGGGTCTGGGCTTTGGGGTCCCTCACTCCAGCGCACAGTGATGGAGAAGGCTGCTTTGGAAAAGCCCCACAACCAGGGTCTCTCCTCCCGGGCCCTCCCCTTGCCTGGCCCACCGGGAAGGCGAGCTGATGAGGCCCCAGGCTAGCAGCCAGCTGGGCTAACACGTAAGGCTGCAGTAGGGAAGGAGTGAGGGGCTTAGATGTGTCTGTTTTGCCAACCCCAGGTGGCCACAGGCTCCATGGACACGTCTGTCCAGGTGGTGGGAGGTTTAAGTCCTGTGCTCTTGGCCTCGGGTTCCCCGTCGACCAAGTGCCACTTAGCCAGTGTTGCCGAAACTGCAGAGCAACCGTGGAGGGCCGTTTGCTGGGGGCTGTGGTTTGCCCTGTCTACACAATGGGGTACCTGCCGCACCGTCCCCAAACCCCTCTTCCGTCTAGCAAACAAGATGCTTTCAAAGATGTGAGTAAACCCGCGCCGCGGCTGCCTGGGCAAACATGCCTTCCCGTCGGTCCCGGGGCTGACCCTCAAGTCTCAGCCCAAAAGTCGGCTCAAAGAGGTCTCACCCCACCCCTGCTCCACCCCAACGCGCAACTAAACATCCGTTTGCGGGTTTTCTGGAGGATTTCCGTGCTCCCGAGAAAAGGGGGAGCCCAGGTCGGTCTGTGAAGCGCCCGTGCCGAGGACGCGGCTCGGTATGGAGTAGCTGCTCAATAAAGATGTGCCCAGGCGATGCCCATCTAGGACTAGGAGAACCGGACGGGGGCGGGAGGGAAAGAGAGAGGGAGGAGGGACCAGAGGAAGCGCCGTGCGCACGCGCAGGAGCTCCGCGCCGAGCTGAACTCTCGGGCCGGAGGGAATGACCGTGAGTAACCCCGCGCTGACGTCAGGGCAGGGGCGGGGCCTCGGCGACGCCCAGGTCTCCAGGCTTGCGGCGGCCGACACTGGGTTGAGAACTCACTGGCCGCGCCGCGCGGGGCCCCGGACGCCCAGAGGCGCACGTGCCCGGCCGGGAGCCTCCGGGGGACCCGGCGAGGCGCGGCCCGAGACGCCAGGGCGGGCGCAGGGAGGCTCGGCGCGGTCTGGACAACGGGGCCCACAGCGCACTGCCCAGAGGCGCGGGGAAGTCCCCGCGCACACAGCACGGAGCCGGTGCCCGCGCCCCGCGCCCCGAGCCGGCCCGGGAGACAAAGGCGGGACGCCGCCGGCGAGCCACGCTCGCGCGGAGCCCGGCCGGCCCTTGACGTACCTTCGATGTCGGTCAGCAGGGCCGCGTCCAGCTCGCACGGCTCGGCCAGCGCCTGCTCCAAGGCCGCTTCGCTGAAGGGCGGCTCGTCCATGGCGCAGTCGCCTCCTCCGGGCGGCCCGCCGGGCCCGCCGCCGCGTACGGACCTTCGCAGGGAGCGCCGCGTCCGCCGGCCCCGGCCCGCTGTCGCCGCTGCGCGCGTTCGCGTCCCGTCCTGGCTCCGGTGGCGGCCCGGCGCCCGCGAAAAGTTCCTCGGAAACTGGGTTCCCCCGCTGTGGCTCTGCAGGGAGGGCGGGGCGGGGGCGGGGCCCTGTCGGGAGGCCCCGCCCTCCCGGATAGACGGGGCCCTACCCCACCTGGAGAGAGCTGGGACCGGCAGCAGGGTCTGCCTCGCCAGCCTACCCCCAACCGGCCCCTCCATCAGTGTGCCCTCCACTCATTCATTTTATCCAGCCTCTGGCACAGCAGCGTCTGGCCGACTGCTGCGGGAGCGCTCGGGCAGGCCATGAGCCTTCCCTGGGCCTCAGTTTCTCCCAACACCAAGCAAGGGGGCTGGGGGGAAGCTCCAGGACAGGGCCTGTCCCAGAGGTCTCTGGACTTGGGGCTGGAGTGGGGTGGAGTCTGGACAAACCTCACTTCCTAGATTTGGCTCTTTAGAACAAGACAGATCTGTCCAAGCGATAGCTCTGTGCTGTCGGGCCAACTCTGTCCTCAATTTCATCAGCTGTAAGTGGAGCTTGGTGATGCTTCTCTACAGGATGGTTGGGATGTTAGTGATTGGGGGGGGGGGGGGGGCGGGGCCGGGGAGGCCGCCGTGCTTCCCCCCCCCCCCGTTTCCTTAGATCAGATTGGTCTCCCGATAAGGGGGTAGCCCAAAGGGAGCCTGGAAGAGACTTGAATTTCCCTTCCCGATTTAATCTGGTTTCTTCCCAGATCCAGTTGTGGTGACCGTAGAGGGGTTTGGGAGCCAGTGGACCCAGTCCACCCCCGGAAGTAGGCTGGCCTCAGTACCCAGGAAGACAGGAAGACCCAGAGTTCTAATTGCCCAAGCACACAGCTACTCAGGAACAATGACAGGGTTGGGCCCCAGGGCTATCTGACTTCAACCTTGGTGCTCACCCTTGGGAGCAGCCAGGATGGCGGACACAAGGAAGAGGTGGGCTGTGCTTTAGACTTGAGCCAGGTTGCCCTGGATCATGACAGGCTGGGTCTGAGTCAGAGGAGGCAGCTTGGCTGGGAAAATGGCTGGAGACTGAACCCTGGGCCCTGTGGACTGGGGACAGAGCTAGGTGGCAGGGATGGGGTCCCACCGAGGTGCATAGAGATAAACTAGAACATTTGAGTATCTTGAAACTGGAAAGGCAGTGAGCTTCCTGTCTCTGGAATTATGCAAGGAGACAAAGGTACCCTTGGTGGAGGGCAGCCAAGAAGTCCCATCAGAGGTCTAGACCCCCAGTCTCTCCTAGCCCCTGGCCTCAGTGAGTCATGCCATCCCAAATACTGTCTCGCTCAGACTCCAGATACAGCCTGTCTGGCCATGCCTTCTGAGGGAGTAAAATTAGTGGTGCACTTTCAAAGGGGGGTGCCTTGCCCAGGAGAGGACTTGGGAGGCCCAAGTTCCAAGGGCTCGGCCTGTACGTGCAGCTCTCTTTGTTCCCCTCCTGGAAGTGGCCGCTGTGGACAATTACCCAGAACAGGAGCCATGGGGGTCTCCAAACCACATCTCCCCCCCACCCAAGTGGCCCTGCTCTGGGATCCACCCAGGGATCCAGATGAACTTCTCCTGGGGAGCACAGAGGGATCTGGCTTCTCCTCAGCCATCTTTCGTCCTGTCCCCCTACCCCAGACCCTACTGCCCAAGCAGGAGCCAAGCACCCAGGAGGCCTTGGGAGTCTGGTGACTTCCCTGAAAATCCTAACAGCCCTTCTCAGGGAGAGGAGTGGGGAGAGGAGTGGGTGCTGAGTAGAGCCTCTAAAGACCACATTTTCCAGAGTCAGGAAGCTGGTCTGGTTTTTCACCCGTTTGCTGTGTGACCTGGAACCACTTACTTCCCTTTTCTGAGTCTCAGCTACTAGATTGGAAAATGAGAATAATCCTTCCCGCAGTCACTGTGCAGAGACAGGTAAGGTGTGTTGGAGTCAACATCACAGCAGACCTGCCCCACTGTTCTTTAAAAATGAGTTTACCACATATGTAAAGAGCATGGTTCAATAAATATGCATGTCATAACTGCAGGAGTGAAGGGAAAGAGGGTAAGGCAAGGTCAACAGGAGCCCTGCCGCCCAGACTAGAAATGCCAATTGAAACTGAAGCCCGGCCATGAGGCATAGTTGGGGTGGGGGGGTGCTTTAAATCTTTGCAACCAAAGGGACAAAACTTTGCTTCGCAGCGTCAGATTACCAGGGCAATTCTCAACGTGAGAGTGGGGAAAGACGGGATGGGGGCGACAGTTCTTCAGGGAAACCTTCTCTTGGTGGCTCCTCCCCCTAAAGAGCCTGAGACCCCTAAACAAGCCCCCCAGGCCCCTCTTGGTCGGGGTGATCCGAACTCACACAAGGAGTGTGTGCCAGGGCACTGAGGGGCACAAGCCATGGTGGGGGGCCCCTCTGCCCCGGTGTGCCTGGTAGGGGGCAGGGGTCCCAGCCTGGCCAACCGTGACGCTGGCAGGCCGTGTCTGCCCGGGCAACAACCTTTGAGCGCTTACCAGAATTAACCCATGTATTCCTCCCAACAGTCCCAGGGGGACTGGGCTGCTATTCCCATTTGACAGATGAGGACACCGAGACCCGGGGAGGTAAAGCGACTTGCCCACGACCTCACAGCTGTTGCCCCTGATTTCGTCACGGTGCAGGCTCCTCACCCAGGGCCTGGCAGCGGCCGGAGACCCAGGGGAGTTGGGGCGCCGAGCCAGACAAGTCCCGCCCCGCGGGCCGCGGCGCAGCCAATGGGCGCCCGGCCCCGAGTGGGGTGACGCGGCGTCAGCGCGAAACTCCCGGGAGCCGGGCCCTGGGTCACATGCGCCGCGCCCGTTCGACCCGGGGGGTGGGGCGGCACCGCGGTGCGGACTGGCAGGGTCTGGACCCCTGGGACCAGCTGGGCCGGCTCTTCTCGGCCAGGCCTCCAGGCCAGACACCTGGCTGGGACCGCCGCCAGGTGTGCGACCGGACACGGGGGCGGGGCTGACGTGGGACGGCCCCGCCCCCTGCCCGGGGCCCCTGTGGGCCCTTGGCTCTCGGGACAGGAGGCGCGCCCAGCTCCCAGAGGCGGGACTCCGCCCAGCTCACCCAACTGTGAAATAGGGGCACGCATCTCCCCCCTTACCTCCCCAGACGTCTTAGGGACTGACAGGCATCTGTGGGTTCCGAGACATTTGGGGCGGGTGTCCAGCCCGGAGGCGGGCAGGGCCTCTTTCAAGGCTACTCGTCTTGGCGGAGCTCAGGGGTGGGTAGAGGGGCAGGCACTGGGGTTGCCAGGGCTGCTGGCACCGGGCAGGAAGGCTGAGCTTGGCCACCCATACGGAGACCCCTCCCCACTCCAGGAGCCCCCCTGCAACCCCGCCTGCCCCCGATTATCCTTCATTTCTGCGGTAGCTAAGCTAGGACCTGCCCAGGTTATGGCCAAGGGGGCCAAACAGCACAGAGCCAGCCTGGAGCCTCAGTTTCCCCCCTTCTGGACCTAATGGAACCAGATGGCTGTTGACATGGATGATTCTGGTCCTTAGATGACTCTGTATTCTCATTCCAGGTTGGCCTCTGCTGTGTGCTGGGCAAATTGTTTCTAGCCCTCTCTGAGCTTCTTTGGGTCAGCTTTGCCACTCATGGTGGTCACCTCCGGGTTCATCAATGAGTCAATTCAATAGACACTCCCCAAAGATCTGCTGGTCACCAGTTCTGCTCCTCTGTGAGGGGTGAAGCTGACAGCAATGAAGAATGAGGGGGGCACATCTGTCCCCTGGGTGTTAACCGGCTATCTGGGGTGAGGCCAAGTGTAGATTGAGAGGGTGGGTTGAATTGGCGGCAGGGAGAATGGGGACCTCAGACATCCCCTGACCTCTACATGCCAAATCCAACTCTACATGTGTTCTGATTTTGAATTAATTGTCAAATATAGAAGATTCCATCCGAAGGCTGGACTTCTGGCTTTTCTTGGAAAATGGGAGTATTGAGCAACACTGGGCTCAGCAACTGGAGTGCCCCTTTAGCCAGGGCTGTGGGCATCCCCACTGTCCCCATCAGTCCCCGGGTATCACACCTGGACCACCCCACTCGTAAATGAGTATATGAAAAAGGCCCCTGCAGGCGTTGGGCTTACCACCCGTGATCCCACTTTATAGATCGAGGGAGTATACACCAGAGAGGAGCAGTGACTTGTTCAGACACCTGCAGGGGAGCCTGCCACCCCTGGTAGGGTGCTCTTAGAGTGGACACGGGGGTGGGGAGGAGATGGCACCAGGCAGAGGAGTCCACTCGGTTTCCAGAAACATCCCACTGACCCCCAAGTGCTGAGAGCAGAGATTTTGCTTCCCGGGATGCCGAGGGCCTGGGCTTGGAGGCCCTGGCCAGACTCCTCTGAGGGCAAGACCTGGCAGAGGCTCCTTGGAAATAAACTGGAATTTCTGGGTGACTCATGCCTATTCAAGTCCTTTTGTTCTGCCCACCTCTGGTCCCTGGGGACCCTAAAGAGACCTTTTTCTTGGAAAGGAGGTGGGCTGGAAAAAGACTCTCCTCAGGTGCTTCAGTGTGGGACTAGCGAGTAGGGGGACTGTGAGCCATGATAAGACCCACAGTGTTCCCACATTGCCCCCTCCAGATCTCTGGAGAAGGCAGCTATCGCTGGAAAGCAGCTCCTCTCAGGCTCCAATGAGGGGAGGCAACCAAAGGTTGACGAGGGAGCACTGAAAGAGGAATCCAGAAGCTTGTCTCTGTCCAAGTCTCCACCCCTCAGTGTGCACTCCCATCTCTGGGCCTCTCCACCCACACAGCGGTGGCCATCTAATGCCTTCTAAAAAAATTTTTTTTAAAGATTTTATTTTTAAGTAATCTCGACACCCAACATGGGGCTCAAACTTACAACCCTGAAATCAAGAGTCACAAGCTCCGCGTATTGAGCCAGCCAGGTGCCCTGCCTCCTCAGATTTCATCTTCCCTCTGCGAACAGTCTGGTTTTTCAGAGTGGGTTCTGGAACTTTGTTGGAACTACTGCGAGAGCAATACCCTCTCTCTGCTAGTGGAAAGTCAGCCTGGAGCTGCAGGCGGCCTTCAGTCAACCACATGGAAGAGCCAACCCAGAGGAAGCAGATTCCTAACCAAATCCCTAAGCATCTGGATCCAGCTATGCCTGAAGCTGAACTATCAGAACTTTTGTTGCATAAGCCAAGAAATTCCTCTTTCTGATTAAATCAAACATCTTTTTACCACAACTTAAGCTCCAGTATAGCATCTCTAAACAAGGAATTTGGGCCACAAACTACCTTTATCTTGGACAAAGAGATCTTGACACTACATAACTTTACTTCAGCATTTCCCAAATGTCTCTCTCCACAGAACCCCTCCTTTTTAGGAACAGCTGTTAAGGTACTGGGGAAATGCATCTTGGCAAGTGGCTGCCAGGGATCTTGCGGTCCCTCCGAGGAGGCTTGTCTGTTAGGTCAGTTGCCTCACCACCCTCTCCCTCCCCTGTGGCTGGCCTGCCCATTGGAACTTCATGCAGGCAGTTACTCTGGGCCTTGGCTGCTCCCTCAGAGCCCCCACCCCGCCCTGTAAGCTCTGGAAGAGGGCTCCAGTGCTTCCTGGCTGCAGAGTGTCCTTGATTCTGGGAACTGAACCAGGCTGTGAGCTCTCTGAGGGGAGGACTCAAGCAGCACCCCCCCCCCCCAACGCCAACCCGGCACAGCAGGCTCTCAGAAACGTGCTGGAAGTGGACGGGGTGTCCTGGCAAGTCCACAGCGCTTATCTCAGGGCCAAGCCACTCTCCACAGGGCAGGAACAGAGCTCAGGCCTCTTTTGGCACCCACGGTGCCTCGAACAGGGCCAGGGGCGGAGAACGGGCTCAGGATCCATGCCTTCTATTCACCAGGACCGGAGACTGGGGGGTCTCCCACACTTCAGAGGCCCACTCCCACACTCCCCTTGCTGTGGGAGCCTCGATCTCATTCAGATTGGCCAGAAACAGGCAGAGCCTTCACAGAGGTCCCTAGAGCCCATCGAGGCAACAGGCTCAAGGGAGCTGGGTGCTGCTGCATCACCTGGGCTGGTGATGGTCCCAATGTGGCCCCCAATCAGGGTCCCACCTGCCTCCTATGAGGAGGCAGGGCAGCCCCCTCCTGAGTTATCTCCCCACAGGGCTGGTGTTCCAGGTGGATAGGATGGCCTCCCCTGCTGCCCACCCCTCCATGGCCATGGCCTAGAAGGCCCAAGGTCTGGGTTGGAGCGTTGGCCCCATTGCCAAGCCCTGGGCAAACTTAGTGAAGTGGGTCTTCCCAGCCCTGTCTCTTCACCTGCACACAACAGGTTAGGTAGATGTCCCTGCAATTTTTCCAGGCTCACCTGGGGGCTTGAGGAGCCCACCATGCTTGAGGTCCATCCTCGAACCCCGGAACCTGTAAGGATTAAAGGGCTCCCAGCCTCCTCTGAGCCACTGAAGACATGGGCACCATGTGGCCCCCCAATGCGCCCCTCAAGGGCCCCTGCACCTCTGGGCCTGCTGAGGCCTGCATCCCAGAGGACCGTGGCCTGGCAGCAACCCCAGGGTGGCCAGCTCGCAGGACAGGTGGAGAGAACAGAAACCTTTTAAATTTTTTTAAGTTTATCTCCACACCCAATATGGGGCTCGAACTCATGGCCCCAAGATCAAGTCGCATGTTCCACAGACTGAGCCAGCCAGGCGCCCCCAGAAACCTTTTTAAAAGGGAGAGTGGGTTGGAGGGTGTGGGGAGATGGGGGGCGGCGATTACTGATGAAATGCTCTAAAATTGATTGTGGTTGACTGTTGCACAACTCTGTGAAAAACTAAAAAGGGGCACCTGGGTGGCTCAGTTGGTGAAGCATTGGACTCTTGATCTCAGCTCAGGTCTTGATCTCAGGGTCGTGAGTTCAAGGCTCACACTGGGCTCCGTGCTGGGTGTGGAGCCTACTTAAGAAAAGCAAAAAATAAAAATAAAAGCTACTTAAATCGTGTACCTTAAATGCGTGCATTTTACGCTATGTGAATCCTATCTCGAGAAAGCAGTTTCTAAGACTGGGGGTGGGGGGAGGGGGTTCTTCGAACAGCACGTCTCAAATTCAGTGCCCAGCACAGGCTGTACGGGTAATTCGGAGGATGCCCAGCCAAGTTCGGGCAGCCCGGCTGAGGGGGGCTGAGGCGGTGGGGCCGAGTGCCTGGGACCCTGGAGGAGACACGGGAAGCAGCACAGGCCCTGGGAGAGCTCTTAGGCAGAGGCCGTGGCAGGGTTCCAGCTGCTACAACCAACACCCCACAACCAGGCTGTGTGTGCCCCAGTAAAGCGGAACTGGGACCAGCATGGGGATTTTCCTCTAGCCCAGACTCCCCTGGCCCTGCTCCTGCAGCCTGGGCACGCTTGGGGGGCGGGGGAGAGTGGGGCAAGCTGCCCAAACTGCTCCCTCTAGAGGCCCCCCCCAGGTGGCCCCCCTCTAAGCAGGGGACCAGAACAGGCAGGCCCTTTGGACCGTCGCAGCCGACTCCACAAAGATCACAGAGTAACAGTTTGTTTGTTTCTTTATTGTGGAGTATTTTACATGCAAGAACCCAAACTAGAGAGACAATATCTGGAAGGAGAGCCAGTGGGTGGATGGACGCGCTCAGCCTTGAGGGCACCGACCCGCCCTCCAGACCCGGCTCTGCCCGCAGAAACGCACAACAGCAACAGAACGTCAGACTCCGGGGACAGCTGGACAACAGACGCGACACAGTTCTCTCTGCGGTAGCCCCCAACGATCCTGAGGCCCTCACAAATTAAGTGCAAACTTTAGGAAATAAATCTCCGCCCCCCGTTCCCCACACGAGAGGGTTGACAGCTATCCCCGGGGGCTGCTGGCTGCAGGGGAAGCCCGGCGTGGACCCCCCTGCACAGGGAGGGCGGGAGGTGGGCACCGGGAGAGGCGGGCACCGCAAGGGGCATCTTCTGGAGGCGCACACGCCCTGAGCCACGGAGGCCAAGCTGAGAACACAGGACTCCGGCATGGAGCTCTTCCCCAGCAAGCCCACAGCCCCCCTCAAAGGGTCCAGAAGGCTGGGCTGGACTGAGTTAGAAACGGGTGTACGTGGAGGCAGAGTGGGGGTGGGCGGCAGGAAGGAAGACGAGGAGCAGGTGTGTGGGAGGCTGAGCCGCTGTCCGCCCCACGATGCTGGAGGAGTCCAGGTACCTGCTGCCCCGGGGGCCATCCAGAGCCCTTGCCACCACTTGCCCAGGTGGGGAACTTGAGTGACAGTGCAGGCCCCACACCTCCCCAGGCCCCGTTGCTCTGGACCTCTGGGTGAGCAGGGGAAGGGCAGTGAGCCAAGGCAGACAGCATGGTCGCTCACACTGATGGGGCTGACAAAGACAGGAGGACACACAACGGACCAACAGTCACCCTTCCCTCTGGCCCATGCCAGCAACAAGCCCTGTCAGCTCAGAAAGCCCTTGTCCTGTGCATGCTGATAAGCAGGTGGGTCACCTCTCGGCCTGGCCCCAGTCGGCCTGCTCGGTGCCTCGGGCTCCTGGACAGGGACCGCTTTGGGGCAGGCTGGTCAGAAGCCCACCAGTGCCCTGGGTCACTGCTGCCACTGGCCCCAAAGGCAGGCAGGAAGCAATGGTTAGTTTTCTCATCTTAGCACACAATGAACACAGAAAAGTTCAACACATCCCCAAGAAAATATTTTGACAAAATAAATATTTTAACCTATAATCAGGTATAATTAGTGCTTATAAGGAATCCCAGCAATAATTTAGTGTAATTAAGTACATACCGTATCTGTGATTTCTAACACTTGTGCAGAGGCTGGTGGCTCGCGAGGGTCTCTCTCCCCTGGGGCGTAGGCACTGGCCGGCTTGCCTGCCACAGCTCTGCTCCCCTCCCTAAGCACGTAGCCCCGGGGCTGTGCTCCCCAGATGGAAGGCAGCCAGCAGTCATGTGGCCCCTGGGGACAGGAAGGGCTGAGCAGCACCCCCTTAAGGCCACCTGGGCCCCTACTTGGCTTTTTGGGCAGGCCTCAAGCAAGTGTCCCCTCAGCATCCAGATAGGAGCAGGTTGCCTCTGGGCCTGACGTGTGTGGGTGACAGCAGGAGGGGCAGCTCCAGGCCGGGAAGGCAGGGGACACTTCCCTGTGTGGGCCAGTGCCTTCCTGTCAGCTCCCAGGGTCCACCACCACCTGCTGCCCGGGGCTGGCCTGGTTTCTCCATGGCCAGCCTGGAGTTGGGGGGCAGCTCTGGACCATAGGTCCAGAGCAACTGTGCTGGGGTCTCCCCAGGCAGACGCAGGCCTCGGCTTCACTCATGCCAGGAGCCTCCTGTCCCCTCAGGACCCCGTTCTCGTGGGGACTTCCCTCTCTACAAGGCAGGGAGTCTGGCTCTTCCCTCAGAAGATGCTGGGCTCAGTGGTTGTGGGTTTACAGCTGCCGCAGGCCTAACCCCCGAGGCCCAGCTACAAAGGGGGACCCCTGGCCCTCACAGAGACTAGTGCTCGGGACTGCGCCACAGGGCAAGCAGCTGGGTTGCTGGGTCCAGCTGGACCATCCCAGCCACCTTCTCTGCAGCTCATGTCAAGCCGTTGGACTTCAGACGTCTGAACATCCAAGCGGGCCTCAGGGGGCTCTGCCTGGGAACCACGTCGAGGAGAGGTGTGTAGGCAGACTGAGGGGCAGGGGTGGGGGGGAGAGTGGAGGGCATGGCACTGACTCCCCGGGAGGGCAGGGCCAGAGTCAGGCTGGCTGAGCTCTGAGAGGAGCTTCCTGCATGTCCTCTGAGGACCTGGAGTGTGACCTCCCCAGCTGGTCCTGCCAGACAGGCCCCCAGCCAGACCCCAGGCCTCTGAGGAGGAAGCTGAGGCGCGCGACTGGGCACGGGGCTCTGGGCCGGGCGGCACCTCGCTCTCCATCGGAGGCGTCCAGGGCCCGGTCCAAATGCTTCTCCCAGAGCCCGAGGCACCTGTGTCAGCCTATGTCAACGAGCTCCCTGCTCCAACTGGCAGGTAGGAAGGGCTGATGGCACGATGGCTCACAAACCCACCGAGCCTTCCCAAGCAAGCCAGAGCAACTCCTCCCCAGGCGGGGCCCTCCCCAGACGGGGACAACCGTGTGAGGGCAGCGTGCGGCGGGCATGGGGCAGTTTGGTTTCCGGTGGTGTATCTCAGTGGGAGCTAAGCCGTGTGCCTCTTGACCACCATCCGTGGGGCGCGTGCCATCCTGTAACTGCCCTTGGCTCTCCCTCAGCACACCAGGAGCCTGCACGGACCCCTTGGTTCCGGGCTCAGTTGTTGAGCCGGCTTGGGCGGGCGCCTGGCCTAGCAGCTTAGTGATGGAGAGAGGGTCAAAAGGACGACAGGCCTCACACACAGGCACCCACAGAGCCTTCTAAAGTGCCGAGCACGCCAAGTGCCACAGGGTGACACGCGTCAGGGAGCAGCATTCCAGGGAGGGAGACCAAGTCCACAGGTGCAGACAAGCCCTTTCTGGAACAGGGGCACGGGAGGGTAGGCCGGTCCAAGGAGACCCACCGAGGCAGGCAGGGGTGGGGCACATGGGGGAAAGGACTGGGGTCTGACCCCCTTCTCTGTGGGAGGGAGGGACCGGAGAAAAGACAGTCCAGGTGTCTCCTCAAGAAATGGTCCCATGGCCTGCTCTTCCGGGGAGGACATATAGGCAGAAGGAGCCTGTGGGCAGGAGGGGCGGGGGTGGGGGCGAGAGCCTCTGGTTGCAGCGGGGCTGTCCCACCACCCAGACAGAAGAAGGTGGTTAAAGTTGGTCCTGCCACGTGGGAGGCCTGGGAGCAAACACAGGGACGCTTCCATGGAGACACAGCAGTACAGGACCGAGAGGGGACTGCAGATGGGGGGCGGGGGGCCAGTGCCTCGTTTGGACCGGGGGGACAGGAGGTGACCTGCCGTCTGGGGAGCCAAACCGTAGACCAGCTCACAGGGCAAAGAGGGCGTCCTCTGATCGCTCTGGCTTCTTCCGGCCGGAGGGGTTTGAGGCTGGGGCTGGGGTGTCCCCTGGGGGCGAGGGGAGGCTGGGGACCATTTCGGCAGCTTTGGCTCTTTCTTCCAGGAACTTATCGAATTCTGCAATACAAAACCCGGGCAAGGGCCAGGATTGGCAGGGAGTTAGGCCCGCAGCGAGGCTCAAATGACCACATCCCACCTGCTCCCCTCGGAGCCCCCCTCGCTTGTGTCAACAGGGGTCGTGCCCTTCTCCCCCCCCCCCCCCCCGCCGTGCAAGTTCCCACCCTCAGCGCCCTGGCCTGAGCTGCCTGAAGACCCAGCCTGGATTCCCTCCTCTGCCACCTCCCAGGCAAGTGGGAAGCCTGGTTGCCGGCAGGTGGTACTGGGGGAAGGGGGGAGTGAGGATTCCTGCCCCACCTTCAAACTGGAGCTTTTCCATTCTCTCCAGCAGCACTGAGGACAGGACAGGGCAAGCTGGAGGGGCAAGTTCCTACTTAAACTTGACAGAGAACATCCCCCGACCAATTCTCATCCACCACGCAAGGTTTTGCCAGTGGAGGGGGGCTGAGCAGATGGTGTGGCGGTGCAGAAGAGAATGGGGTGGGGGTGAGACAGGAGGAGCATGACGGGACCCGACCTATCATCCCCTGGCCCCGCAGAAGAGAGGTCACAGGACGCCAGGCCTGAGAAGTGCCCTCTGTGCCCTGTGGACATGGCATGTATCTTGTCTCTCGGCTGGATTGAGAATTTGGGGGGAGGGACAAACTGGTTAGGACTGTAGGTCTGGGGACCATGCTGACCTCAGGTGGCAGCCTGGACCTACTCATCACTAGCTCTGTGACCTTCTTAAAGTCCTACGTTCTTTCCGCCACTTCCCTGGTCAGCACAGGGCCTGGCTGGGGCAGAGCAGAGAAGCCCAGGCCAAGCAAGGACGGGCACCAGGAGATGCTCTGGCAGTAGAGGCCCTGAGGCGGAGGGGGTACCAGTCCCTGTGCACCCCAAGAGCCCCGGGCAGGAGGAGCCAACGGAGGGTGGGGAGCTGGAAAGGTGCTGGCCAGGTCGTACCTTCACTCGTGACGCCTTCCTCCAGGTCATCACCCTTCTGCGGGAGGAGCAAAGACCGCAGCATTAGGGCCCCACCCTGGCCACACTGAGCAAACCCTCTCACCTCCCCTTCCTGGGGTTCTGCAGTAGTCAAGTACTGCTTCTGGAGACCCGGAATCCTTGTTTTTCAAAAAGCAAAAACGAACAAAACCAAACCCCCAAACCAAGCAGTTCTCGGCTTTGATCCTCCAGAAGGACCAGAAAGAAAAATCAAAAAAAAAAAGAAAAAAAAAAAAAAGGCACAAGCTGGTTCTCTGGGTTGGGCTCCAGGCAGGACCACAGCAGGCCGCTGCCCAGCCATGGAAATTCTCCCAGAGCAGGGGCCTCAGGGAAGCTGAGCCCAAAGCGTGCCCAGGGCCCCCTCAGGTGCCCATGTGCTCAGCAGATGCATGGTTCTGGGAACACACTGTCCATGCTAACAGCTGGGAACTGCATGAGGCCTGGAAGGGACAGAGCCATGAAGCCCCGGGCACGGGGCTGACACCAGGCAGTCTTTGGCCGCTGAGTGCCGTCCCACCAGAAGCTATGTCCCGCAGCTTCCTGTGGCCCAGATTCGGTCACCTGCTGCCAGTTTCTGAGAAGCCATGGACGCTCTAAGAGCTCTTAACAATGCAGTTTGTTTGGAGAACGCAGTGGTCGCTGGGAACAGGGAAGGGAGCCGGACAGGGAAGTGGACAAGGCCTTGGGCTCAGCCAGGAGACCTGGCTTCCTTCCTGGCTCTGCTATGACCTGCTGTTCAGCCTTGCTGGAAGGGTCCCTCCCTGTTTCTGAACCCTCGGGCCCCCCTTGTGAGCTGAGCGCCGTGGTCCTTCCTGCTTTGCTTCTTTCTGTGAGAGGAGCTATTTCTTTTCCAGGCATTCCCTCGGGAAAGAGGTCAGGGGGCATTGTCTTCCTCCCCTGGCATGGCACCCGGGTGTCTGCCTTGCTGAGCAATGAGTGTCTTCAGAAAGCCTGGCCTTGTGGGGAGGTGGCCCCTTAGGGGGCTGTACCTTAGTGTAGGAGGGGGCCAAGCCTCCAGCCCCCTGCCAGCCAGGCCAACCCTGTGGTTAAAGATGCTCTGTTCTGGGGACAGGGTCCCCTGAAGAGGGGGCAACGAGGAGCAAGAGATGAGGTGTCTCCAGGACTAAGGGAGACTCTGCCCAGCCCATGCCCTTGGGCAGGCCGCTTCCCCTCCCGGAGTGTATTTCTTCATCAGCCCCCTGGCCAACAAGCCCCGTTCTGCCTCCCATACAGCCTCTGCCAGTAGACGTGGTTCATAAGCAGCAGAGGGAGGGACCAGCCATGGCAGCCCTCCTTTCTTGGGACCTGCTGCCACTTGCAAATGCATGATGTCCTCACCTTCCTGTCCTAGCTCTGTGGATAAAGACAATAGTCTCTAGGGCAAGGGTTCTTTCAAATCCAAGCTACCAGAAGATGCTGGCGAAGTGGGAATGGCAGTAAATTGAAAAACAAAACACTCAACTCATGTCCGCATAATTTCACAGTGGAAAGGAAAAAAAAATTAAAAATAAACCCCACTAGGATCCAAAAAACCCAAAGCAAAAAGAACCAAAAAAACCAAAAAGCAAACAAACAAACAAAAAAACCCCAAAAACCCAAGCACACACACAGCTGCTACAGTAAAGTAACTGGGGGACAAGTGTGTGTTCCGGAGCCAGCCAGAACCCTGCCTGCCGCGGCCCCAGGGCAGCCGGGGTTCAGGGGTTGTGCCCGGAGTGGGTGCCCCGGGGCAGCCACAGCCCGGGGTGGGCAGAAGGGCAAGCGAGCAGAGCCGGCTCGCCACCCTCCTCCGCCATCCCGTGGCGGAAGCAGCCGGTGGCCCCGGGCCTGTCGTCAGAAGCGCTCTGCCTCGCCACAGCCCACACGCGAAAGAGAAAAGTCGAGTCTCACCAGGTCCGTCCTGAGCCACACTTCAATGTCGTCCATGACAGAGGGCTGCGCAACGGGGATCTATGGAGGCGGCAAGCAGCGGGTCAGGCAGCCCCACAGCCAGGCGAGGGGAGACAGAACACCGAACAAAGGAAATCGTCAAAAGCAACCCCCAAACGAAACCAAAACGTACACAGAGCAAAAAAACGCGTTGGCACAGCAGGTGCGGGCAACACAAGGCAGCCACATATGAAATGGCAGGTGAGGGAAGCGATGAGGTGGCCAGTTCTAAGCAGCAGGGCTGACCGGCAGGTGCCGGGGGGTGGGGGTGGGGGTGGGGTTGGGGATGGGAGGGCAGTGGTACGCGTTCTTGAAATGGTAACTTTTTGACTACTCTCAGCCCAGGGCTGCAAAGCCCCTTCTCATCTCAGGAATGCGCTGGTCCTGCAGGCTGGTTTTGAACTTGAACTTGAGCTCATTGGGTTAGAACCCTTGGAAGAGTCCTGCCTACCCGCTGTCAGGCCTCGCCTCTGGGAGTGACCAGAGGAGATACCAGGGGCCCCTCCTCCAATGCCACTGGGGAGGCCAGGTGGCAGTCCACCCGGAGCGGGGGTGCAGGTGGTCAGGCGGGCACTGAAAGTGTTTCGGACTATGTCCCGGTGCAACTCTGAGTGGGAGGAGGGGAGCACCGGTGCCTGGGTAGGGCCTGGCTGACAGCAGGCAGGCTCATCTCACCGCCAACAGAAACGGGCGTAAGCTAGAGCTTTGATGACCAAAGCGACGGCAGGGCTTTAGTCGGCTTTGTGTCTCTTCAGGAAAGAATCACGAAGCGGCCCCGGAATGCGGTGGCTCCTTTAGTCTCACCCCGTCTTCCCAGCTCTCAATGGCTGGCTGGGCTTTGGGGGCCAAAGGAAAAGAGTTCAGGGAACGAACGGAGAACTGGGGAGCAGTGGCCAGGGGGGTGAGTGGGTCCCGAGCCAACAAAGACAAGCCTCATGGGCTCCTGAGCCGTGTCCATGCCTGGCCCACCCGTGTCCAGGCCCGGGGTGGGGGGTTGTGGGGGGAGTGATTCTGAAACCTGCATTTGGCTAGAACGCAAGAGTGGCTCCCAAGTTCACTATTTCCAGAAAGTTCGCCAGCACTGTGTCTATAGCTGGTTTCCCCCCAGCATCACAATCTAGGGTAAGAATACAGTTAAAACAAGCAATCAGAGGACTGCCTTAGTGTTTGCAAAATCTAAAAAATAACATGACCTTAACAAAGGAAAAGAACGAAGATTTCCCATCGCCAGCCCTGCCCTGATGGGGACAAGCCGCTCCTGGAGGTGGAAACCTGCTACTGATGGGGTTTGGGGTGTGAGGAAGAGCGAGGACTCCTAAGTCTGCCAGAGCGCACTGTGTAGGGGGGGTCTGCGATCCTGCAGGGGCTCTGCGTGCACACACAGCTGGTGAGGCTGGCTGTCCCCTTGCTCCAGGCACCTGGAGTAGCTTCATGTGTACCGAGCCTAACTAGAGACCCAGTGTGGGCAGCCCACAGGCATCTTGGTAAAGGTGCAGGCCCAACCACTCAGGTCAGATTAGGAAGATTCTATCTATGTTGTCATTTTATTTGTTTGACTTCCTGGGAATTTAACGTTGCAATGGAAAAAATGTCAAGTTCAAATCACCCTGAAAGGGCTCCTAGGGACAAGGAACATGTGATTCTCCCTCTGGAGAGCACAGATGCCTGGAGTGGACGTGCTAACGGCACCCAAGGCAGAACCCACCTCCCCCATCAAAAAGAAAGCAGTAGGGCACGCAGGGTGTGACCTGCTAATTTCATGCTTGCTGGCAGGACGTCTGTCTTGACATGTTCCTGGGACAGGAGATGCCAATTTTCATTATCTTGATGCTTCTCTAAGTCAGAATGCCTGGTGTCTGGGACGATGCGTGCCACGCCAAGTTAGCGTGGAAAGTTGGAAAGTTAGCGGCATCTCCAAATAGAAAAAAACACCCAACCAGCGTGGTTGGGAGCATGCGCTGGGCTTTTTTATACCTACTCAGCATTAACCTATCAAGGAAAAATGGAGGTTCGAGGGACAGAGCTTTCCAATGTGTGGCAGGAGCTTGAAAAAAAGCCATGAAGGGGTCACGGGCCTTCAACCTTCCGATTTGGCTTATAATATTTTTGTTCCTGTTCCAAAGTCATCCCCTCGAGGCTGGGTATCATGCTCCAGTTTTCTTCTTTGAGGATTAATCTCGAAAGCCAGCACACTCAGAAAATAAACATTGACATTTGAGAAATTCCTCACCCCCTCAAAAAAAAAAAAAAATTTCCCAAAAGCTGGATCATGGGAATACTTTTCTTCCTTCTCTTAGACATCTCCAAATAAATAGCGTGCTTATGGAAGCGCATCCTCCAGGCGAAGATCCGGGAGCTGGGGCACTGGGCAATGGGTCCCTCCGGCTGGGCTTGTCACTTCACTTTTCGAGCAAATCACTTTTCTCTGGACTTGCTTCTTCACTCAAGAGCCCTGGAGCCTCTCCCATCCTAAGAAGCCTCAGGGCTTCGGGTGAAGAGGCAGAGCAGGGATGGGGACGGGACTTGGGCAAGTCTTGGCCTCAGTTTCCTTATCTGTGAAATAGGGTGACGGCTAGGTCATATTTAGTTTTCACCACTCAGGACTCCGAACCCCTTAACTTCCAGGTCAGGGGTTCTGTCTTCTAATTCCGAAACCCAGGGATATCGGACACGGCTGGCCTTGACTCCTTCCTGAACGAAAGGCACTTGGCCTCAGGGCGGGAATCTCCCTGCAGCTACAGGGAGAGCTAACAGTAAAGCTTATATGACACAGGGCAAGGGTTGACTTGCTTGTGGTTGGACACAATACCTTAGCTATATAAACCTCCCGCCCTGATAAGTCAATGCCTTGAGTATTCCGCCAGGGTAAAGTTCCTTCTAATAACGCAGGTGCTACCAGACACAGACTAAATATGCACGCTGCTCCCCAAACAGGAACTGCGGAGACGGGGAGGGAGGAAGAGGGAACGCCCCCGGCCATGCTGATGGAAGGGAAGGGAGAGGCCTTGGCCAGGGAAGAGGGCAATGGACTCTGTCACTGCCCCGTGGCTTTGGGCACGTCACCAGGCCCCTGGGAGGCCTCAGTGTTCTCATCCATCAAACGAGGATGGGCCCAGCTGATCCCTAAGAGACTGTGGCCTCTACCACAGCATGGTTTTAGCATCTTCTTGGGCAATGATCCAAAGCTGAAGACTGGTCCAAGGGTCTGAAGAGCAGAGTGTTGGGGGAGGGGACAGAAAGAAAAAGATGTGAAGACAGAAAAACAGAGGAAGGTGGCACGGGACCACCCTCCCCATACAGACCAGCACCCACGGGGTTTGCTCGGCTAAGGCAATGGGGGAGACGCGCCTGGCCCATCTTCAGAGTCCGAAGAGAAGCTGGCGTGTTGAGTACCAGAAGTGGCAGATTTGGACGTGAACGCTGGGGGAGCTGTCCGCTGTCCCTTGATGGGCTCCCGTCTCTGGGCACAGCCAGTGATCTTTGTGGCTTTGGGCTTGCTATGTCTGGGGGGGGGGGGGTCCTCCAGGCCTGAGTAGGGCACCCTACTGCTCCCAGGCCCAAACTGGACTTTGGCAGCAGCGCACTCCTACTGACCTACTGCTGCTCTTGTTGGGGCTTACATTCGGTCCTCTGGCTGCACCCTGCATATGGAGAGGCTAGGAGGTGGGGGGATGCAGTGCACTGGCAGTCTCCGGGCAGGCTGGCTCACGATGCCTCTCAGGGTTCTCTTCGATGGGTAACGAATCTGGGATTGTTAATCTAGACACCCAGAGTCCCAGGAGACCGAGCCCCAACTCCACAAGGAAACCCACGAGTCTGATTTTATGATGCAACAAGAACCATTTCTGAAAAGCTCAGGTGTGTTCTTTCTAGAGAATTGTGAAATCCTCCCTACAACGCGTCCCACTGCCACCCAAACAGGAGGGAGAGTCTAGAAGCCCTTCAGTCTCACTCAATAGTACAAAAAGTTTCCAAGTAAAGAATTTGTACTCAGGGGTTTTAGAAAGACTCAGGGTTTCTACACTATGGGAAATAAGGCAAAGCAATTAATATACGTTGTTTAAAATAAAATAAAAAAAAACACTGCAGTCAGGCAGGTGAGATACCGGGTTAGCTGTTAGTTGGGCTTGTTTCTGGGAAGTTGGGAGACTGGAGCTCTAGTGGGGGACAGGGCGGAGGACGGGGGCTCTGTGTGGGCAGAGGCAGGTGCCACCATGAGCTGCCAAGGCCACACTCAGGGTAGTTGGTACGAACAGTATCCTTTTTTGCAGGATTAGTAGGCACAAGGACACATGGCTGGATCCTCCCAATTTGGAACTGGCGTGCACGTGGTCTCCAGGAGTCCTGCTCTATAGGCCACCCACACATGGGGACCCAAACCCCAGCCTGTCCCTGAAGAAGTAAATGAGGAGCCCAGGCAGCCTATGTCTCTAAGAATGACCGTGGGGTCTAGTATAGACACAGAGCTGTGCAAAGGTCCCTGGCTCCAAGCCGGGGTGGCAGGCAGATCTCCTCACCCCCTCGGTTCTGATGGCTCCGTGTGGCCTGTGGCCTTGCATGCTGGCCACACCTTGCTCAGGCAGGTGACCCCCATTGTGCTGCCTACCATCTTGGACATGCTGGCCACAGCCTAGCACAGTTTCCAGGGCTCAGTTATGCGTCCTCCCCGGTGTGTGTGCCTAGTGTCTGCCCGGCTCCACCCAGAGGCTGACGCTTCCCTGTTTTTTATTATATCTCCTTCTGTGCATCCTCTCCTGCTCCAGTCCTACCACACATGCACGCACAGACCTTTGGTCTCTATGTTAGAGGTGCTCGGTGAGGGCTGTGGCTTCATTAGGAATGAAATCATCACTCCAAGGCAAGCAGCCTGGAACGAGATCACCCTCTCTCTCTCTACCACACTCAGGGCCACCTGACCAGATGAGGCAGGAGAGACCTACTCAGGACTCTGTGGCAGAAAAGCTCTACTTCATGAGAACTGTGTTTATGATATTAAAATGCCCCTGGCTTAAAAACTAATAATGTACTATATGTTGGCTATTGAATTTAAATCAAAAAAAAAAAAAAAAAAGAAAAAAACCTCCCCTGGCTTTGTCTTCTTTTCACTCTGTTCCTATTGTGTTTGTGTGTTTCTTGAAGATGTCTCAAATTCTTCTAGGGGACATAGTGGACACAAATAACTCCATCATAAAAACCCATCAGCCTAGGACTGCCAAATTCATAGGCTGGAGGGGGCTTCTCCAACCCATCAGAGGATGCTTTTGAGTCTGTTCTCTTAGAAATGTCCCTTCTGAAGCAAAAGCCACAGGAACTTGTGCTCTATCCTGGAAAAGTGAATACTGCCGGGAGCTCCAGAGACAGTAAAAGGAGGGAAGGAGCCCTCCCCTCACTCCCACCAATGTCCCAGACCCTTAAGACCCAGGGGCACGGACCTCAGCAGAAAACCAGAGAAGGTATTTCTGGGGCTGGAAGTCTGTGGCTTCAGGAGATTGCACAAATGCAAGAGGGGAAAATTTGGCACCCAGTCAGAAAGAGAGAACGGCCTTGTACTGTCTGACTCACAAGGGCTCAGCAGGTGACACAGGTAAGCGCTGGGGTGGACAGGGGGCTCGGCTCAGCTGGTGACTTCTCACCATTCCTTGGGTTATGAGCCAGCTGTCTATGGGCTCCAGGTCAGAGTCCCCACCTTTACCTCTCTTCTGGGCCGAGGACAGAAAAGTCCCAGAGAGAAAAGTCACAGCAAGACCCAGATAAAGAAAGCAACAGTATATATCATGGAAACGGAAAAGCCACTGTTCAGAGTTGATCTGTTGTCATGGAAGGAGATGTGACCCGTTACCCCCCACCCCCTCCAGCACGTTCCCCCTTACCTGCCTGAAAAAACAGAAGAGAAGTTTAGTAACCGAGAATCCCGACAGGGTACCATATACTCCTGCCAATTATCCCTGTACACTTGGAAAATCTCCGGGAGGTCACGGAAGGTTGCCCATGGCCGCTTCTCATTAGGGCTCTCGGGGTTGGCAAAGGTCAATTTTTTCAAAGAACCAGCTCTTACGAAGTCATTACTACTTTTTTTCTAACTTATTTCTGCTTTTTTCCTCCTTCTCAGTTACCTGTGTGTTCTTTTCCCAAACTCTTAACTCGAACGCTGAATTTGGGTATATTGCCCTTTTTTAAATAACAGCATGTAAAGTTAAGACTTCGGATTTGGTTGCACCGTGGAGGTGTGGCTATACAATTTTCTCCCCTCGCCTGTGTTCTTCATTTCTCCTTTGGCCCGGTTTTCATTTGCAGGTCAGCACAGTTTAGGATATGGAACAACAGAGGCTGAAATCCTGGCCTGAGGATGCATATGGGTCAGTGTGTGTGCACGCATATACCAAGGTGCAGAGACAGACACACACACGCGCGCGCCGCACAAACCCTGCTTCCTCCCACCGAGCAGTACACATGAAAGCAATCTGCCTACCATCAGGTGGAAAACATGCTGGAGTCATCAAGATCTTTGAAAACAGGGAGATGCGCCAAGCCACACCCCCCAAAGGGCGAAGGGCGGGAAGCTGGCCACCTCTCTTGCGCTCCGATCCAGGCCTAGACACTGCTAAGGGCAGAGGTGCGGTAGGACACACCCTGGCATGGATGGAGGCAGGCCCGGGAGGCACAGGGGGAAGCAGACCAGGTGGGCCTGGCTGAGGGTCGGAGCTGCAGGCAAGGTCAGGGTGGGCCAGGAGGAGGGGATGTGCTGGGGGGCCCTCAGCCCGGCCTCCTGACGCCCTCTCTGAGTTGGGTAGGAGACATTCTGAGTAATGGGAGAAACAGAGCCATGACCACTGCATAGATTTTGGGAGTCCCGGTCCCGGGGAGGGGTGGAAAGGCAGGGTGCTGAGACCCAAGGCACTCGGGCTGGCTCTTCTGTGCCCCCTAGTGGCCAGTGCAGAGGGCCGCACAGGCCTCCTACCAAGTTGGCTGAGCCAAGACAGAGTAAGTGCTTTCCCCAAGGCGAGCCTTCTCAAGGAAACTGCTGCTGGCCTGGGCCCATTTGGACACGGGCAGCAGGAGGCCCGAACTTGTGTTCTGGAAGCAAACCTCCCTGTCCAGGGGGCAGATGAGCACTGCTCCTTTCTAACCCAGCTGGGGGACCCTAAAAGGAGGTCCCACTGTTCCAGGGCCATTATCCCACAGCCCTCCCCCTCACTGTCCCTGCAAATAGACACTCATTCACACACTCACACACTGCCACACACATTCCTTAAGTGAAAAGGGGGACGATCCCATGAGAAGCATTAAGACACAAATCCTTTCCCCGGCAGTGACCTGAAACCTCACAGAATCCACAGCTGCAATCTGGGGCTCTAACAAGCACCACCCTCCACTTGAGAGCACCTCTGCCTTTAGCTCTGCCCCTTCCAGAACACCCTCCTGGCCTCCACCCGCTGCTCCTCCCACCTCTCCAGCCCCAGACCCCCAGACAAATCCTGGCCCTCTGCTGCCTGCTAGTGGGTTGGTACTGCCTGGCGAGGCCGACTGCAGATGATCAGCCCAGATGTGGCTCAGATGAGCTTTTCCCTTCCTTGTGTGGATCAGTGTTTTGTCAGAGTCCTGCCCACCCCAGGGCAGTGGACCATCTGAAGAGAGCCCCTATCTGGCTGTAGGAGACCTGTGCCCTGAGAGCTCGGGGCCACCAAGGTTGGAAGAGAAGGGGCTCTGAGGCCGGACCCCCAGAAGGGATCCCCACTTGCTCTCTGCTCACCCGGTGCCCAGAGCATGCCGCCACCTTTCGAGGCCTGTCGGCTCTTGGGTTCATGGCAGGCTGACTGGGCATCACCCGCGGGGTGGGGTGAGGACTCAATGAGGCGATCGAGTGCTCTCATGCCGGTCTCCCCCAGCGGGCCCTGCCCTCCACGCACCCTGGAGTCTGCTTGGCCACCCGGCCCGACTTCCCCTCCAGAGGACCCCAGGCAGAAAAACAGGCTGAAAGACCTACCACTTCAGAGCTCTGTTTCCGGCTGTCTGGTGCAGAAGCCAGTCCTCCGACAGCCTGGGGGTCCTCGTAGGCTACCCTGGAGACAAGCAGCACAGTCTGTCAGTTCCTGGCAGTGGTCCCAGGGGACGGGGTGGTGACCTCTAATCACTTTCTAGCCCTCTCACCTCCCTCACGCATACTTGGAGAAACGTTCCCCACAGCCCTGGCATCAAAGGGCTCATGCATTGTCTGACTGCAGCTAAACCCAGGAGGCCAGAGTTCCAGCACTGGCTCAGCCACTCCTTTCCTCTGGGGTCTGGGACACTGTGCCCCTCAACGTCCCTCTCAAGTAACAATACCAGGGCATCTCCAAAGTCCACTGACAGGAGGTCAAAAGCGCCCTGAAACTCCAGACAACATTAATTCTTATTTTAAAAGCAGCAGCCGCAGTGGCCTTTGACAAGGAAGGTGGTGACAGCTGGTGAAGCGTGAACGGGGCCTTGCGTCGTTTCTAGTCAACCTGTTGATGCCTGAGCATGGGAACCCGGAAAGCCAAATGCCTCAAGATGCCGGGCCCCAGGGAAGGGCAGGAAAGAGTTCTTCGCCTGCCTTAAGGTTGAACAAGAAGCTCAAAGCCTGTTCCTGTGCCTCCCTGAGATGCAAGGGGTGGTCTATTTTGGGACCCACGTCCCCAGTTTCACATGGCTTCTCCTGGCAGGAGCTGCCTTCAGGGAAGCCTCCGCCCACACCCTTGCACAAGAAAACCATGCTGATAAGAGCTACTTCATGCCCTGCCTGGCTGCCCCCCAGCTCCCAGCTCTTCTTCAGCAGCAGCACGGGGAGCACTCTCTTGTGACTCACAGGAGAAATCCAACCACAATCAACCCCAAGGCGGGGAGGTGGGGGTTGGCTGGGGGGGGGGGGGGGGGGGGGGGGGGGGGGGGGAGGTTGGTGTTCATTCAAAATCTGTGTCTACTGCCAAGTCCTCACAGACATATTTCAACGTTCTTGGCAGCCCTGGACTTGGCAAACAAAAGGCGTCTTTGTGTTGGCCTGTGACCAGGCCGGGATCAATCCTCCCCCAGTGTCTTCCGAGAGCCACTGAAATGGTCCCCACATACGTCTTGCGTTGTTCGGCCAAGGAGTTCCCTCTCGTCTGGGCAAACATGTCAAAGCCATCATGCGGATTACACTGCTGGAGTGAACTGAGGGTACCACTGACGCTCTCTGTCCCCAAGTCTGTGGCAACAAAACACATGAGGGGAGGATGAGAGTAAAATGTGGCCCGTGGACTTCAGGAAGGGTCCCAAGGTTCAGAAGCCCGTGGGCAGGTTCGGGTTCTATGGGGGGAGGTTGGGCAGCTCTCTCGGCACCCCCAGCCCACCACATACAGGAGAAGTCACACCGGGGCCCAGATGGGGGACAGAACAGCCACAGGCCCCCCCCCCCCCCCGAAGCTGCTCAAGGTGGGGAAGAGTCGGTATGAACGAGAGGGAGATTGCTGGCAGCGAGGAGGGGCCTGGGGCCAGTGCCTCTGCAGATTTCCCACAACGCTCTGATCAGTACACTCCTCACTGACTCAGTGACACGTCTAAGCGCCTGGGTCATGTATTTCCTTGATAAACATTTTGCAGGCACCCACCACGTTCAAAGCTAGATCATGAGCGGACCAAACTGAATCTGATGCGGTCCTTGGCCTTAAGGAGCACATGAAGTAGGGGGGAGACAGACACCACCAGTACCTAGCTTGAGATAATTGGAAGAGATTCAAAACTGACCCAAGAATAGGGCTTAAAGGCCCAGGGGGACTCTGCTGCGAGGAGAAGAGGGAGAGGCAGGTACCAAAGCTCAGAGCCTGGGAAGTCCAGGGAGTGTGAAGTGAAAAACGCCTGTGGAGACGCTGATGAACAAAAAGGCTGGAAAGGCATGTGGGAAGTAGCTGGGGTGTGAAAAGCCTCAAAGGCCAGGTAAAGGAGCCCAGGAGAAGGACACTAGACCTTTTTTTTTTTTTTAAGATTTTTAAAATTTATTTGAGAGAGAGCGAGAACACGAGCAGAGGGGAGGGGCAGAGGGAGAGGGAGAAGGAGGCTTTCGGCGGAGCTGGGAGCCCAACACAGGGCTTGGTCCCAGGACCCTGGGATCATGACCTGAGCCGAAGACAGATGCTAACTGACTGAGCCACCTGGGCACCCCTACACTTTTTTTTTTTAAGATTGATTTATTTATTCAGAGAGAGCACGTGCAGAGGTGGGGGGAGGGGCAGAGGAAGAAGAAGAGAGAGAATCTTAAGCAGCCTCCATGCCCAGCGCAGAGCCTGACACGGGGCTCAATCTCATGACTCTGAGACCATGACATGAGCCGAAATCAAAAGCCGGATGCTTACCCGACTGCACCACCCAGGCGCCCCAACACTAGACCTTTATTTAAGAAGGCAGGCAGCAGAATTCAATTTGACTTTTGGATATTAAATCTGGTGGCCATGTGCTGGATGAACTGAAGGCAGAGAAATCTGTTCCAAAAGAGAAACAGTGGCCACAGATTCATGAGATGCTGGGAAGCCAGAATCACAGCAATGGACAGGCCACTAAATAAAAGCCCAATTTCCACTGTAATGGAATGAAAGTATAGAGATAAATATTAAGAAAAAAAAAAAAGGAAAACAGAAAACCAAGGTAGAAAGAATTTTGTGAGAGCCATGATTATTTCAATACTATAATTTTATCTGTTACAAATCGGTGTACTATCTAGAATCATATACACACTTGCAAACGGAAAAGTGGGAAAGTGGTGAGTTTCTTTTGTTTTAGGCTTCAGACAGTGCAGCACTTTAGGCTGATGTTAGTTCAAGGAGAGCAAATCCACCTGTGCCATCACCTCCTGATTCCAAGCCCGTGGCAGACATTACCAATCAACCACAGACTCATCTCCCAAGCAGCATCCTTCTTAGACCTGTGTCCCAAGGAGCCAATGAGCTGAAACCTATTTGCCATCCTTGGCCTAGTTTATATTGAGAAGACAATCACTTCGACCACAGAGACTATTGCAGATAAAACACAGCAGCTACCTTTGTTTAAAAGCAAACAACTTCCAGTTCCTTGGAACTCCCCCCACCCCTTCTTTCCAACACAGGTTTAAACTTTTAAGTTTAGGGACAGAAGTCATCAACTAAAGGTGGCACAACTGGCCAGGTCTCAGGAATACACTTTTCCATGGATCCCTCTAAAGGCTCTCTTTGGGCCTTCCAACCAAGAGAGAGAAAGGGGCCCTCAGCCCAGACTCACAACCAGGAAGTGGCCTGAAAAGAAGGCCCGTGACACAAACCCGTGAGACACTTACCTAAGCCTGCAAGCTGAGAGGAGAGAGAAGATGGGGGTGCCGTGTTCCCCACCACTGGGCTCACCACAGCTGGAGACCCCGGGCCCAGGTCTATTAAGTTGTCCTCGGTCACTTCGTTCAGTACCTGCCAGCAGAGAAGACAGCAGTGAGCCCCAGAGCGCCTGCCTTGGGCTCCTAGGCAAGAGCCAGCTGGCCCGGTGCAGGGAACCCAAGAAAAAGCATCAACGCTGCACCAATCCAGGAACAAGGCAGTTTTCCTCCCTGGGACTTTGGTGCTCCAAGGTGGCCCCCGCCCATTGGCTCCTCCCCCTGCCCCCAAAGGAGGTAGGGCTGAAGCAGTCACCAGGACAGTCGCTCTCCCTGGAGCTGTAACTTGGGGCTTGCTTGCCATGCTCCCACCGGGAATGTGTCTGCTAGTTCTTCTGCAGTGTCCCATCAGCCAGAGCTTACTCCTTCATTACCCCCAATTTTTTTTTTGAAGAAAACACTACCCTCAACATGGGGCTTGAACTCACGACCCCGAGACCAAGAGTCGCACGCTCTATGGACTGTGCCAGCCAGGTGCCCCTCATTACCCATATATTTAGGCCCCAGTTAGAAAGACCAGAGGTGAGACCTAACAGAGGTAGGTCTCCCAGCATCCGGAGAGGAGAGAATTCTGAAGGAATACTTACTCCATTACTGGCATTTTGCACTGATCGGCCTGACCTGTATCGTTCGAACCTAATAGGGGAAGGGAAAGCAGAGTGAGGAGGGACGACGCGGTATAGTGATGCTCACTGGTCCTGTGAAGAGCTCCTGGGAACCAAGGGCCCTGTGAGGCCAGTGGACACCGAGACTCCAGGAAAAGGAAACCAATGGGGGCCATTTGGGGGACATGGGAGGTGGGTCCCCCTCTACCCCCCAACTTTACCGTGCCTTCCTCTGGAGGACCAGCCTCCAGGCTCACCCACGAGCACACGAAGAGGGGGAGGAAGGTGTTGTTTGGCACATCCCATCATAAGGAGGTCATTATAAGCATTCCCAGCTGTCCCCTCATGCTCTGGGCCCAGAGGGCTCCTTTTGCTCCTTGGGCGGGGCGGGGCGGGGCCAACCACTTGACCTGGGAGAGGCTCAGATACCGATTTCCAAAGCCAGGCAAGAAGTGCAGCCCCCTCCCTGTTTCATAGAGCTGTGCTAGGCATGATTAGCCTGTCACTAAGATGCCCTCAGCTCAGTGTGCTGGAGGAGAGGGCCTGGGACACACACAGGGTAGATACCTAGAAGAGGAAGACAGGCACAGGCCCTTGGCCTGGCCCAAAGGCTCCCCAGTAGCTGCGCATGGGACCTGGCTAGGAGCAACCACAGACAACCTCTCCTGTCCCAGACCCACCAGGTGGGGAATACAAGAGCAACTGTGAGGCACCTGTGTGGGCTGCCCTGGCATTTAAAAGTTCCAAAATGCCGTGGGCAAAGAGGTAGCGAGGAGACCTTCTGCAGCTAGAGGCTGGAGAAACCAGCCTTTACTGAGATCTGCTCAGCTCAGCGCCTAGTAAGTAGGGATCCCCAGGAGGGACAATCCAGTTAGGCGATGTGTGTCCGCTGTGGTTTCAAGAGAGACTTGGGTGTTTTTATGAACCATGGCCCATAAGGAGAAGGAGAATGTTAATACATCTGAAAAGTTTCTAATCCTGGAGTACCTTTCTCACACCATCTTGGAGGGACAATTAGTCCTATCAACAGCACTCAAGCCAGAATGGCACCTCAGGGCTTTGTCTCTGAATTTGTGGTCACGCCGGTGTGGCAGACTCAGGGGAAAATGCTCACATTAGCCCCTGTCTTCCTATCCCAGGAGGGGCTGAAACAGGTTTCAGGTGAAAAGGCCAAGCCCATTTAAAGTAGAGAAACTAGAACCACAAGGCAAAACCAAGGGGTCTCGAGCTGGGAGTCAAGGCACCCCAGATCTGCTTCTAATCTCCAAAGGACACACGGGGCCCCTAGGTGGCCGCACATTCTTACTGCAGAGATTTCTTTGTCTGTCGGATAGACCCAGGACCACCCATCCCTGCTAAGACAAGGCCCGGGGTGGTGATACCCACGGCAAAATCTCCCTCTAAGCCCCCTGTCACACTGACCCTAAATGATGCCAGATCATCACACTGTGAGTCAGCGCAGGGACCAGGGCCCCAAGTCTCTGAGGGTGGAGGGCCTCAGACATGGAAGAAGGTTGGCCTGGTCAAGGTGCTTTCTGGTGCCTTTGATGGGAGAAGCCTGAGCCACACACGCCCGAGTGATGCTCTGGGAACCGTGCCTGCCATTACCTCCTTTGGCAACTCCTTCCCCAGGGGAGGCTTTGGAAAAGGAAAAGAATTTTCAAGCTGGTTACCTCAAATCCAAAAATGATTTGGCTGCAGAAAGAACTCAAATGAACGTGTGTGTGTGTGTGTGTGTGTGTGTGTGTGTGTGTTTCCCTAAACAGCAGCAGCATCCGGCACTTACACCCTGCCTTCTTTGGAATACTCTAGACACACTGACATTTGCAAAGCGAGGGAAAAATCTCTTTTTTTCTTTCTTTAAAGAAAGGCAAAGAGGAAATCTTTTTTCCTTAGTAGAGATTTTTTTTCCCCCTTTAATCCTTTTCAAACTCAAAGGATCTTCAAAGGAGCAGGTGCAAGCTCCCGGGCCCCAAGGCCTTGGCCCTCCCCTCATGGGCCCCGGGAGGGCGGGTAGTGGGGAAGGCAGGGCAGCCTGGGGCTTGCAAAGGGCAGAGCCTAATTCTGCCCGTCACTTTCCTGCTGCTCCGTTCCCAGGAGAACAAGAAGCATTTTCCCTGTCAGCCGGGAACAAATTAGCATCTCTGATGAGCATTTTCCAACCCTACACTCCCTCTCCCTCTCCACATTGTTTGGGAGAGAAATCCCTCCATTGGCAACAGTCTCTGGGAGGGATGACAACGGACCCCGGCCCCACCTCTCGTAGCGGAGGAAGACGTTGTTGAGGTCATCATTGACGTGAAGCAGCTCCTCGGTGACCTCCTCATTGGACACGCGGGAGATGAGCTCCACGATGCGCTGTTGCATGGCCCGGCAGGTCCTGTTCAGCTCCTAGGGAACACACACGCCTCTGGCTAGCCTGCTGGGGACGATGCGTGTCCCATTCTACCTCCTCGGGCAAAATGTGAGTCAATTCTTAAAAGTCACCAAAGGAGTGCACGCTTGTCCGAGAAAGCCGGCCGCGGGTGGGATGCAAAGTGGAGGGCCCCTCTCTATCTCCTGTTGCCCCAGAAGAAGGAAGCTCTTTTTCAATGGACAGACAAGGGTCCATAGCTCTGTACTCTTGTATGTACATAGGCACGTGTTTGTACAGAGCGTCCTTTACGTCTAAGAATGTGATCCTTTGCAGCTTGCTTTTTCTCTTCAACAAAATACTCTCGACAACCTCTCCCTGTCGCTTTCATACGGCCGGCCCCACCTGTGTGTGTATCATGAAGCATCTCCCCGTGCTTCCACTGCCTTAAGGCCTCTTTCTGGCCAACCCAAACAATGCAGCAAGGACCATTCTTACACACACAGGCTCCTACATTTGTGCCAGTACTTCCATAGGACAAGCTTCTAGAAGTGGAATTTCTGGGTGAAAGGGTATATAGTCACTTAGAATACGGACTGGTAATTGCAGAAGACCCTCCAAAAAGATGAGACCAGGTCATTTACACTCCCAGCAACAGCAGGAGTGTATTTTATGACTGTATTAGGTACATTTCAGTGGCACGTGTGATATCTCGCTGAGGTCTGAGAAGCTCAGCAAGCTCTGACATGTCTTCCAGGCTGGCCAAAGAGGACTCCAATGAACCCCCAGTCACCACTGGAGCCCGGTCTACCCTTGGAAGGACTGTCCCCCTGAAGACAGACCCTTACCACTTTCTGGCCTGGCTTCCACAGGCTTTCCCTGCTCTAGATAGCAGCCTGAACTGTGCTCTCGTTGAAGCTTGCCTGTGAAGCTCCCTCACCACCTGCCAAACTGACTAGAGGAACATTCTATGGAAAAAAGCTCCGAGTCCCAATGGGGGTGAAGCAGAGAGGAGAAGCTGTCCCCACCCCCCTGGACACCAGAAGCAGCCGATGACCCACTGGATGAAGGGGATGAGGGATGGAGCAGAGGTCCTTCCTTCCTTCTCACAGCTCAGCCTCAAAACCACCTCCTTTGGAAATGTTTCTGATGGATGTAACTGCTCTGGACACCGCACACATACATGATCTCTGTTCAGCTCCGTATTCTATCTCATAATCTGGCCAGCTTGGCTAGAACTAGGTTTCCTCTCCCACTAGATCATGAACTCCATGAGGGAGGTGCCATCATTTCTTTCCCCAGGGATGACCTCGAGCCCTACACTGCGCCACACATGGGGAAAAGGCCCAGTAATCATCTGCTGAGTCGAACACAGACGGGGCCAAACATAAAGCAGGGAATCCCAGGGCTCAGCAGTGCCCTGCAACACTATGCTCCGCACACAGAGGCCTTACTGCTGGGCCCCTTATCTGCCTCCTCTCTCCTATACCGAAGCTCCTTGAGGGCAGGGCTGGCATCTCTTGGCCCCATTTCTCCAGCATCCATGACCAACACACAGGAGCTACTCCCTAAATGCTTTGGAGAGAATTAATGAAGGCAAGTTGCATTCCTTCCATCCACACCTAGTCCAAGGTCTCTAAATAGTGTTCCCTTACACACTCGTGTGCACACACACACACCCTTCACCACTGGACGACAATGAGTGTCCTGGGCCTGATCCTGCGGGACAGACCTGCCAATCACAGAATAAGCAGATCATGACCAGCCGGCCACCAGGTCTGGAAACTGCTTCTGCCGTCACCCCTCCCCTGGCTGCTCAGCCTGTGGGGGCTCCTTCCCCAAGAGCAGGGGCAGCTGAGAAAAGAGGCCCAACCCACATGGGTCATCCCACAATCACCCCACTATAGCTGTAGTTGTCAAGACAGAAGGTTTCTAGATTTAGGCAGCTGGGTACAAAATAGTCTGGTGTTCACCGGAAGAAAAAAAAAAAAAAGCTTCCCTGGAGAGCCTCTGATTGCTGGGCCCTGTCTGGCTGGTTATGGAAACACTGCCTTTGTCTTCATTCTACCCTGTTGCTGGCCCTCTCTACAACCAGAATGCTGCTGTCAGTCTCTCTTGGTCATAGGGCCAGCAAGCCCAGCATCTGGACCTTCCAGTTTTTTCTATGAAGACAATCCCACTCTTGGTTCTCCTAAGACTCCCATTCTAGGTTTGGGAGAAGGCAGAGTGATCCTGGAACTAAGGGGCTGTCAGCAAATCACCAGGGATTCACAACTCCTCTCTCCCAACCCCTGACCTGGTGCTTCAGAGACGAGCTGCGCCCGGGGAGTAGCATTCCCACCAGCGGGTGATGCAGAGGGGCGGAGGTCAGAAGCAAGCTGAGGCTGGAGGAAGAAGGATGGGGACACCTCGACTCTATGGCGCTCTGATCCCTTGGTTTGTGCAGACCACCTGCTCCCCATCACCGTCCTCACTCAGGATCTACACCAGCTTAGCCTTCTTGCTGGCCCTCTCTCCACTCAGAGGAATGGGCAATTCTCCTTCACCTAGAATCGAATTTTCCCTCTCCAGGATTCGTCCCAGACCCCAGTGACCCAGCAGTAAGCATTTTTAAACATACATGCATGTGTTAGAGTAACAAGAGGCAAATACTGAAAATTAATCGCACAGGACATCATATCCAGGAAAGAGTGAAATGCCATGAAATGTTCACTCTCCACCACTGTGAACGGCTCCTAGATCCCCTGGCCGGCCATAAGAGGGGCATTCGGGAAGCGGCCTGGGACTTGGAGCCTGGCCAGAACTCAGTGATGGGTTGCCACAATCCCAGCCATGGGTGCTGGTACACACCCACAGGTCAAATCCAGTCACTGCTGGGACAGTCACAGTACACAGGAAAGCCAAGGGCCCAGCGGAAACCCTAATTACAGAAACAAAGTGCGCTCACGAGCGAGGGCTAAGATGAAAACCGAAAAACAAAACAAAAGCCCACAAAAATGAACTTCTGAAAAAAGCAATCACATTAGACCACGAGAAGGATTCCAACAGCCAGGACTGAAGTCAACAACGTAAATAATCGTATTTATGATACATCGTTAGAGTGCAGGGAACACCCGCTTAGGGCCCATAAGGGAGCATGGATTCAGATTCACTTTAAAAGACCAGCCCCCATTAACCAAAAGACAAAAGACATTTGGCCATTCTTGGGCAGCAGATCTTGCCTAGTGCTTTGGAAGACATGCTGGAGACCAGCCAAAGCTCTGGGGACGGAAAAGAGGGAAAGACAGAGCCTGGGGTCACAGGCGGCAGGGTGGTGGACAGAGGGAAGAGGCGCGGTGCCTGGATCCCTTCCTGGATGTGTACGTGCCTCGTATAGAGGACACCAGCACTCAAGGTGTCCGCAAATAAATCTCTGATGAGCAAAAGGATCTTGAGCCCCAGCTACAGGCCCACTCCCTCCAGCAAAGGCAGCCCCCACTCCCACCCCCAGGCAGGCCCAGGACAGGGAAGAGGTCAGTGACTTCCTATCCTAACTGCAGGCCAATTCCAAACGGAAAGAGGTCCTAGGCCACCCTGGCAGAAGCTGGCGGCATCACCTCCCAGAGCCACAGGACTTCTCCAAACACACGTCAGACTTTCTAGAATAGCAGACGGCTTCAGGCACTAGCCCTTACTGCTCAGGGGCCCCTGAGAAGGTAGCCCTCTGCCTGCCATGTTCCTCTCCTCCTTTTCCATCAAACAAATTCCTACTCATCCTTCAAGGCCCCAGAATATTTCCCCACCCCAACGCTTAGTCACAAAATTTTCAATGTAGAAAAAAGATTTTAAAGTGTTATAGTAGACTCCATATACCCAACCCCTAGATTCTACCTGCCATTAACATTTTACAATTCCAGCTTACCATTTGTCTACCCAGCTACCCATCTCCCTATCCGCCCAGAATGTTTCCTGGGGATTCCCCCCAACCCCTACCTCCTCAAGATTGGACATACCTCTGCTTGGCGCTGCTGCCCCATGTGGTGACAGGTCCTCCAGCAGTGCCTCTGGCTCGTGTGTATCTCCAATAAATGAGCAAGAGCCCTTACCCCCACCCCAATCAGTGGAAGCCTGGGAAGAAAGAGCAGGCCTCAAGGATGGTCCACCAGAGTCAAAGGAGAACCAAACCAGATCGTTCAAAAGACTGCAGAGAATGTCTCAGAAACATGGCTCCAAACTTCCAAAGCACCTGAACCACTAGAGACAGAAAAGGGCAGGGTTGGATTCAGTCTCCCCCAGTGGAGCCCAGGGCCTCCTGGGTGCTGGGAACCAAGTGGCAGGTAGCAAGCAGCCATGTCCAGGTCCGCTCTCCAGGCCTCCAGCACCCTCTGGGCCTGTTTCTCCCCGGGTAGGAAAGGGGGTCGGAGAAGTGGTAAAGCTCTGCAGAGGGCCACTGAGGGGCCTCCATGGCATGGGGTTTGGGACACCCCACCCCATGGCTCTGCTTTTATCTCTTTGAAACATTACAGTTCTCTGTGGAATTTTATTTGTGGAGAAAAGGGTCCCCCTACTTTACAGAAATGTTTGGAAAGTGCTAGATGATTTCTGAGACCTCTGCTAGCTCTAACATTATGACTTCAGCTTGCAGGAACAATGAGACCCAAGGGCACACAATGTGGTGATCTCACGGACTGTAAGCCCCAGAACATCTGCTTTGCCCTTTGTACTTGCCTCCTCGTTCCCCACAGCCTTCAGCTGGGGCGCTGGGAGAGACAGCCCCCGACCCCATGGACAGAGCCTCGAATGCTCTGATCCCAGAGGGGCACCCAGGGGCCTTTCAAAGAGCTTTGCCTAAACTGGCCCAAAGAATCTGGCCTGGAGCTTCCAAATCAAGGATGTCCTGGGGTCTCTGCAGAAAGTTTTATTATCTCCTTCCTTCAAGCTTTTAAGTTACCATCTTCATCTCTATCTTTTTTTTAAGATTTTATTTTAAATAATCTCTACACCCAACATGGGGCTTGAACTTACAACCCCAAGATCAAGAGTCACACCCTCCATTGAATGAGCCAGCCAGGCGCCCCTATGTCATCATCTTAAAAAAAAAAAAACATTTAAACAGTGAGAAAAAAGACAAAGGGATCGAAGGGGGGAGGAGAAGCAGCGTGCTGAGATTTCTGCCACCAAACACCAGCTGGCCGCCTGCAAGACCTCCGTGGGGTCACCGGCAGCCAGATCCATGGCAGATGCAGTTGGGAGACCTTCCACTGCCTATGTCCCCCTCTAAAGCAGCCACACAGACTGACTTTCTTCTGATCCTAAGTCACAAGAGCATGCAGTTTGCCCCGGTCGTCCTTCCCACCATGCAACAGCCAGGACAGGCATGTCCTACACACGGAATATTTCAGCTTCGGCCTCCTCCTATGTCCGGTTCTCAACAGAGGGGGTGAACAGCTGGTCAGTGTTCTTTGTGCAAAAGCCCTCCATCTATCAGAACATATTAAAATAGCCTCTTTCTGTCTAATTAATCCCAATGCCTTTATCTTTTCTTCAAGGGACATTCTCATCCCCACCTCGCAAAACAGTCTTTTAATCATCTTTATGGGTTTCCTCTGAACCTTCTCCAAGTTCTAAGGAACACAGAATAAGGTCCTGAAGATCCGCTTTCTATAGCAGCAAAGGGGGGGGCGGGGAGAAGAAGAAGAAACTCTTTGTTGAAGAGAAGGGGGAATAATGAAGCTAAACGTGGAGAATAAACTAGATCTCTCTAGAGAAAATGGTCCTGGACATCCCGGTTTTTGTTGAAACGAGATGCAAGCAGCAAGAGGGGATATACCATCTGCTACTTGAAGAAACAATGTGGAAGAGAGCTTCTTTTACTACCTGATGGATGGCCACGCAGGAATGCCCAATTTGGGCATCACTGGATTAATTAAAAGTTATTATTATTTGAAGACAAAGCTCAAGAGGCTAATTTGGAAGAGACGGAGAGTACCGGATGACAGCCTCAGGATCTTTAAAGATTTCCAAAACCGGACTCCCAGGCTGCAGCTAAGGACGTGAACTTCAGAAGATGCGATGCAGTCTCAAATATCAGGCCTGAACCCAAGTGCCTACACACAGGGTAGGGAAGATACGGCTTACCAGCTCTGTGAGAGAGATGGAAGGTTTTAGGTTGATGGAAGCTCTCAATTTTACAGGCTCCTGCTGAGAACTGCCAGCTCATCTACAAGGTGGGCTGCCAATAGGCACGTCTGTACCACACAGGCCGGGCCGTGGCAGGGCTCATGGCCGTCTTCAAATATTTAAGGACCTACGTTGTGAAAGAGGACTTTGTTTTGTTCTGTGGTGAAAGCAGACAGACCAGGGTAGCAGTTGTAAGGAGACAGACTTTAGCCTGCCGTAGAGAAGGATGTACTAACAATAATCACAGGAGCTCTGACTTGTGATGAGTTCCCTGTGCCTGGCACTGTGCCGGCCACCTCAAATGGACAATTTTTTAAAAGATTTTATTTATTTGGGGGGCGGAGAGCAAGAGCAGGGGGAGGGGCGGAGGGAGAGGGAGAGAGGGAATTTCAAACAGACTCTGAGCTGAGTGTGGGGGCCCAATGCGGGGCTCTATCTCATGAACCGGTGTCGAAATCAAGAGGTGGATGCTAGGCACACCTGGGTAGCTCAGTTGGTTAGGCGGCTACCTTTTGGCTCAGGTCATGATCTCAGTGTCCTGGGATCGAGCCCCACATCAGGCTCCCTGCTCAGCAGGGAGTCTGCTTCTCCCTCTCCCTGTGCTCTCTTGCTCTCAGTCTCTCAAGTAAATAAATAAAATCTTAAAAAAAAAGAGCTGGACACTTAACTGACTGGACCATGCAGGCACCCCTCAAACGGACGATTTCTATCCTTCCAAGATGAGCGTGATCACTCCAGGCTCTACCCAGTATCGTCCAGCCTGTCAGTGGTTGGGACGTGAACCCAGTGGTTCTTTCTGCCCTCCTGTGGTGCTTCCCAAAGTCTGACCAGGACGTGCATTTGGAAACAGAAGTGTTTCCGTGGGCTCCCACAAACAGCCTGTCTCGTCAAGAAAATGCTAAGAAAAATGAGGCGGGCACTAATCTGAGCACATGGGTGGAGCTGGACTAGTTGCCTAGAAGGTCTGTCCCAGCTCAGGGAGTGGAGCGTTCCGCCCCGGCACAGTGTTCCCTCTGGGCACCCTGCCTCAGTTTTCCTCAGGGTCTCTAGCTAAGCTGCCGGCACAGCATAAGGAGTGGCCTCAGTCTCCCTTCAGGGAGACAGGAAGCAATTCGGGACATTACCGCCCATGACTGCGGTCCGCCGCACTGGTGCATCCCGGGGCTGACACCTCCAATTTCCTCTCTTTGCATTTCCTCTGCCTCCTACCCAGCAATTTACACTCGAGTCGGGAGCAGCTTCTGTTGGCGTGAACATTTGGGTTGGTGACAAATGGGTTTATTTCCACGGCCCCGGCCAGCACTGTGAGCTCTGGACAGCTTCTACCCTGAGCAATCTGGCTGCCTTCCAGCTCAACTGAGGGGTCCTCAGGGCACATTCTGATCCCATCACTTCCCAAGCAGCTGGTGTCATTTTCCCATGTGGAAGTCTCGCTGTTTGGGGTGGCCCCAGCCCTTGGGAGCCCCTGCCCAGCCAGCCTCCGACTGCCCAGGGAAGAAGAGGAGGGGAGATGTCAGGGATGACTGAGGAGCGAGGCCAGGAGCCAGGAGAGTGTGGCTGTTCACACAGAGCTGCCTGACTCCTGAATCTCCCGTGCTGAAAGGCCAGCTTCCCACTGGCACCCAGAACCATTCTTTCTCTGTTTGATTTATAAGATAGCAAGGAGGGCTGGTAGGCTTGGAGTTGGAACAAAACAGAGGGAAGGAAAACGTCATGGGAAGCAACCTATTTTTGAAAACTGTGAGCTGACGCCAGGAGATTAGGTTCTGTTTGTCTTGGCTGATGGGCTTGTTTAAACACACACACACACACACACACACACACGCACGCGCACACATGCACACGCACAGAGTATGCTTGCTGTCTGGGTCTGCTCTGGCTGTCTGGAAGCATGTTGGCTTTGTTCAGCCCACCCCCTGCTGCCAGGAGCTCAGCTCTGTCCACTGCAAACCCCCCGTCAGCAGGAATTCTGGTGCTGACACAGCACAAAGCTGCCTCAAGAGGCCCTCGCAGTTTCTGGACGGTTTCTGGACTGATCTCAGATTCCTCTGTAGCAGCTAATGCCTGGAAGAACTCCCCCTACAGGCTGGGAATGGAGGTCAATGGTGCATTAACGGGACACTGGGTCCCCTAGCGTGTGGCACATGGACAGCTGGCCCCTGCTGAACGAAGGCAAACCTAGCCGGCTGCAGGTGTCAGGAGCGAGGTCTGGGAGAGGCCACTCGGGGCTCCTCGTTAGGGCTGGCTGAGGGTACTCGGTTCGGCTTTAAGAGCAACCTGATATCACGGCTTCACAGAGATGACCTGTTTCTGGTCGGCCTCCCTGCACCAGGCTGGGCGCTCCTCCAGAGCAGAGACCACACTCCACACACCTCTGCTTTGCTCTGCGTCCGGCCCAGAGCAGGTGTGCACCCACCCTCAGCTGCTTGGGAGCTGACAGCTTCAGGGGAGGAAGAGGGCACGACAAGAAGCGGCCCGGGAGCAGGCACAGTCACTTTGGCTCGGGGCACTGCGGACTGGCGGGGCCACCCGAGCCGGGCCTTCAGACACTGCGAGTGTGCGCCAACAGCGGGGCGGGAGGGATGGCACTCGGAGGGGGGAGCAAGACTGACGACTCTGAGTGCCAGACAATAAGATCTGGCACTTGCAGCTTAGAGCATCCTTTCTCCCCACCTCCAGAAGGTCACTGCTTCTGAGGGCAGCACAGATGCCACTTGGTACAAATGCCAGAGTCGTCGGAGACGGGTGTGGCGGAGAGCTGGCTGCTGGCTCTGGCTGGCCAGGATCCCTGACGCTAGTCTGAGGGCGGCCCCAGGTGCCAGCCCTGCTCCCGGACCCCTTTCTGCCGTGCCCCCCGATCTGCAGGGCGGCTAAGGGGGCGTGGAAGCCAGTTAGCAACAGATGCTCACAAACCATCAGGTGGCCAACCCCAGCCTGGAATCCTCAGTGTTCAGGAAAAGAAAGGAAGCTTCTACCTCATCTCAGTCTCAGGACTGGCTCAGGGGGCAAAGTGTGGCTAGAAGGGCTCCTGTGTGAGGGAAAGGTTGAAGAGGGCCTGTCACAAGTGTTCATGACATAATGTTGAGGAAGCAAAGCGACACACAACATTGTACACACAATAGGATCTCATTACATCTGAAGTGAAAACAAACACGGAAAAAAAGTCTGAAAGAAAAAGCATCAGAACATCGACAGTGGTTATTTGTGGGTGCTGGAATCAAAGAAAATGAGTATTTTCTTCTTTATACTTCCTTTTTTCTTTTGATGGGCATGCGTTCTGTAATCGGCATTTTATAATCAGGAAAAAAAAAGTCACAAAGGAAAATAAGAGAGCCTGGTACTGGCTTCTGATCGGTCCCAGGAAGCATGAGGCTGAGGGAAAGCCTACAGGGACTCAGTCCCTTCCCACAACAGTCCCCCTGGGCCCCGATCCTGCCTCACTGCTGGATGCCCAGGGCCAGAGCTTCCACAAGATGAGGCCCTCCCTGCTCTCACCTGCAGCAATTCCAGATCGGACGAATCCTCCTGCCCGGGGACCATTTCTGTTAGCATCTCCGACATGACTTTTGTGTTGCCTCGAACAACATCCAGTTCACTCCGAAGCCTGGCAATCTGTTGGGCCAGGGGGGTGGGAGTAGGGAGGAAAGCAGGAAGCAGAGGTCAGTCAAGCTGCACCTGTCCGGTGACAGTCCCCTTCACCATGACATCTAGGTCACACCTCTGAATGTGCTCGGCATTCGAAGGCTTCTTGTCTCACTCTGGTCTGTACGTGAGGGTGAGGGAGAGACCTGAATGGGGCCGCGAGGCCACCCCACAAGGGCCCTGATTACCGAGCGTTTGTCACGGGTGACTGCCGGGAAAGAGCGCTGTGTCTGGCGCGGACGGAGCTGGTGTGCAGCTCAGCCCTCCCACCGCAGAAGCCTGAGTGGGAAGTTCATCTCTCAGGCCTCCGTCCCTACTCTTTCAAGTGAAAGTGGTAGAGCGTGTGATTGATCCCCAAGGGCCCTCATCGTTATAGATGCTGGCCCCAGGGGTTTACAATCGAAGCATTTTGGTCCTCCGAGGGGCTGGCCAGTGTTAGCTGCACTTTTCTGGTGTGGCAAGAATGAGGGAAAGGGACCAAGAGAAGACTCGGGGGGAGACCCCCTCCCGCCCCGGCTCCCTACCTGCCCATCCAACAGAGCTCCCCAAAGCCTGAGCCATCTTTCCTCCAGTAGGGACACCATAAGGGACAGACCTGAACCTGTCTGAGCCTCAGTCTCCACACCTACGGAGAGGGGAAAACGCTGCCCACGCCTCAGGGCTGCTAGGAATGACTGAAGTGAAGACCCTGTGCAGGGCTGGTACCCATGCGCCCAGTAGCGACCCAATCCCTTTCCTACTACAATAACCAGAACGCTGGATTTTGCTACGGCTCTCAACTGCAATTTGACCTAGCTCAAATGACACCTTCTGTCCTCCCTGAAGCCTTTACTGACTCTCCCCTGCCCCTCTCCCTGAGGCAGAACCAGCCAGCCCCACTCCTACAGCAGGCCCCGCTCTGCCCCCCACCCCATTGCTGATCTCCTGGGTGCAGGGACTCTGCTGAGTGGAGGTCGGTACTCTCAGCACAGGAAAAGGGACAGGGGCCTCAATAAATGTGTACTGGATGGACAGATGGACAATGGTCAATGAGGACACTGGCCTAGGTCCCAAGAGGCTCTTCTCCCCTCTGGTTCTGCCTGGTGGGTGAACTCCTCCGGAGTCTTAGCCACAACAGGTTTCTGGCCCTGGAAGCTCAGGAATGCAACAGACACCACATGGGCTCAGAAGCCCTTGGGGTCCCTCTAGGCCAGACTGGGTTCCTGCCGGCTCTGCTTCCATTTTCCCCCAGGGGCAGGACCCATGCCTTCTCGCCCATTCTAGACCCTCCTCCAGACTGTCCTGGCTGCAATGGGAAGGCTCTTCCCAAGCTCCCACGGAACTGACAAGGAGTCAGTGAAAGGTCTCAGTGGGACCATCCAACTCCAAACATGTCAGACTCCCCTTGAGCAGAAAGTGGCCCAGTTCTGCCGCTGGAAGCAGAGCCCACAGCCGCCGGAGACTTTCTGCCCCGGGGGCTTGAGTGATGACCACAAGCCCTCTCCAGCTGCCTGTCAAGTCCACGACGGCTCCATGGGGTCAGAGGACAGACTACCACCCTGTTCTACTGGCCCGGCTGGTTAAATGACCTGACTGAAGCCACACAGTGAGTGGCGGAGTGGGGACTCAAGGCCAGGCCCGTCTGACCTCTGGCTCTCCTCCTCCCGCTCGCCTCCTCAGGACCAGCAGAGAACAGAAACGTGAGCGGCCCTGGCACGACGTTTCGGTTAACCACACCTCATCGCTTGACCCCTCTGTTTAAATGAGTTTCCATAATAATGACGCGGTCACAAATATTAAATAAGGACTTAAAAAATATAAACACTGGAAGAGGGTTTTGGTTTTTTTTTCCCCCCAAGTCTGATCAATTCTCAAATTTTAACTAATGGACATTTTAGAGATTCATCTCAGTACTATTTCCTGCGACTCGTCTAAAAAAACTCCAGTTTGGCGTTAAAACGGCATTGGCCTCTCAGGAAATAACTCAGGGAAGGTGGGCAGTGTTTGGAATAAAGGCAGGAAGGGCACTTCCTATGGGACTCCCTCATGCTGGCCTCTGCCTCCACGGGACCTCGCTGATCGCGTCCCCAGCCTCTGATGGCTGACGCTTCTTACAAGATCAATCCAAACCTCTCTGTGTGACTCACAAGGCTGTTCACGACGCAACTCGGTCGCTGTGCTTTGGCTCCCCCTCTGCCTCTCGGATCCTGCACCAATCCTCCAAAGCTTCCAGCTACTGTTCCTGTGAATGCCCCGCTCCTCCGTGCCTCCGGCCCCACACCTTATCCGATGAAGCCCCCCTCCAGCTTCAAGAGCCTCAGCAGCGTCAGCTCCCGGGGTGACCCTCCAGGCAGCACTCAACTCTGGGCTCAACTCCTGGTTCCCGCTCCCACAACCACGCCACCACCCTGTCCGCCGGACTGTCTTTGTCCCTGTCTCCCCACTACACGGTGAGCCCTCGGGAGAGGGCCTGGGCCCTTCCGTCTGTGGGCCGCCGCCACCTAGCACAGCGCCTGGTCAGGGAAGGCGTCTGTATGTGTCCCAAAAGGGTGAATGAGGCCAGGCGCTTGCCTATGGCCCGGAAGTCTGCGAGTACCTGTTCTGAATTGGCCGTGATGGGGCCCGTCACACTCAGAGCTGGGGCCTGCGGAGCGGAGTAGGGAACAGGAGGAGGCGAGGAATAGGAGCTGGTACTCGTCCTCTGCTGCGACTGGGACCTGGGCATGGTTGCGGCTGGATCCACTTCGGGGACGCTCTGGCACAGCAACAACAAAGTCCTCGGTTCACCTGGGCTGCCTGTGCGGCTGGGCCTGGCACCTACCCCACCCCAGGGTGGCCCTTCCCGCCACAGCAGCCAGCAGGCAGGCAGGGGGCCCAGCTTTACTGCTGACTCTGAGGCTGGAGGAATCCCTCTGCCCCCTCCGCACCCAGGTTCTCCATCCACGCAGGGGGCGACCAACAGCTCCTTGCCAACACCAGAGCCACTCAGGAAGGCAGCACTGAGGGTGCTCTGTGAGAGCTTTGGTCAGGGTTCCCATTATTAGGACCACCTCAGAAACTGAGTGGAGGGGGCCTGCTACGAAGTTTTGCCAATCACGGATCCCTATTTGGTACCAGAAGATGATGTTTTGGCCTTTACGAGGAGACTAATATAAATAGTAATTATGCAATTTACTGAATGTTCTTTGTAATTATAGGCACAACAACATGGTTCTGTGTCATTATTAGAAGAATAAAACAGGTTACGTTTATTCCACAAAGCATAGTAGTGGTTTGGAGGGATCATAATGAGAATAACGCTTTGCAAAGTATAATTTCTTTTTTTTTTTTAAAGATTTTATTTATTTATTAGAAAGCGAGCAAGAGAGAAACAACATGAGAAGGGAGAGGGTCAGAGGGAGAGAAGCAGGCTCCCCGCTGAGCCGGGACACCAATGTGGGACTCGATCCCAGGACTCTGGGATCATGACCTGAGCCAAAGGCAGTCGCTTAACCAACTGAGCCACCCAGGCGCCCGCAAAGTATAATTTCTTATGCTTTCCCTTTGAGCATCTCAAATAGCCTCTTGAACATTAACTGTGATCCATGCAAAAGACCTGTACAGACGCTCTGGACTTCCTGACCCCATTTCAGAGATGGGCAGAAGGGGGGCCAGCAAGGCACAGTGTGCTGGGACAAGGTGCCTCTCCCAGATCCTGGAGCTGCCTGGCTCTCCCCCCGCGGCCAGGGGCTGATCCCCAGCCAGTAGAGGTACCAGCTTCCTGGGATGAACGGCATCCATTCAGACGCACAGAGCTGCGCCACGTTGTAAGAGCTTCCATGGCAGGCCCCTAAACGGGCCAACCCTGGGCTTTGAATCCCAAGGCTGGTGGAATTCAAGGGTATCTGAATGGATGCTGAACAGTTGTAGCTCAAAATAAAATTTCAATCTATTTGAACTGTACAGTCTGAAAAAACCAAAAGCCGCCCTTTGCCCCACGATCAGTGACGTCATCAGCTCCCCCACATTGCCAACACTGAGGCGCCTCAGTGTTCTCCCAGGGAGATGCCAGTATCCCCACACCAGATTCCCGGGGCCTCTGAAAAGTAGGTGTTAGTGGCCCTCACGGGATGGATGGCTCCGCCCAAGCAGCCATTTCCACAAAAATGTCGGAACTGATCCCTCTATTATATCCTTCCACAGTCAGAAGAAAATGTGGTGGGGGGGAAGATCACTGCTGCCACTGAATCACCAGTCAACCAGCTGTCTCACTCCTGCATTCTCCTTGTTATTAAAAAGAAATGCCCTCAAGCTTTAAGAAAGCGTGATGACAAGCTGAATAATTCAAAGGCAGCAACAGAAGGGTGGTGGCAGTGGCTGGCCCGTTCTGCAATAGGTCTTTCTAGAAAATGCCAGCTGGAAGCTTACCCGCTGTGGTGTGTGGATGGGAGACAGAGCGTCCAAGTCTGCCATGGGAAATTCGACCCCCTTCCTCTTCAGTTCCTCGTATATATGCACCACGCCAGTGAGGTCAGGGCTGCTTCGAAAGGCATCCGCCCACGCCTGGGGGGAAAGAGAGGGCCTGTTAGGAAGTGTTTCTCACCGAAGGCAGCCCAGGTGCTCTCGCAGAGGCCTATGCTCTCTGGCCAAACCCACTCTGTTTCTGTCCCCCCACCACCCCCAGGGCTGCCACGATGTGACGGGTGAAATGTGTGTTTTTAACGGTGCTGTTGAGCAGGAACAAAAACACAAAACTTAATTCAGCATGTAGTACTTCCTTGGAGAAGATGCAGAGAAATAACACCTAGGCACTGTGGTGCATCCTAAAATGCAGGCATTTCCCTCATCGCCAGGAAATCAATTCCTGGTGGTGCTCAGCCGAGGGGCGTGAAGACGCGGGCCCTGCTGCCATGCCCGCAGGACACCGCGGGGACCGCAGCGCCGCTCGGCTCTGTAGAGCTCTTGGAGGCGGAGGCAGGAGCCGTAGGCAAACTGAGCAGAAAGGAAAGGCGAAATTAATGTGTGATGGGAAATAAAGGCTAAAGTGGGTTCCTCAGTGGATCGGAGCGCTCGAAAGCGGAGACTGCCTAGCCCAGCCGGAGAGGCGACATGACGGTGGCCCAGGGGCGGGAGAGCCCGAGCCGCCCACAGTCTCAATGCACACCTGCCCATATGGCAAACGCCACCGCAAAGCACCCCCACTAGAGTGCCTTCGATGAAAACACCCCACAGAGACTTTGAAAAGAACACATATTTCAATAGACTCACTTTGCATTGATTCGTGAAACTCAAAAAAATTTTTTAGATATTTTGTTCTTGGGACGCCTGGGTGGCTCAGTCAGTTAAGCATCTGCCTTCAGCTCAGGTCATGATCCCGGAGTCCTGCATCGGGCTCCCTGCTCAGTGGGGAGCCTGCTTCTCCCTCGGCCTGCCGCTCCCCCTGCTTGTGCTCTCACTCTCTCAGGAAATAAATAAGTAAAATATTTAAAAAAAAAAAGAAATAAAATATTTTGTTCTTTGGAAGTTACGAAAGAAAGAAAAAGAAAGGAAAGGAAAGGAAAGAATAGAATCTCCAAAGGGCTCCCCCGCCAAATGAAGCTCAGCTCTTCAGCACCGCCCTGTCCTGTCACCACATACATACCCAGAGGAGGAGGCACAGAGTCTCGCGCCCACGGTTCTGTTGCCAATTCTGCTGTTGTCACAAGCCTTTAAGTGCCTCCCTGGCTCTAGCGATGCGTTCCAACCAATCCTGAGGCAGCCACAGAAACTCTATCTCTAACCAACAGACCCATTTGAAGTTAAAAGGTCAGTTTCCAAAAAGCCTCGCTCATTCCGACTGATGGGTCTCACCACAAACATTACTGTCAGCCGGCCTTCCTTGACCCACTTATTTGATCTGCACACTCGGGGATTTAGTGCCCGCTGGAGGACGGCCCCTCTTGGCCAACACTTCCTTCTGGAGGCTGAGTAGGGCCCAAGGTGCCTGCGGAGGCCTGTCTGGAGCGCCAGCTGGACAGCCATAGCACCGAGGCCTGTCCCCCTAGGGGGTGCCCCAGAGCCCCGTTCTCCACCAGCTGCTTTGGCTGCCACCACCGGACTCAAAATCCAGCTGAGTCCCAGGAGGCTAGCTTCAAAATGCAGCTAGCATGTTCGTTTAAGGTCTAAGACCAGGTTTACAGCCTGCTGTGGGAGGCTGGGGAGAAAAAAGCATGACAGTTCTTCCTGGTGCCGCTTCCTGCCTCTATTTCTATGGGAGGACAAACCGCTCCAGGGGACCACTTTTCATTTATCTTGCTCTCCATCTCAGCCAGATCGGAGATAGGAAGAATGGAAATTAAAGAACCATCACTGTGCTCTCCAGGCAGTGGAGACTTCTCGGGGCACCTGCCCCGACAGCGAGCCAACAGGCCCCCCTTCTCTGCGACTGTGTCTTCTGTGGCCCCAGGAGGGGAATACACATCCTAAGTTGGGCCAGGCAGCTTCCCCTCCTCCCAGGAGCTTGGCCCTGAACGTGGGGAGAGCTGGACTGCTCTCCTTGGATAGGTGACACTGTCCTCTATAGATGTGGGCCCTGGGAGGCAGTGATGTGCCCCCTGGGGACCGGGGAGCAGAGACAGCCTATGTGTTGGAAGGTGCAGCCAATAGAGGATTTGGAGGGTTTTCCTGATCCCTTCTTGTCCCTTCCTCCCCAGGTCCAGTCACACCCCAGGGTTCTGGGAAGCCCTGCCTGCTCATGACAAACTGTCCTCTTTGCCTAGGCAAAAGCTGGGATTGGCATTTGATACCTGCTGCCAAGCAGTCTAGGCTCATCTACTCCCTTCCCACCTGCTACTACTTCAACCCCTGTATGGGACACCCCTGTGTGGTGTGGGGTGAGCTGGCTGCTAACAGAGGATATGTTCATGGCAGCATTCTCTACCGATGCCAAACAGGGAGCAGGGCGGGGGGGCACCTTTAAAGGACAGTCGTAAGTGGAAACACTGAATTGGGATACATCCAGAGACACTGGGCTTCTCGCATCTTCCTGGCACCATGCTCAAATACCTGTGCTCCTGTCTTCTTCCCCAGTAGGTCATACCTGCGAAGGCACCCATCGAGTCTCGCCCATGCACAGAGAAGACAGTCAGTCACCATTTGTCAAATTAGACTGACTTCAGACCTCACGGTTACTAAGCATCCTTATTGTTCTACTTGGGAGAACACAGGACGATGGCCAGTTAGGCTGTCCACGGACTGAGGTGACCGTGACAAAGAAAGCAGGAGCCCCACTGGACAGCTGACCCAGCTGAGATTTCAGAATCTGCTCCAGGGGAGAGGTGGCAGAGCTCAGGAAGTCTGGTTCACTCCGGGTCCCCAACCTAAAGCCAGGGAGCCACAGGGGTGGTGCCAGCAGGCTGCCCTATATGAAAGCAAAGTGCTTTTCTGGCATATGTCTACAGTGTTGGGGGCTGAAAGACCCAGAGGAAGGTCAAATAGGGAGAGAAAAAAAAGAATTTCATGCTTTCATTTCCTTTGCTCCTTGGGATTATACACCAAACGCCAGACTGAGGCCTTATACTACCACAAACTGTATTGTACTTGTTTCTATATCCCTCAAGTTTTGACAAAGTTTTAAATCATCCAATTTCAGATCAATAAATGACTGCTGATTTAGATTGTGGGTTCCGTTCTCTGGCTTCTGCCATGTTCTGCTTCTGCTCCTGGACCAGACTGCCTAGTCCCAGTGACAGGGTCTCCAGAGAGCCGCCAGTCCACATGGAATGTGGCCAAAGGCCGGGCCACCACGTCTCTGACACCTTCCAAGAACACAACACCTCCCGCTCCTGCCCCCACCCCTACCAGCTCACTTTCTTCAGTGGAAAGAAAAACCTTCAGTGGAAAGAGGGTATTTTTAGATTCGATTGCTAGGAGGCAGGGGGTGGGGAGGCAAGGTAAGGGGTGGGGGGGAGGGAGGCAGGAGAAGCATGATCACCATGAAGTTACCCTACCAGGATGGTATCATTTCTGTTCCTAAATGCAACTGCAAGGGAAAGGCTGAGGGATGGCACAGAGTACAAGTGTCCTTCTTGTCTTCTGAACAAATGGGACTTCACATGAAAAAACAGAAAGGCACGCAGCCAAAGGCCAGCCAGGGACCAGGTGAGAAACAGAGCGGGGGCTGAAGGTGGCAGGCAGTTCAAAGGCTGCCCTGCTCTCAACATCTCTCCTCTCTTGCTGCCAGGGAGACCAGCTCCCCTCCCAAAGGGCAAACTCCTGTGGCGGGGAAGCCCACTGGGCCCTCACACCTGAGTCAGGTAACCACTTCCAACTGCCCTGCCTTACAGCTTACACGCTGGGCTTGGGCTGGGGGAGATGGAGGGCAATCTGAAGGGCAGGGCCTCGGGTGCACACAAGCCTGAGGGGTATCTCTTCTGGGGGGCCTGGGGGAGATGGGGTGGCTACGAGGGCTAGAGGACAGCCAGAGGATACAGATGCCTCGAGGAGAGACGGGACAGAATGTGGGAATGAGAGATAGGCATCCACGGATTCTCTTCAAAAATCCCCCTAGAGGGCTGCTGATGGCAAACGTGTGCTGGTGCAAATGGCCCCAGCGTGGCCAATCTCAGGCTGACAATGCCTGTGATCAGCATCCCAGGAAAGGAGTTGGAAGGCATGGTGGGGGCCAGGAGAACATGTGAAGACAAGCACCCATTTCCCTACAGGCACAGGGAGACTCTCAGAAAAGCTGGTTTGGAGGGGCGCCTAGGTGGCTCAGTCGGTTAAGTGTCTGCCTTCGGCTCAGGTCATGATCCCGGGGTCCTGGGATCGAGCCCTGCATTGGGCTCCCTGCTCAGTGGGGAGTCTGCTTCTCCTTCTCCCTCTGCCTGTCGCTTCCCCTGCTCTCTCTCTGTCAAATAAATAAACAAGATCTTAAAAAAAAAGAAAAAAAGAAAGGAAAGCTGGTTTGGAGACAGGCCCCCTCCCTGCTTCCACCGTAGGGGAGCAATCAGAGGGACAATGGACTCAGGCTGATACCTGGTCATCAGAGCCTCGGGTCCCACCTCCACCAGGAGTTCCAACCATGCTTCCTGGGCTGGGGTGGGGAGCACTTCTCCGTCTAACCCCTTGGCCTTAAAAGCTTTTCAAGTGTTAATACGTTCAGAGTTTAGGGCGGCCCCTCAAATATCCCAAAGCCAGCTCAAGTCCTCCCTGGGTAGGCCCTGGCCCTCTATCATCTGCAAGCCTCTGTCTCTCCATAAAATCACCAGCTCCCCAGGGGCAGGGCTGGGATTGGCCCAGTTCCACTTCCTGGCAGCTGGGCTCCGAAGAGCACTTAGAAACGCCTGGATGGCAAGGATGGTGAGGAAGAAGCTGTCATGGCTCTGGCACCCACACATTTGACTGCACCTCTTTTCGGTCTCACTGCGTTTCTACGATGGCCTGCTGCCTCCTCCCAGGCTGGCAAGAGGGCCGGGGATCTGCGGCCATTGCCCCCACCCCCACCCTTGTATCATGGTGGGAACAGCACCTGCCCTTCCTAGGGGGGATATCAGACTCTCAGGGCGGACTGCCCAGTTCTTTCAAATATATTCAACAGGCAAATAAAGTCCTCTTCTTTCTCCAAGGAGTTAAGAACTGGTTGACGAGATGCAGTACGTCCACATACTCATCGGATGGGCTTTAGTGCGGATGCGTTGGTGAAAACGCTGTGCACCTAAAGCTCTCGGGTGCTGGTGGGAAGGAACAGCAGGGCCTGCTGGTGTAAGTACTAAACTGGAGCATGGGCATTCCCCACCACCCAGCAATTCTGCTCCCAGCTGTGAGGCTGACCCCTACAGAATCGCTAATATTTTATTATTTTTGACCAAAAAGATGGCAGTTTCACACCTAATATAAATGGATATGCATGCTCACCCAAAGACACCTGCTACCTGTTAATAGCAGCACTTTTCATAATGGCCCCAAATGGGGAACAACAGCATGTCCCCACCATCAGTGGGAAGGATACACAAACCGTGGTGCATTCACCCACAGGGACTTGGCCAGCGATGTGAGCAACGGGAACAGAGACCGACGGTCATACCCAGTGACAAGGTGAGCCCTGCAAAGAAGGCGTGGCCGGACACACAGACCTAACAGAGTGCTGCTGCACAGTCCACACAGATGAACTTCAAGAACACGAGAACTCCATCCAGGCTGTGAGGTGAGGGGGTCCTCCCAGGAGGTCGGGGCACTGTGGGTGTGGGTCATATTCTGCTTCATGACACAGGGGCTGGCTACCCAGATATGTTCAGTTTGTAAAAACTTATCAAGTTGTATGTGCTAGCTAAATCTGTGATCTCCTGTACATATGTTAGAATTCGGTAAAAAGAAAAGGCTGAAGATCCTGTTTGGTTTTTTGTCCACCCCATTCCAGAAGCCAAGCCAGCCGCCAGCTCTGAATGCTGTCTGCTTTCTTCTGTTGGGTGGCCATGACCAAAGATAAAAGTTCCTCAGGAGCTTTAAAACCTGGAGAGGAAGAGCCATCCCCAGGCAGGTAAGCAAGCCCACCAGAGAGTACCCTTATCCAGAGCCCTTGGCATCTTCCCAGCTGGACCAGGCTGACCATCCAGCGCATCCTCGCTGGACAAGGAGCCCGCGAGGCCCTCAGGGGCCCATCCTGCTCCTGCCCCTGTGGGTGGGCGCGCATGCCGCCACCAAGCCGGCAGGGGGAGTCCTCACGACACCGGCACCGGCCGCTGAGCCCCTGCGGGCTGATCTCAGACTCCGGACTCGGAGTAGGGAGGCAGGGACATAGGCCCCCATTTTGCAGATAAGGAGGTAGAAGCCCAGAGAGGCTCAAATACCTGCTGAGGTTACACAGCTGGGAGAAGCAGTGCTGAGAGCAGGCGGTGACCCTGATGGGAAAGCTGGGCCGGCATCCCTGGGGACAGTCACAGCTACAGCCACTGCACAGGGCTCCCCAGTGCCCTCGCCAACAGGGGCGTCGCAGATCACAAGCCTGACCACAGCTGTGCCTGTCGGGGGGTGGCCAACCGCCCACCGGGCCTGGCCACAGGAAGTGCTCCTTCCTGGCCTGACTCCAGAGAGACCTTGCCTGTGGCCACTGTGGGCCCGCACAAGGGGTTCAGGCTGGGGTGCCCCCTCTGTTGTGAGCAAAAAGTCACTATTTACTGGCCTGACATCAAATACTGGGGGTGTTGAGGCAGGGGAATGTACTGGGAAAGTCCCAGAATGGGGGAGTCGAGGGCAGAAGTAGGGGTGGGGAGGGTAGAGGGTGAGGTGGTTTGCACCTGTGTGTGTGTGCGTGTGTGTGCGCGCGCGTGTGTGTGCACGCGCATGGGCGCAAAAGAAGGAGGGAGGGAGGGAGGGCGGGAAGGAGAGACATGAAGACACGCCAGGTGGGCAGAATGAAGAGATAAGGACCACCTAAGAAGGAGGCGGCTCTGCGGTCACCCACACTCCTCCCCTTCCTCAGAGCTTCAACAAACCATAGTCACCCATTCATTCAGAAAAACAACAACTTACCTATCACCTACTCTACACAGTCAACTGCTCTAGACCCCGGGGATATAATGTCCCTGGACATTCAGGGAACTCAGAGGCAGATGAGAGAAAAGTCAGCCTAGAAGTAGAGAAGACCATAAAAGAGGGTGACAGGAGAGAGGGGATGCTATAAACCTAGGGGTGGGGAGGCCTCTGGGGGCTATCTGAAGGATGGAGAAGACTTGCATGCAGAGGACGCCCGAGAGAACCTCAGCCAGGGCCCCCCTTTCCTCTCCAGGCTCAGGTGCCACCACCACCTCGGATACCCCGTGCCCACCTCGGATCACAGTGCCTCCTGCCCAGCCCAGCCCACCCCCCTCTCCTCTTGGCTCCGGCAGACAACGGCACTAATGTGCTCGCTGACAAATGTGCCTTCCACCCTGTCACCAGGGGGCTCGGTCTAAAATCCAGATCCCTCTGTGTACACCCAGTTCAGAAATGTGCAGTGGTTCCCCACAGCCCACAGGACAGAGCACCGACTATCAGCATGCACGGCCCACAAGCCCCTGACCATCCTTCTGGCCTCATCTTCTGGCCCTAAATATTCTTCATCACACTCTATGTTCCATGTGATGGCTTTAAAGCAGCCTCTTCTCTTTAAGATGTGCAGCTTCATTCCCCAACTCTTGAGGCTGGACCTGGGGACTTCCCTTCTAACAAATGGAATAGGACAAAAGAGATGGTGCGTGACTTCTGAGAGTCAGTCCCAAGGGGCACACAGCTTCTTTCCCAAGCTCTCTTGCATCGCTTGCTCTAGGGACAACCTGCTGCCATGTTATGAGGACACTCAGGAGTCCACACAGCAAGGAACTCAGGCCTCCTACCAATAGTCAGGGAGCAGCTGGGGCCTCCTGCCAACAGCCCTGTGATGAGCCACCTTGGACGTGGCTCCTCCAGCTCATCGAGCTCGCAGATGAAGCAATTCTGGCTGACGTCTTGACCACAACCTCCCGAGAGCTCCTGAGCCAGAATCACTCATCTAAACTGCTCCTGAATTCCTGACCCACAGAAACAATGAGGTAATAAACATTTGCTGTGTTAAACCCCTAAGTTTTGGGGTAATTTGTTACAGAGCCATTAATACTGAATACATCCCGCATGTGTCACGTGTTCTTGATGCACGTGCTATCCCCTTTGCCCATGCTACTTCTCACACTGACCTTTCCGCCAAGCTCCCCACATCCTTCAGGGTCCAACAGAAATGTCATCTCCTCAGTGAATCACTCTTTTAACACTGTCTCCCCCGATCCCACCCCGCCTGCCACAGAGCTGGCCCCGACCCAGTGCCTCACCAGCCCTGCATATGGCTCCAGTACGGCCCTTCCTACTCCATGTTGTCCCCGATGGCTTGGAGGCCTCACAGGGCCCCCCACCTGCCCCTGGGGGCAACAGAGAGCCATGGCACCCAGAACACCAGTGAGGGCTCTGTCAGCTGGCTTGAGAGCTACCTCTCAGGGTTTTATTCTAGTGCAATGAGCGGAGAAACAGAAGCATTTCACAACAGGTATTTAAACCCAGGAGGGTCTCCATTCTTTCCTCCAAATGATGGGAAAGCATGAGGACCCCGTGCTCAGGGGCCCCACCTCACTCAGTCCCAACAAACTGGACGAGGGGAGCTTGCCTACCTGGATCAGAGCAAGCACCTTGTCCTGCACAATGGTGGGAGGGTTGTTCTTGGGAGAGATGATTTTGACCAGGACGCTGTCGATGAAATCCCGGTTGGCCACGAGAATGTGGAAGCGGTGGCCACAGTTCTTCACACACGTCTCCAGCACCTGAGGAGGGAGGAGAGGAAAGCAGGGTCACCACCGTGGCAGCCGAGTTTCCACCCCGACCCCACCCTTTGCTTCTCCCACATGGCCCCACCATCTCTTCCAGGGTCACGCAGGGATGGCACTGCATCCCTCCATTCTGATTCAGGCGTCCCTTGCTGACTAAAGTCGCCTGTCCCTGCACAATAATCAGGCAATTAGTTGGTAATTGAGGCACCAGTTTTGCATGAGAAGGATGCTGGTGTTTTAATGAGATCAAAATGACTGAGCGGTCCCTGAAAATTAGCATTTTAACTCCTCTCTCCGGGCTCCTGGGTGTGAGACATTAGCCAATGGGACTCAGGCTCTGTCACAGAGAGGGCGGCTGTGACAGCCTGAATTGCCGCGTGAATTATTGGCCCTTGGATGTGAGGACGCAAGCAAACACACACACACACACTCACCCTCACACATACACACATACACACGTACATACCCCACACAACCCTGCCTCTGCAACTAAAATTGGCAATGACTAAGGATTTTCTACTCTTTTTTTTTTTTTTTTTTTTTTTGGATTTTCTACTCTTAATAAATGGTTTGTGGGCCTCTGCTGCCAGTCAGCTCCCAGGTCCGTGTTCACTCCAGACCCTGCTCGCTCTTCCTCCGTCTGGAAAAATGAGGTACACAGGCCTTAGCCACTCAAAAGCACAGCGCGTGTGGGTTCTGGCCATGTGGCCAGTGTGGGCTTGAACCTCAGCTCTGCCACTTCCTCCCTAAATGGCCCAGGACAAGCCTGTCTGAGCCTCAGCTTCCTCACCTGTGAAGTGGGCACATGAGTGCCTCCCTTGCAGGACTGTAGTAAGGATAAGAGAGTATGTTTGAAGCGCCTAGCACAGTGCCCTGCGTTGCGGGGGGGCAGTAAATGAGGACTATGATGTTATGATTATCATTCAAGAGGCTGCTGTACACACTTGAGGAAAGGAAAAACTTCCCAGTCCCCACAGTACAGGGGAGAGGCCCCCTAGAATTCAGGGGTACCCACTGAAAGGTCTCCCCAGCCTTGAACACAGCTTCCTGAAGTTTATTTTTTAGATTTTATTTATTTATTTGACAGAGAGACAGATAGCACAACGGTGGGAAGGAAAGGAACACAAGCAGGGGGAGTGGGAGAGGGAGAAGCAGGCTTCCCGCAGAGCAGGGAGCCCGATGCAGGGCTCGATCCCAGGACCCTGGGATCATGACCTGAGCCGAAGGCAGACGCTTAACTGACTGAGCCACCCAGGCGCCCCATGAACTTCTCAGCTCTCTGTAAACCAGCCCATACAATCACCTGGCCCTTCCCACACCAGCACCCCCCAGTGCCACAGTCAACTAGTGGAAAATGCCTCCTTGGAATGTGCCCAGCAACAGGGGACATTTCTGACTGCCTGAGTACCTTCAGTGGCCCAGACTGAGCTGATCACTGGTTATGTTATGCAGCCCATTCCAAAGGGCTGGGTTCATACAATGAGCCTTGACAAAGCACAGCCATTAGGAAAGGCTCACACCCTTAACACTGACGGAGAGTGGACTACGAGCTGGGCACCATGCGGGAGCCTCCATGTTATGTACCATTTCATTCCAGTCTCACAACGAATTAATTCTCTTTAAGTGGATCGGCCTTCTCCGGAGCCCTTGCCTCCTCACCCGCGAAGAGGCCACAGGGCTACCTCCCCCACCCCCCAAGATCAGCTGGGAGTCCCTCAGATGACAGGCAATGGGTGCCAGATTTCCTGTTCCTTCATCTGGTCCTGGAAATCGCCCGGGAAGGTGGGTATTATCCCATTTTCGGGATGATGAAGCTGAGGCCTGGAGACGCCAGTAACTTCTCCGAGGAGGCCAGAGCTGGCATGTGCCCCCCGCCTGACAGCGACAGAGCCAGTCAAAACAGTGCCTTTCCCCACTGCCTGCCTGCCTGCACCATGGGAGGCTCCGGGTTCTGCTCGGCTTGCCCAGGAAGACCCCAAAGCTCAGCTTCCTCGGGTCACCGAGCTTTTCCTCAGCCAAGGGGGCGTTCTCTTTCTTAGCCTCTGCATGTGCCTGAATCCGGGTGACCACAAGGTAACTAGCATTCTCCCTCATAGTGACCGTGGGGACTGCACAGAGGAACCAGAGGGGTTCTTCTTGCCCTCCGGGAACTCACAGCTTCCCTTCTTTCTAGCATCCTCTAAAACCCTCTCGGAACTTTGCCTAAGCAGGCATCGGGCTGCTGAGGCCAAGGCAGGTGGCAGGGAGAATGGTTTATTTTATGAGAAGCAGGTGGGAAGGGAGGGGCAGGAGGCTGGGAAGAAAGCAGGTGTGGTGGGAAAGAACATGGCATAAAGGGGAGCAGGAAGGCCAACATGGCAGGGCCGCCGTGGCTCTGTCACCACACTCAGGGCCAACAGTGGGCGAGGACGCCCATCTCACCTTTGGAGAGCACATCCTTGTGTCTTCCAGGAGAGCAGACTTTAAAGTCAGTGTGGCCTAGGCTGGCCCTTGGGGCTCAGATACAGGTTTGGAAGTGCCCTGGATAGAGGTGGTGTGTGCTCCAGAGCAGCCCTGAAACCTAGCAGAGCAGCAGACACAGGAGGCCCTCCCTGGCCGGCAAGGGCCACTCAGCCACTTCATAGACTCTGCCAAAAATGCCCCTGGTAAATGGGTCCCTGTGGGTTGTAGGGCATGAAACACACAGCAGCCATTTTCCAGCAGCCAAAGCCCACAGAGTGACAAAAGGTGCCTCTAAGCAATCAGAAATGGCAGTTTCAAGTCCATACACTGTCTATACACCAAAGCAGAGAACCTCTCCCAGCCTCTGATGAACTCCTGTTTGGGGTAAATATCAATATCTTTGTCAAAGGCCCACAAGGAGCAGGAGGACTGAGAGCAACTAATATAGTAAAGGAAGACAAAGACAGAGAAGCCATAAAAGTAGACATGAGATCACACAACATGTACCAGGCTGGAGCCTTTGGTGTGGGGACAAGGGATCTGCCCATGTCAGAAGGCTCCCAAAGGCATCTCTGGATCTGCAGTGAAAACCTGACCACATCAACAAACAAGCAAACAAAAAACAAAAAACTTAGGCATAAATTTAACCAAGGAAGTGAAAGATCTATACCCTGAAAATTATAAGACACTGATGAGAGAATTAAAGAAGCCACAAATAAATGGAAAGCTATCCCATGTTCACGGATTGGAAGAATTAATATTATTAAAATGTCCATACTACCCAAAGCCATCTATAGATTTCACAGGAATTGGAGAAAAATCCTAAAATTCATATGGAACCATAAAAGACCCTGAAGAGCCAAAGCAATCTTGAGAAAGAATAATAAAGCTGGAGACATCATAGTTCCCGATTTCAAACTATATTACAGGGCTATAATAATCAAAACAGTATGGTACTGGAATAAAAAAAGACAATGGAACAGAATTGAGAGCCCAGAAATAAACCCATACATAAATATATGGTCAACTAATATTTGATAAGAGAGGTATGAGGGTTCAATGGGGAAAGGAAGTCTCTTTGATAAACAGTGTTGGGACAACTGGATTAACCACATGCAGAAGAATGAAACTGCACCCCTATCTTACATCACTCACAAAAATTAACTCGAAATGGACTAAAGACTTAAATGTAAGACCCGAAACTGTAAAACTACCAAAAGATAACACATGAAAAAAGTTCCTTGACACTGGTCTTGGCAGAGACTTTTTTTTTTAAGATTTTATTTAGTCATCTGAGACACAGAGATACAGAGAGAGAGAGAGAGCATGAGCAGGGGGAGAGGCAGGGGGAGAGGGAGAGGCAGGTTCCCCGCTGAGCCAGGAGCCCAACGTGGGGCTCGATCCTAGGACCCTGGGATCATGACCTGAGCCGAAGGCAGACGCTTAACCTAATCTGAGCCACCCAGGCGCCCGTTGGCAGAGACTTTTTGGATGTGACACCAAAAGCAAAGGCAACAAAAATGAAAAATGAACAAGTGGGACTATGTCAAATAAAAAGCTTTTACACAGAAGAAACAATCAGCAAAATTTAAAAGGCACTCTACAGAATGGGAAAAAATATTTGCAAACCATCTATCCAATAAGGGGTTAATATCAAAAATATATAAGGAACTTAACTGAATAGCAAAAAACCCCCTCAAAAAACAACAAAAAACCAAAACCAATCCAATTAAAAGTGGCCAAAGGTGGGGCGCCTGGCTGGCTCAGTCAGAGCATGTGACTCTTGATCTAGGGGTTGTGAGTTCAAGCCCCATACTGGGTGTAGAGATCACTAAAAAATAAATAAATAAACTTAAAAGAAAATGGGCAAAGGACTTTAAATAGACATGTGTTCAAGGAAGATGCACAAATGGCCAACAGGTACATGAAAAGATTCTCAACATCACTAATCAGGGAAATGCAAATCAAAACCACAATACGAGATCACTTCACACTTGTTAGAATGGCTATTATCAAAAAGACAAGAGACAAGTGTTGGCGAGGATGTGGAGAAAAGGGAATCCTTGTGCACTGTTGGTGGGAATGTAAATTGGTGCAGCCACTATAGAAAACAGTATGGAGGTTCCTAAAAAAAAATTAAAAACATAGCTACCATATGATCCAGCAATCCCACTTCTGGGTATGTGTCTAAAAGAAATGAGGGCGCCTGGGTGGCTCAGTTGGTTAAGTGACTGCCTTCAGCTCAGGTCATGATCCCAGAGTCCTGGGATCGAGTCCCGCATCGGGCTCCCTGCTCAGCAGGGAGTCTGCTTCTCCCTCTCACCCTACCCCCTTCTTGTGCTCTCTCTCTCTCTCTGTCTCAAATAAATAAAATAAAATCTTTAAAAAATAAAAATAAAAGAAATAAATAAAAGAAATGAAAACAGGGTATCAAAGAGATATCTGTACCCCCATGTTCACTGCAGCATTATTCACAATAGCCAAGACCCGGACACAATCAAAGTATCCACTGATGAATGACTGTATAAAGAAAACGTGATATATGTGTGGTATTTCTTTATCCATGTATACAAACACACAAACACACACACACACAGGAATACTATTCAGCCATAAAAAGGAAGTAAATCCTGCCTTTTGCGACAACATGGATGGACCTTGAGGTCATTACACTAAGTGAAACAAGTCAAATACAGAAAAACAAACACCCAATTTTCTCACTTATATGTGGAATCTAAAAAAGCTGAACTCATAGCGACAGAGTAGAACGGTAGCTGTGGGGCAGGGGAAATGGGGAGATACTGGTCAAAGGGTACAAATTCCCAGCTATAAGATGAGTAAGCTCTAGGGATCTAATGTATAGCATGATGACTATAATTAATAATACTGTAGTATATACTTTACAGTTAAGAAATTAGATCTCTTTTTTAAAGATTTATTTATTTGAGAGTGAGCAAGTGAGTGCGCATGCGTGCACATGCACAAGCTGGGGGGGGGCAGAGGGAGTGAGAGAGAATCCTCAAGCAGACTCCCCTCTGAGCGGGGAGCCCGACACGGGGCTTGATCCCAGGACCCTGAGATCATGACCTGAGCAGAAATCAAGAGCTGGACGCTCAACCAACTGAGCCACCCAGGCGCTCCAAGAAATTAGATCTTAAATGCATCCCCGCTTCCCCATGAAAGGTAATTATGTGAGGGGACAGAGGTGTTTACTAACCTTATGGTGGTAATCATTTTGCAATATACACGTGTATCAAATCATCACACTGTATAACTTAAACCTACATGTTATGTGTCAATATCTCAATATAGCTGGGGGAGTAATAATAATAATAATAATAAACCTAACCATCAGGAAAGGCTCAATGATGTTCACCATGTTCTTCCAGAAGGAAGTAAAGACAGAGACCACTTTAGAGAGATTTCCATCCTTGGGCGCCTGGGTGGCTCAGTCGGTTAAATGTCCAACTCTTCGGTTTTGGCTCTGGTTGTGATCTCAGGGTCATGAGACCAAGCCCCAAAGTTGGGCTCCATGCTCAGTGCAGAATCTGCTTGAGATTCTCTGCCTTTCCCTCTCTCCCTCCCCCCACTCTCGTGCACCCTCTCTCTAAAATAAATAAATAAAATCTTAAAAAAAAGATTTCCATCTAACCAACACGATTACCATGAAGCTGAGAATATAAAGGGATATGTTTTAGATACCAGGAAACTGCCCAACACCTATAGTTCATTCCCTGGTGATTTTAGTTACTGAAAACAATTCATTTTGGGCATCACTCTGGGTTTAGTGAATGCCATGGCTCAATTTCTGAGACAAAACCAACAGCTTTCAAGTCACTATTTCTCAGCTGGTCTTTTTCATCTTTATTATTCATACCCCAATTCCCTGGCAGAGAATATCCTCCTAATAAGTCTTGGGTTTTCACTTGGGTGAAAAATCCAAACAGTTTCTCTGCTTTAAAAGGAAACATATTATAGCTGTTTTGGATGAACAACAAACTCTTCAAACCTGCAGAGAGGCCCACGTGCTGACCTGTTACAGCTTGCGTTATAAGAACTCACTGTGGCCCAGATTTGGCCACATCTGAATAACTGTTAGCTTTCCAGACAGAAATAACACCCGAAGTTGTCCCTTTGAGTTTCGTGACATTTTAAGAAAGGGCAAAAATCTGGTCTGTTTCTTCCCGAAAGGAGTCACTAGGCTGACTTTTTCCAGAATCTCTGCACCAAAGACCAGTTTTTACCCCCATAATCTACAGCTGGGCACTCACTAGCCCGAAGTCTGGGCAAACCCCCAGACCTCTCTCTAGATTGAGGGGATGATGACATCTGTTTGGGAAGGTTACTGTAAGCAATCGCTTTAACACCTGAAAAGCTCAGCACAGTCCCGGGCAGGTTCTGGGTAGAAGGCAGCAGGTTTGTAAGGAGGGACTTGACACCTAGGAAGGCAACTAGCGAGGCTGGGTCACAGCAGGCTGGTGGCCGGAAGGGCATCCACAGCCAGGCCTTCAGCTTCTCTGCTCTGGGTTTCTGAACTAGTCAGTGCTGCACGTGTCTGATCCTCTGCTCCTATGTACCAGCTTGCAGCTCATCCACCACTTTGGGGGAAGGCAGGCAAACCCAAGGGCACTATGGGAAGGCTCTGCTACACCCTGGTGGTGCTCGCACCAAGCCATCCACAGGCCGTGGCTGCCGGAGGCTGTGCTGAGTGGACAGAGCGAAGGCCCTGGGGGTGGGGCAGGGCTGTGAACGTGGATTTCCCCAGACGCTTTCCCACCCCCACGAGGGCAGCACTCACAGTCAATGCCAGCATGACCTCTCTGTAGTTCCGGTTCCCGTTGAGTCGCTTCTTCAGGGCTCGAATGGCATCCTTTGGCCTAGAGAGAAGGACATGTTAAAAACCTTGCACGTTCCACTCGGGGCCACTACCCTACAGAGTCACTCCTGTTTGTGTGAACCAGCATATATACAAGGTTGTCTGTTACACACAAAGTATTAGGTGGAATGTTTATACACATAAAAGATCAGAAACAAATGAAGTCTTCATCATTGTGAAACAGGTTAACTTAAAAAAAATTTTTTTTAAGTTTTATTTATTTATTCTTTCAGTAATCTCTACACCCAACGTGGGGCTCGAACTCACGACCCGAGATCAAGAGTCCCATAGCACTTCCGACTGAGCCAGCCAGGCGCCCTGAAACAAGTTAATTTAAATCATGTTTATCCCACTATATAGCTGCGGGAAAAAATAAAGACACTCCTTATGCACCAATATGGAGCCAACTCAAAGAAATGTGAATAGAGTTGTGTGCAGAGCAGTGTATAAGGTATGCTCCTCTTTGGCTTATAAAAGGACAACATACATACACACATACATAGTACACAAGCCAGCAGAGGGAAGAGAATCTCTGGAAGGAGCCCCAAGAAGCTGGTAACTCTGGCTGCCCCTTAGGAGGAGAACTGGGTGGCAGAGAGGAGGGAGCGAGAGGTTTCTCACTGGGCTTTTTTGCGGTCCTTTTGCATTTTGCATCACATGCAAATATTCTTTATTCGGAACAATAACTAACCCACCGGTGTGGGGGTACACCGAAGGGACAACAGACAGAGACACAGAAGAAAGAATGGCCAGCTCCCCGTTGAGGCTTGGATGTTCAGCTCCTGCTTAGCGGGGAGTCTGCTTCTCCCTCTGCCTCTCCCCGTGCTCATGCTCTCTCTCTCAAATAAATAAAGTCGAAAGAAAGAAACAAAGAAAGAAAGAAAGAAAGGAAGAAAACTTAATTAAGTCTCCTCAAAACCCAAAGAATTGTGTGTTTTTAGGTAATGGAGCCGATGTGGATTCCCAGAGGCATGTTCATAAGCTGATTGTTTGGAACCTGGAACACGTTCTTCCTTAAATCACAGTTAGAGCTGGGAGTGAGGGTCCCCAGCCAGCCCTCTAGAAGCAGCTACAAGGTGCAGCCCTTGGGTCTAACATGTTATTTCGTTTATTCTAAGCCAGGATCCAACAAAGCTGCGGGACTCATGGCTACCTCTAGCATGAAGCCCCGCCCCCAGACGCCCCATCACCTGCACTCCTGAGAGTCCCCAGTCCGCCTGCAGACTGGCCTTTTGCTATCACAAGTGGGCTCCAGCCTTCCCCTGATCAACGTGTCAGAATATCTGGGTCTTTCGAAAGTTGAAGGTTTGTAAGTCAGGGACCTCCTATTCCTACAGCTCTGAAATATTTATGATCTCTTTACCAAAGGAAAAAGCCCTTTCAAATATGTGTGAGGAAGCTGGGGGAAGGAACGGTAGAAGGTCTGCTAATCAGCCCTATGTAGTCAGAAATACACAGGAACCAGCCAAGGCTTCTAGAAGAGATTTGAAAACGCCCTGAGTCACCTATTTCACATTCCCAACTTGAAACGTGGCTGCCTGCAGGAATTCTTGGCTCCTGAGCCCAAAGGCTGATGGGACGAGGCTCTCTGGGGAATGGGTCTCTGCCAAGTGTGTTTGCAGCATGGCTGCAGTTTCCAAACAGGGATGCTGATTTCTGCAAATATGGGACTCGACAAGCTCCTGGCTTTGAGGACTGTTCGTGGACGTGAGCTGGTGAAGGTCAGGGGCTGCTGGCCAGGAGCGTGGATTGATTTCCTCTCTCTCCAAGGCTCTGCCAAGCCGCGGTCAACCCTGCCCCACGGCTGCCATCCTCCTCAAGCCAGCTTCACCCCTCTCCTCTTGAACTTGCACGGAGCAGAAAAATGAGAACAGCCTCCAAGGGCCGCGATCACTTAGAGCTCACAGAGCAGAGCGCACACAGAGTTCTCCCAGTGTGGGGGTGATGGTGGTGGTGGAAAAATCAGAGAGCCAGCAGGCTCCTGGGTTGGAGTTAAAATGGAAATTCATCGGTGGCGGGAAGTACTGCCTCAGAGTGACTGGGTGAGCACAAAAGCAAGTATTTATCTCTCTCCCCGGGGGAGAAGCTTCAGAAAGGAGGATCAAAGTCATGTCAGAGGAATTGCAAAGTTTCAAGCAGCCGCTGCAGATTAGACAGCAAGGAGCTGGAATCAGGGAAAAAGGAGAGAAGGAAGAGTCAAGAGCCAAGATGGAGCAGGGGAGAGGAGCAGGAGGGGAGCCCCCCACCACCACTGTGAGATGCCCCGCCGCCCTGGCAGCTTGCAGCAGGAAGGTCAGCACCCAGGGCCTCACGATCTGGCCTCTGGGCCATCTTCGGCCTCCCCAAGGTCTCCTCCACCCCAGGCTCATAAGAACCCTTCTTTCTAGTCATACTTGAAATCATCTTGTCCTTTGGCTCCAGAAATGCTGCTCTGGGGCCGCTTTCTCCCTATTCCCTCCCAGGAGGACACGGCTGCCCTCCACCCCCGCTCCGGACTCTTCCTCTCCCTCCCGGCCTCCCTCCCTCCTCCCCCCCTTCTCAGCTGCGTGCTTACTCCTCCCTGCTCACTCGGGCTTAAGAGGCTGGGGCCCAAAGATTCCCTGAGCAAGGGAAGGTCCAGACATGGTCATGAAAATGATCCAGGTTAGCGGATCCTTCTCAGAGAGACACATCAGAGTCACCTGGGGAGCACATACCCAATCCACACACCTGGGCCCGAATTAGGTAGGCCTGGGCAAGGCCTGGTAAACAGGGCCTAAAACATTCCCAGGTAGGTTCTTGAGCCAGGCACTCCTGGTTAATGACCAATGATTCAGGGGATGAGCCCTACGATGGAGGGCACCTCAGCCTTGGACACTTTAGGGAAAGCCCAAGGAGGGGCCTCTGGGGCAGTTCACCCAATCTGCACCCACCAGGACCACAACCTCCCAGAGGTGAAGCTCTGAGTAAGTAAGTGTAGGCAGAGTTTTGGCAGCTGGAGCCAGGTCAGCGTGGGCTTGCATCCTGCCTCTGCCCTTTTCAGGCATGCTGTGAAGACCTCTGGCAAGTGACCAAACCACTCTGGACCTCAGTTTCCTCAACACGGGCTGCCCCTACCTTCTAGGGTTGTCTCGGGGTGCCGCATGAGCTGGTGCAATCCAGGGCTCGCGTGGCGACCTGGCATACAGACGGCAAGCGCTCAGAGCACGGCAGACAGGGGCAGGGCCATCAACCCACAGGGATCACGACCCAGGACTGGCCAGATGACACTACAGATGAAAGTGGTGGAGGACGTCCCATGCCGTGTTAAGTCTTTAACGTGTAGGTCTTTAATGGAGAAAGAGCACATCCCTATGCAGAGCACGGACCTGGATCCATACATAGGCAGACACTTCGTAATATTTACTCCTTTGATCCTTCTAACAAGCCTATGTGATAGGCACTACTGGTACCCACACTTTGTAAATGAGGACACCAAGACATAGGGACACATGGCAAGGGAGTGGAGGGCCTAGAATTCCAGCCCAGGCAGGTGGCTCCAGGCTCCACGTCCCTAATCCCAGGACACCCCCCTTCCCACTCCTGCCCACCAACCTGCGTGTCCGCCTTCCCGCCTGCCATCCACCCACCTCACCAGGCGGATGCCCTCCTATGCTGCAAGACTCCACTCGGGGTCACCTCCTCCAAGCAGCCTTTGCTCTGGTCTCGCTCAGTGAGAGGCACATCGGCACGCTGTGTTATGGTTATGTTCTGCATTCCCCATTAGACGGAGTCCGTGAGGTCTCCATCCATTTATTCTTATTTACAAAATGCTTGTCAAGAGTCAATTATACATATGCTGCGCTAGATGTTGGCATAAAATGGCACGTGGAACAGAATTCTGCCCTCATGGAGCGCATGGTCAAGGGGGCCTGCAGGGGAGACAGCCACTCTAACGAACATCATGCAGACATGGACATTTACACTGTGATGGGCCTGGTTTCATATAGGGTACTGTGAAATCACGTACGGGGGGACTTGTCCAGATCAGGAAGAGAGGGAAATGCACTTCAAACTGAGCTCCAGTAAAAGACAGAACTGATCGGTGAAAGGGAGAAGTGAGACGGAAACAGAAGGAACACGGGGACCGAAGCCCTGAAGCAGGAAGGAGCTGAACGGGCGCCCGAACGTTAGCTGAACTTCCGAGCTTTTCTCCCGCTTAGGAAGAGATTTGACAATCACCTCACTGTGGAGGCTGAGACAAAAAATCGCCGCACGTCCCTGAGGTGCTCTCACTCAGAACTGCAGGACTGAGAGTGGGCCACTTTAGGAGGAAGGCGAACTGAGTGTTGGGAAAGGAACGTGACCCACCTCCTAGACCCTGGAAGGAGGAAGCCCGGCTCTCACACCTCCCCACTCTCCCTGCTCGCCCAGACTGTTTGTGGCCCCAACACACTGCCCTTTCATGCTCTTATCTATACTCCTCCTTCTCTTCCTGCCCCACTGAGGCCCAGCCCAAACCCTGCACCTTGTGTCTGCTGCAATATGCACGCGCCTCGGCCACAGCCCGCCAGCGCCCGCCAGGTGAGCCCCTCAAGAGTATCTGGGGAGCACCAGCCTTGGCATCCTGGAACCGGTTGCACCTCCATCTGTGGGATCCAATGTGGCTGGACAACCAGAGGAAGGAGGGCATGAGAGGGGGACATGAGAAAGGGAGCCCATGACTCTGGCGTCAGAAATGCACAGCCCCCAACAACTCTGTGACCCGGATGTATGCTGGGCGCCAAGCTGACCACCTATATTTAGAGGCAGCAATATGCCATCTTTGACCCAAGATGCCCAAACTTACACCTCCAGCGCAGGCCCCTGCCCCCAGCTCCATAGCCATGCCCGCCAGGATGGGGAGCATCGCACCTGGGGGCCTAGCGGGCAGCTCAGAGCGGTAGGATTTTAGCTGACCTTCTGATCTCTGCTCCTCAGCCTGCTCCCTCCCTGTGGTGGCTCAGCCCTAACCACTGGAGTCTTCCTCTCTCCTCTCTCATGCCCACATCCACCTCTGCACACCCCACTGGCTCCACCTTCTAAATATATTCTGAAGCTGAGCATTTCTCCCTCCTCCTCTACTGTCATCCATGTCAAAACTGCCATCAACCCACACCTCCTAACTCGCTTCCCTCTTTCTGCCCTCTGCCCTTCCCACCCCCAGCCAGGCCATTCTGATCATGCTAGCCAGAGTGATCTCTTTAAAATGAGCGTTAGACTTGGGGCACCTGGGTGGCTCAGTCGGTTGGGTGTCTGCCTCTGGCTCGGGTCATGATTCCGGAGTCCTGGGATCCAGCCCTGCATCAGGCTCCCCACGCAGAAGGGAGTCTGCTTCTCCCTCTCCCTTTGCTGCCCCCCAGCCCCGCTCGTGCTCTCTCTCTCTCTCTCAAATAAATAAATAAATAGGGGCGCCTGGGTGGCTCAGTCATTAAGCGTCTGCCTTCAGCTCAGTTCATGAACCCAGGGTCCTGGGATCGAGCCCCGCATCGGGCTCTCTGCTCAGCAGGAAGCCTGCTTCTCCCTCTCCCACTCACCTTGCTTGTGGTTCCCTATCTCACTGTGTCTCTCTCCGTCAAATAAATTAAAAAAATCTTTAAATAAATAAATAAGTAAATAAATAAATAAAAATGAGCGTTAGACCAGGTCCCTCTCTGCTCAAATCCCTGTACTGTTTGGATGGGCACATGTCTGACCCCTCCTTGCTCTCTCCACACTAGCCCCACGAGCCTCTTGCTATTCCTCAAACATACTATCGCGCCCTCTGTCCCAGGACTGCTGTGCTTGCTGCTCCCTCTGCTTGGAAGGTTCTTCCCTGCTGTCATCCTCACACATCACCCCCTCATCTCCTTCAAGTCGCTCTTCAATGTCACCTTCTCAAGTGAGGCTTTCCTTGATTCCTCCACTTAAAATTGCTGACTCCCAGCGGCGCCTGGGTGACTCAGTCGGTTAAGCGGCTGACTCCTGACTTCGGCTCAGGTCATGATCTCAGGATGTGAGATGGGACAAGTCCTGAGTCAGGCTCTGTGCTCAGCACAAGTTCTGCTTGGGATTCTCTCTCCCTCTCCCTCTGCTCAGCGCAAGGTATGCTTGGGATTCTTTCTCCCTCTCCCTCTGCCCCAGCCCCCACCCATGCTCGAGTGTGCACACTCTTTAAATAAATAAATAAATAAATAATAAACAAATAAAACCTTAAAAAAAAATGCTAAGTCCCAGCCTTCACCCTCCCTCACTTCATTTCTTTTTCTTTTTTTTTTAAGATTTTATTTATTTATTTGACAGAGCGAGAGATAGCGAGAGCAGGAACACAAGCAGGGGGAGTGGGAGAGGGAGAAGCAGGCTTCCCGCGGAGCAGGGAGCCCGATGTAGGACTCAATCCCAGGACCCTGGGATCATGACCTGAGCTGAAGGCAGATGCTTAATGACTGAGCCACCCAGGCGCCCATCCCTCACTTCATTTCACTCCAGACTTGTCACCAGCTAACCATGTAATGTGACCATGTAACGTAACATGTAATGGCTTCCAGGGCGTCTGTCCTGCTCCCTGCCATGCCCTGGGCACTCACACTAGGGCCCAGCATGAGGTAGCCACTCAGTAAATATCTGTTCACTGAGAACAGGAGCAGCGCCAAGCTGCAAGCCCAGGGCTGCCAGAGTCCGACCTGTCCCCCTGGGTCTGTCCCCCTCAGGGATGGCTGGAGAGGGCGTGGCTACAGTAAATACCGTTCTGTGTGGTATGGACAGAGGGCCGAAGACACACCAATCTGGAAGAAGCGTAAACAGAACGTAGCTGGAATGCCGAAGAGGATACACAGTGAACAGCTAGAAGAACCGACCTGGCAGGGGAGGGACGGCGGGGGGGGGGGGGGGAGACCCTGCCAGACACACCCGCTGCTCTGTGCCTCATGCGGACCTCTCCCTCTATGGACACTGTGATCCCTCTCCCTCTTGCGGCTCCAGTCCAGCAAAGCAGGACAGAGACAGCCTCATGTTGGTGAAGGAGAATACAGCCAGGGAGGAGGGCAGGAGAAGGTGACGACCACGGGGGACCAAGTAACCAGGAGACTTCATTGTCACGGTGATTCAAAGCAGGTCATTAAAAGAAGGCGTCACTGATGGTGGGGCTGGGGGGGGTGGCGGGCAGCAAGAGGAAAGATAATGCAGTGTATCTGTTTATTAAATGCCAAAGCAAACAGACTGGAAACAAAACACAAAGTAAAACACCCCACCCTTAAGCCCTGACAGGCCCTGAGTGACCCCCCAGGAGCTGACGAGCTTCATGGAAGATGGCGGGGGGGGGGGGGGGGGGGGAGCACACATACCCTTCTTCTGTCTCATTGATAATGTCGCAGATCTCCATGTTCAACGTCCAGTCCTCGCTCTGAAGGGAGCCATCTGTTGCCTTTTCTGTAAAGTCAGAGAGAAGACAGATTTACATTTCTCCCAGAATAAGGGGGCCCTGGCAGGAAACAGGAAGGGCCCAGAACCACCACGTTCTCCTCCCAAGCAGATGGGCTGAGCCAACAGAGCAGTTCTAGGGGTACTGTTTCACCAGGGAACATCCGGGGCAGGGGGGCGATCTGGGCCTGAGTTTTGCAAGATGAAAAGTTCTAGAGATTGGCTGCATGACAGCGAGAAGGTGCTTAACACTTAAAACATGGTTAAGACGGCAATCTTTATGTGATATGTGTTGTAACACAATTACAATGTTCAAAAATTAAATTTAAAAAACCCACAGCCCCCTTAAGGTAGGTATTATTCCTTCCCGCATTTAGAAGGAAGGAAACAGGCTCGAAAAGGTTGGGTACTTGGCCAGGATCTCATCACGGGACTGGGGCTGACATGCACTCAATGTCAGGTCTGCCCGTCTCTAAAGCCTAGACAGTTGCATGGCACCGGCCCACCTGCTAACCAAGCTGGACCTCGGATCTGAGGTTGTAGCTCAGACCAATTCTAACCCTGCCCCATCCCAACTGTGTACTCCATGAGAGGGAGAACATCACCACCATTTTGTTCATACAACCCAGACTTGCACTGGTGCTCAAATAATAAAACAGATGACCTCCGTACATGCTGGAAGTGTCCTTGTTCTTTACATAACATACCAGAACTCACACATCCAAACAAAGCCTGTACTTACAGGCAGTGACAACACACTCCAAAAATAAAGCTGTTGCTCAAAACATTTGTGCGACAGCTTCGGTCTGCATTTAAAAGCCTCGTTGCTTTACTTTTTGCCAAAAAAAGGCATATCCCCAACTTTTCTGCCCTCTTTATTCCTCAACCATAGCACCCAAAGACCCTAGACCCACTGGAACAAGCAAACCCCCCCACAAATGAGGAGGACCTGCGTCAGACGAATGCCAGGCACGCAGCAGACTGGGCAGGGCACTGGGAGATTGGAGGAGCCCATCACCAAAGTCCACGAGGGTGCCAGGCTGGCAGGGACAGAGGTAGTGTTTGGTGAGTGCCTTGTAAAGAAGAGGGAGGTGTGTGCGGAGAGGGAGAGGCAGGGATGAGAACCCATGTCGGAGACTGTGCCCTGCCCCATGCACGGCATGCGTGTGGAACAGACGGGCCACGTCAGGAGAGCCACTTCGGGGGTGGGGACAAGAGCCATGGTGGGAAGGGCGGGGGTAGGCCCCCAGGATGGATGGCTCCAAGCACCAGTCAGCTTCTCCCAGAGAAGACTAAGGGCAGAGGCCATAGGAAGGCTCAGGAGACAGGCAGGAGGAAGCCTCTGGAACGGGCCCAGCGGCGTGCTCCCTTGGCATGGGGCTTCAGCCAGGGTGTGGAGAGGGTAAGCGTGTGGGTGAAACGGCTCGCGCCTCCAGCCCACCACGCTCCCTGACACACTCAGCTGTCTCCCCTTCAAGGTGTCCACTCCCAGAAGAGGTGACTCCCCAAAAGGCCCCACACAGCAGGGGAGTGTCTGTGGCCACAAACGCAGAGTGCATCCTCAAGATAAAGCCACTCGGCCTGCGGGCGGCGGGCGGCTGGCTTTCCACCCCTCCACTCTCCAGCCCGGGGAGAGGTCAGTGGCCCAAGGGCCTTCGGAGCTGGTCATCTGTCCCTGTCACAGCACCTGCTGCGGCCCAGACTCTCACAAGGAAGAAGGTCTGTGACTGCACTTTGGTAGGGCCATAGGGACACTGTCTTGGGAGGCTTAATGGAGGAAATATTAAATCAATGAAACCTCATTTCCAAGTTCGGTTTAGCAGCAGAATCCATTAACCTTATATTCACCCGCTCCCTTCCTCTAATAATACCAGGAAGGAGTTCAAAGGCATGATAACTTATCCTCCGGGTAGCGCATTCTATTCAATTACTGGGATTCTGAGTTTCCAAGCTAAAAGATATATACTCATTTTGATTATAAAGAATCAACCCAAAAAGAATGCTGCTTTCTTTTAATTTTGCTGGAAATGCCACATAAATACAACAGTGGGTATTTGGCTCGGCTGAAACAGATGAGGGAAGTCAGGCTGACAAAGGAGCTCAAATCAGTTCTGATTTTTCTCTCCTCATAAAAGAATTCCCAGCAATGGGAACAAAGTTGTATCTGATTGCCCCTGGAACTGTGGCCACTCAATGCGGGCTCCCTCACTCCAGAGGAAGCAAAATTCAATCTCATTTCTTTTGTCACGTAAATCGTCAAAACCTAAGATAAATCCTGGTGCAACAGCAGAAACACAATGCTCCAGGGAGCAATGGGGCAAGTCGTTCCCACCAGCCAGCCCTCGGGACGGATAAAGATCAAAACGCCAGTGACCCTGGCTGCAAAAGCTGACCTTTCGGGAGTTCTCTGGTGAAATGCTAATGGCCAGGGGCTGAGCAGGACAGGGTTGGGCAGGGCAGGGCTGAGCAAGGCAGGACAGAGCTGGACTGGGATGAGCAGGGCAGGGCTGGGCAGGGCAGGACTGGACAGGGCTGGGCTGGACTGGGCTGAGCAGGGCAGAGTTGGGCAGGGCAGGGCTGGGCAGGGCAGGACTGGGCTAAGCAGGGCAGAGAAGGACTGGGCAGGGCTGGGCTGGACTGGGCTGAGCAAGGCAGGGCAGGGCAGGGCAGGGCAGGGCAGGACTGAACAGGGCTGGGCTCGACTGGGCTGGACTGGGCTGAGCAGGGCAGGACTGGGCAGAGCAGAGCTGGGCAGGGCAGGGCAGGACTGGGCAGGGCAGGGCAGAACTGGACAGGGCTGGGTTGGACTGGGCAGGGCAGGGCTGAACTGGGCTGAGCAGGGCAGGGGGGCAAGACTGGGCAGGGCTGGGCTCGACTGGGCTGGACTAGGATCAACAGGGCAGACACAGCTCCCATTAAACCTTCCGTACAAGACAGTATGCTAGCTTAATGCTGTTGCCATGGCATTTTCCCCATTCAGAAAAGGCTGCCTCCCGCCTGGTGGAGGCTGGGGTTGCCCTGAAGCCTGCCTGGACCTTGCCAGCAAGAAGCGCGCTCTCTCAGGCTTATTTCTCGGTGCCCCCACCCCTACCCCTACAGCCTGAAATCCCAGGCAGTCCTGCTGGGAGGAGCCTCACAATCCAGGGGCATGGTTTCTTGCTTGCTACTGTCTACACTTTGATGTTAAATATAGTGACTTCAGAGCCGCCAGCACCAGAAGGTAGAAGAGGGCTGGCTTTAGAATTTGGATTCAGCAACATCCTTTTGGAGAGAATGGAGAAAAAATAGCCAAATGCTCTCCCTCCCCAACAATCAAGGGTGTGGGTAGGCGCCCAGAGGCAGTGGCAGAAAGGAAGAGCACAGGGTTGCTTCATGCCAGGTGTAGGGGAAGGAGAGAAGGGGGTTTGGGTGGGCAGGAAGCTCATGTGATAATATGCACCAATAAGAGGAGATGAGCCTTCTGGATTACTACACGCTAGTGAGGCAGGTTGGCATATACCAGTCAGGTGGAAAGAAAAATCAATCCTGACATTCTACACAGAGCCATTATTGTCTATTGCTTCAAATTCCTAACATGCTTTGTGAATGTTAATTGCAGCTACTCTCCTTCCACTGGAGAGACAAGAGAATGGATTCCAAATACTCATCCCTATTTTATAGGATGTCCTTTTCTCTGACAGCTGTCCCCGCTCCTCTTTCACCCCTCCTCAAAGGAAGATAACAGGTAGACAAAGTATGTCTGGCCAGCCTGTAGACTACTGTGAGGCAGCTCACAGTAGAGCCCCACGGTCCCCGTGCCCTTTACTCGAGACTGGCAGAGCCTGGGATGGGCCATGCACTGCCCTTGCGGATGGAGAGGGAGATGATTAAGACCCTACCTTAAGAGGTCAGTCTAATGGGAGAGGCAGATAGGCAGTCAGTTAAGGTACGGGCCAGGCTGAGCTGTGACAGAGGACAAGCACAGCACTCTGGGTGGCTTTGATACCTGTGCCCTGGTGCCAAGGAGCGGGGAGGAAATTAATGGCCCCTCGCACACACATTGTGACAGACAACAGCATGCTTCTTTAAGCAGAACACAAAGGTTGACAAGGTAAGCCAGAGAGAACCAGCCAGCGACAGGGTGAAGTCCCAGAAGAAGCTACTAAGCCTCTGTCTCTCACTCCCCAGCTAGAGAGCACCAAGGGAAGGCATGACGTAGAAGAGTGCTTCCCAAACTTGGCTGCAGGTTAGAATCACCAGGAAGATTTTTTTTTTTAAGATTTATTTATTTGAGAGGCAGTGGGGGTGGGGGGGCAGAGGGAGCGGGAGAGAGAAACCCAAACGGACTCCGCACCGAGCGCAGAGCTTGATCGGGGCTCGATCTCACGACCCTGAGACCACCACCTGACCTGAAACCTAGAATCGGATGCTTAACCGACTGCGCCAACCCAGCAGCCCCTCACCAGGAAGCTTTTTAAAAGTATTCCTGCCTTGGGCGCCTGGGTGGCTCAGTCGTTAAGCGTCTGTCTTGTTCGGCTCAGGTCATGATCCCACAGTCCTGGGATCAAGCCCCGCATCGGGCTCCCTGCTCGGCAGGAAGCCTGCTTCTCCCTCTCCCACTCCACCTGCTTGTGTTCCCTCTCTCGCTGTGTCTCTCTCTATCAAATAAATAAATAAAAAATCTTAAAAAAAAAAAAGTATTCCTGCCTTGGTCCCACCCCCTACCTTCTGATCAGAACCTCTAGGGCACAAAGCCAGGTACCAATATGCTCTAACAGATCCCCGGGTACCTCCACGTGCAGCCAGGGCTGAGAACACGGGAGAAGGAGCGCCAACACGGTCATCCAGCTGACACAAGTGGACCGCAGAGCTATGAAGTGCCAGACCCTGGGGACACAGTGGAAGGCCAGACAGTCTAGTCCCCGCCCTCATGAAGCTCCTGGCCCACAGGACAGGGAATCAAGTGACCCTGGTTCTAGTCCTGGCTCGGCCGCTGTTGCTTCTGAGTTCTTGGGACTCCTTATGGCCATTTCTTCCCTGGGCGCTAGGTTTCCTGACAAATGAGCTAACAGGGCCCAGATGATCTCTGATCCTCACCCTCCTCATCCCCCACGCCACCCTGACAGCTTGTTGGCCTATGTGTACTTTTTCTTTTTTGGCAATGGTGATTTTTTTTCATTGTGGTAAGATGTACATAATATAAAATTTACCATTTGAGCCATTTAAAAAAAAAAAAATTTTATCTATTTATTTGCCAGAAAGAGAGAAAGAGAGAGAGAGCGCGTGCACAAGCAGGGGGAGCGGCAGGCAGAGGGAGAAGCAGACTCCCTGCTGAGCAAGGAGCTGGACTCAGGACTCGATGCAGGACTCGATCCCAGGACCCTGGGATCATGACCTGAGCCAAAGGCAGACGCTTAACCGACTGAGCCACCCAGGCGTCCCCATTTGAGTCATTTTCAAGTGTACAGCTCAGTGACGTGAAATACATTTCACCGTTGCTGTGCAACCCACCAACCATCCACAGAAGTTTTCATCTTCCCAAACTGAAACTCTGTCCCCATTCAACACTAACTGCCCATTCCCCTCCCCCCAGCTCCTGGCAACAACCATTGTACTTTCTGTCTCCATGAATGTGACGACTCTAGGAACCTCACATAAATGGAAACATACAGTATTTCTTTTTTTGTGTCCAGCTTTTTCCACTTAGTATAATAATGTCCTCAAGCCTCATCCGCCTTGTAGCAGGTGTCAGAATTTCATTCCTTTTTAAGGCTGAATAATATTCTGCCGCATGTATATACCACATTTTGTTTATCTATTCACCTATGGATGGACACATGGCTTGTTCCCACCTTTTGGCTCCTGTGAATGCTGCTAGGAACATGGGTGTACAAATATCTGTTTGAGTCCCTTCTTTTTTTTTTTTTTAAGCTTTTATTTATTTGTTTGAGAGACAGAGAGAGAGCAGGGGAAAGGGGCAGAGGGAGAGGGAGAAGCAGACTCCTGCCTGAGCAGGTAGATCAATGCAGGGCTTGATTCCCAGGACCCTGAGATAATGACCCGAGCTGAAGGCAGATGCTTAACAGACTGAGCCACCCAGGCGCCCCCAAGTCCCTTCTTTCTGTTCTTTTGGGTATATACCTAGAAGTGGAATTACTGGATCCTATGGTAATACCATGTTTAACTTTTTAAAAACCACCAAACTGCGCTCCACAGAGGCTGCAGCATCTTACATTCCCACCAGCAACAGACAAGGGTTCCAACTTCTCCACGTCCTCACCAACACCTGTTATTTTATATCTCACTGTGGTTCTGATGTGCACTTCCTAAAGACTTAGTGCTGTTGAGCATCTCTTTACATGTTTATTTGCCTTCTATTTATCTTCTTTGGATGAATGCTTATTTGAGTCAATTTTTGAATGAGGTAGTCTTGCTGAATCTGTTTATTGGTTCTGACAGGTTTGTTGTTTTTTTTTTTCCATGAAATCTTTAGGGTTTTCCACATATAAGGTCATGTCATCTTGTTATTTAATTGCAAAAGTTCTTTATTATTCTGAATATTAATCCTTTATCAGATGTGTATTTTGTAAATGTCTTCTTCCATTCTATAGGTTGTCTTTTCACTCTCTTGATAATGTCCTTTGATGCATAAAAGTTCCTAATTTTAATTAAGTCCAATTTACCTATTTTTTTCTTTTGTTGCCTATGCTTTTGGTGTGATAGCCAAGAAATCACTGCTAAATCCAACATCATGACACTTTTTCCCTGTGTTTTCTTCCTTTTTTTTAAAAAAAGATTTTATTTATTTATTTGAGGGAGAGAAAGGGAGGGGGCACCAGTGGAAGGAGGGGTAGAGGGAGAGAATCTTCAAGCAGACTCCCCACTGAGCACGGAGCCTGACTCAGGGCTCGATCCCACAATCCAGGAGATCTTGACCTGAGCAGACACCAAGACTCGGATGCTTAATCAACTGAGCCACCCAGGCACCCCTCCTGTGTTTAAGTCTTTGATCTATTTGACTTTTCCTATGGAATAAGGTAAAGGTCCAATTTCATTCTTGTGTGCGTGGATATCCAGTTTTCCCAGCACCATCTGTTGAAAAGACTGTCCTTTCCCCACTGAAAGGTCTTGGCACCCTTGTTGAAAATCAATTGACCATATGTGAGAGGGTTAATTTCTGGGCTTTCTATTCTGTTCCATTGGTCTATGTCTGTCCTTATGCCAGTACCACACTGTTCACTGTTTTGATTAGTGAGTTTTGAAATCAGGAAGTGTGAGTCCTCCAACTGCCTTTCCTCTTCAAAGTTTTTTTTAACTATTTGGAGTCCCTTGAGATTCTCGAAGAATTTTAGGATGGATTTTTCTATTTCTGCAAAAAATGTTGGTGGATTTTGGGACACCTGGGTGGCTCAGATGGTTAAGCGTCTGCCTTCGGCTCAGGTCACGATCCCAGAGTCCTGGGATCGAGTCCCGCATCGGGCTCCCTGCTAGGCAGGGAGCCTGCTTCTCCCTCTGCCGCTGCCTCTCTCTCTCTCTCTCTCTCTCTGACTCTCATGAATAAATAAATTAAAAAAAAAAAAAATCTATAAAAAAAAAAAAAAAAATGTTGGTGGATTTTGAATGGGGCCGCAATGAATCTGTAGACCATTTTGGGTAGTATTGTCAACTTCAAAATATTAAGTCTTCTATCCATGAATATGGGATGTCTTTCCATTTATTTATGTCTTCTTTAATTTCTCTCCGCAATGTTTTATAGTTTTCAGTGTACAAGACTTTTGCCTCTTTGATAATTCCTAAGAATTTTATTCTTTTTGATGCTATTATAAATTGAATTGTTTTCTTAATTTCCTTTTCAGATTCATTATATAGAAACAGCTGATTTATGAGTGATTTTGTACCCTTCTACTACTGAATCTGTATCAGTTCTAATATTTTTTTTTTCATGAAATCTTTAGGGTTTTCTACACACTAGGTCATGTCATCTGCAAACAGAGATAATATTATTTTTTTCCTTTCCCATTTGGATGCTTTTTTTTGTTTAAGTAGGCTTCCACACCCAGCATGGAGCCCAGTGAGGGGCTTGAAGTCACAACTGTGAGATCAAGACCTGAGCTGAGATCAAGAGTCAGATGCTTAACCAACTGAGCCAGCCAGGCATCCCATTTGGATGCCTTTTGTTACTTTTTCCTCCCTAATTGCTCTGTCTAGAACTTCCAGTACTGTGTGAAAGAGAAGTGATAAAAGCGGGCATCCTTGGGCTAACATACACGTTTACGAAACCTGATCATACACCGTTAAGAGCAAACATAGCTGAAGAGAAGACCCATCTGAGTCCTCACTGCATGGAAAGTAGGTTATCTGCTGGGGGGAGGGGCATGTGAAAGCAGGAAGCACATCAGGATCCATTGGACTCTGCAAGCCAAGGGGCTTTGTATCTCTGTTTCCAGCCCCAAGGAAAACAAGTTAGACTTCCCTGGTTGGAAAGCCTTAACACCAGCCGACTTGCCCATGCTTAGCTCCAATCCCATATCCTCTCCAGAGGCTCCTTCCATACCATCTCCAACTGATGCCCCGTGATAAGCTTTCCAGTACTCGAAGGCATAACCTATGCAAGGATTGAGCTTTCAAGACCATTCTAATGTTATTCTAAGAGTCTCTTCCAGGGGCACCTGGCTGGCTCAGTCAGAGGAGCATGTGACTTTTGATCTTGGGGTCATGAGTTGGAGCCCCATGCTGGGTGTAAAGGTGACTTAAATAAATAAAACTTTAAAAAAAAATGTTTCTTCCAATCTTACTGGCTTAATGAGCGATGAGTATATTCTTGGCTCCATATCTAAATCTGAAGCTGCACGAAGGCAGGACATCTTCAGTTCCTCAGGAGGGTCCAACCTTATGCTGACGAGGGTCTTTTAGAAGTAAGATGACGACAGTAAACCCTGGGTTTTAGAAGTAAGATGATGACGGAGGTCCCTGGGTGATAGGCACTGGGCATTCTGGCAAGAGTTGAACTAGGTTCCCAGCTGTTCCCATGTTCTCCCTTTGGACTCAGAAGCAGGAGGAAAGGACATCATAGTGGAGAGTATGAACAGGGGGTCTGAACTCATACTTTGGTGAATCCTACTTCTGCCAATTACCGTGTGACCCCAGGGCAGTCATTTGACCTGTCCAAGCCTTTCTGTCATCTGTAAAATGTGATGATAATAATAGCCCTTTTCTTACACAGTTGTTGTGACTAAACTGAACACCACACAACAAAGCACTTGACAGAGCCCCTAATACAGAGTTACATTCCTCCACAAGCCATGGTAATCGCTGTGACTTTTATTATGACTACAGCTCCTATGAAAGAGATTCTGCCAATGCTCCCCTGGCGCCCCTTCCTTCAGCATTCCTGCATCACCACTGCCACCTACAGGTAAGTAGCTACCACAGGCCATGCCCGGCCGGTCCAGTGCCCTCGGATCCTGCGACTATCTAGAGCCTTTCTGATTTCTGCATTTCTGAGCCAGGAGAGCCCCATGCCCAGAAGCCGCAAGGGGCTCCCGTTCCAGAAGGAAGCCCCCAAACACCCTGGCCCCACTACAAGGTAAAGAAAGAGCCACAGCACAATTTCCTGAGGAGTCCAAATGTTAAAACTCCAAGAGGTGTTAGAGCACATCTAGTAAGAAGATTCCCCATGAATTGCTCAAAACAGATGTCATGTTTCCTGCACTTCTGGAAGTGGGGTCTGGGGGGAGGGGAGAGAGGGCACCATGCTGCTGCTAGCTTCCCACCGACAGCTTCTTGCCCTCAAAGCTACCATGGAACGACTGATCTCAAGTCTTCAAGTCCCTTTCTTTCATTAATAAACAAACAAACAAACAAATATATAAATAAATAATTTTTTTTAAAAATGGAGAAGCAGAGGCACCTGGGTGGCTCAGTCGTTAAGCATCTGCCTTCGGCTCAGGTCATGATCCCAGGGTCCTGGGATCGAGCCCCATCGGGCTCCCTGCTCAGCAGGGAGCCTGCTTCTCCCTCTCCCACTCCCCCTGCTTGTGTTCCCTCTCTCGCTGTGTCTCTCTCCTGTCAAGTAAATAAATAAAATCTTTAAAAAAATAAAATAAAATAAAAAATAAAAATGGAGAAGCAGAAGGGAGAATGAAAACCAAAGTCTACCAAGCACAACTTTCTGTTTGGGCCAGGTTCTTCACTTACATTACCTTATTTAACCCTTCCTTCCCCCTCTTGGCAGGTTACCTCTATTCTAATAGGTGAGGAATATGAAGCCAGCTTGGTGAGTGGCCCCAGAGCGCACAAACCACATGACCCCCGTCTTCTTGATAGACCCAGCCTTGGACTCGGACCCATCCCCAAACAGAGGATGGCAGGGCAAAGAGGACCCTGGCCTCAAGAGCAGATGGGTCCATAGTTCTTGGATGCTGACCCCCCCACCCCCGCCCGACTCTGCAGGCAGAAATGTAAAAAACAGTGCTGATGAAAGGTCAGGTCAAAATAGCTGCTGGATTGGCTTTCTCCCTTGTTCTTCTTTTCTCATTAATAAACTTTTAATACCAGCATAATTGTAGACGTACTGAAAAGTCGCAAAGATCGTACAAAGGGTCCCCATACGCCCTTCTCTTGGTTTCTGCTAATGTTCACATCTTACATAACCACTGGTCATTTGTCAAAACTAAAAAATTACCATTGGCACGGTACTATGGACTAAACTCCAGCCTTGACTCGGATTTCTCCGGTTTCTCCACTCACGCCCCTTTTTGTCCCTGATCCAACCCAGAATACCATACTGCCTTTGGTTTCCCCGCTTTTAAGTCTTCTGTTTTCTTGAAAGACCGACAAACTCACAAAATCACGCACTTACTCTCCTGTCTGGAGAGCTCAATTCCAAAGGGCAGCTCTGTATGAGCCCCAATTCCACACCCTGGCCTAATTAGGACACCACATCCTCCCACTCCCCAAACAAAGGAGTCCTTCAGGCCAGCCAAACAACAGAGAAAATAGAAGCTTGTTAGCCACACAGGCCCAGGGCTGCTGATCCAAGTTCTTTTTAAACTGGAATTCCCTTGAGAGGGATCCACAGATTTAAAATGCATTTGGGGTGTGTTCTCTAGAAGCAGAGCCACTGGTTTGATGTATTCTCTTCTTTGTACTTACTGGAATATTTTACGTGTGGAGTAAATGAGTGTGCGAGAGAGGAGCTGGAGGAAGACTTGGATTTAGGGCTGGGATGGCACTGGGCAACCGGGGCCTGAGGAGAGGTCTCTGCAGGAGCCAGGCCCAGGCCAGGAGGAGGGTGTGCGGTGGTGGGCCCAGCCTCGCCTGGCCAGCCCCACCAGCTGCTCTCTCTGACAGCCAGGCAGGTGGGCCAGTCCACCGGGAAGATAAAAGATTCCCGGGACACTGGTGCTCAGGTCAGAGCTTCCTTAAAGCAGAGCGGATACGTTGCCGATCTGTTCTTCCCCCGAGTGCCTCGGAGGGGGCTGTTCACCTTGCTCACGTGCCACTCTGCGAGCAGAGAGGCGCACCTGCAAACGTCCCTGTGCACGGCCCCAGTCCGAGCCCTTGCTCTAGCTACTCCTGATCACTGATCATGCCAGTCCTTGGGGAGCGGGGACACGCAAGGCCATCCAAAGGCTTCCCAGTGTAATTCAAACAACTGAGAGATCTCTCCGTGCCAGGCACTGTGCTAGAGTGGGCCAGAAAAATAAGCAAGACGGAGCCCCAGCCCTTAAGGAGGTCACCAGGCAGGAGACCTGCAAACAAGCAGCCAGTACAGAATACGATGAGTGTTATAACAGGAGGGAGGGGGGCGAGGAGACTGATGGGCAACAGATGATGGAGGAACAGTCAATCACGCTGGAGAGAGGGGAGGAAGGGTCTGTGAATGCTACGAAAAGGACCTGGTGAAATGAAAGAGCAGAACTTTGGAGGAGGAGGAGGGGTCCTCGCAGGCAGCACGAGTGAGGTGCGCAGATATGTGAAGGCCTGCCAGGGCCCGGATGGAAACGCCGGGATGTGGTGAAGGGAAGCAGGGGAGAGGGGGCCAGCTGGGAGAGCCCTTTTATTTTCTGTAAGGAGTCTGGGCTTTCTGCGGGAGGCAACGGACAGGGCTTTTCAACAGGAGTGACGAGAATATTTGCACCTGACCCAGATCACTCTGGTAACAGCGTGGGGGCTGTACTGGAGCCGAGAGAGACTGCAGGCAGGAAGGAGGGCCAGGTCACCAGAGCTGCTCGGCGGAGAAGGGAGACAGGACAGCATCTGGTCAAGGGCATGGTCATGAAGTCGATGTTCGAGGGGTCAGTCCTGGCTCATTTGACCCTGGGCAAATTTCTTGAACTGTCTGAACTACGGTTTAGTCATCCTTGAAATGGGCCAAACAGTTGTTCCTCCTCAGTAGGATGGTCGTGAAGATGAAAGGAGTGAATGACATAAAACACGAAATGGGGACCCCAGCACACAGTAAGTGTGTGACATATATGAACTATGATTTTTAACACATGCCTTAAGCGGACTGGACTTTGGGAAAGACTGATTTCGTGTGGGGAGGGCAGGGGGGGGGTCACTATCTCCCAGGCTTTTCCAGCAGCCTCCAGACAGAGGGTGAGGAGGTCATCCTAAGTCCCTCCCAGAGGGACCATGACAGGGCTGCATTCTGTTGGCGAGGCACCAATCAGCCTAGGAGATCAGCCAGAGACCACAGGCATCACCCTGAGCCAAGCTAAAAAGCAAGGTCTCCTTTCTGCCTCAAAGAGCGTTTACAAAATTCCAAGCCGGGAGAAAGACTCCCCAAAGTTCCCCCAGGCTCACACCTGCTGTGCTCAGTGAAGCCAGAGTGCTTTGACTAACTCCTGCAAAGAGCTGTCCTTCAGAACTAGGTAAAGAGAAACACTCTCCTTGCCACCATCATAGCATTCGCAGTATTCAAAGGCATTTGTGGGGAGCGGCGAAAAGCAACCCATCAGAGTAAGGCTCAACTGTTAGCTGGTTTTCCCATCTGCAGGCCTCGTCTTAGGAGGAAGAGCAGCTACTAAAAAACGCCCATAGTAAAACAATAAATGAAGTGAAATTCTTACTCTTAAATGAACACACTTTTAACAGAATAATACCCACTGCTGGGAAAGCTGATGTGAAACCAGATCATGACATTACTGAAGGTAGCATACATTTAAGAACTCTTTGGAAAAACAACTAGGGCAACAGGTATCAAGGGGTATGCTGTAAAAGGTTCTTACTTCTTATCCTTTGACCTCATAATCTCTTTAGGACCCCGCTTAAAGAAACATTGCAAAGGAAAAAGCTACACAACCCAGCAATTCCCCTCATAGGTATACAAACCCGAGAGAGGTGAAAACGTAATATCCACACAAAAACTTGCACATTAAATGTTCACAGCAGCATTATTCTAGTAGCCAAAAAGTTGGAACCACCCAAATGTCCATCAAGTGATGCACAGATAAACAAACTACGGTATATCCATACAATGGAGTAGTATCTGGCAATACAAAGGAATGAAATTCGGGTATGTGCTACAACACTGATGAACTTTCAAAACATTATGCCAAGTGAGAGAAGCCAAACAGAGAAGGACAAATACTGTATGACTACACTTATGGAAGGTACCTAGGGTAGTCAAATTCATAGAGACAGAAAGCAGAAGGGTGGCTGCCAGGGGCAGCGGGGAGGGGAACGGGAGTCATTGTTGAGTGGGGATAGGATTTCAGTTGGGGAAGATGAAAAAGTTCTGGAGCTGGATGGCAGAAGTGGTTGTACAATAATGTGAATGTACTTAGTGTCACTGAACTATACACTTAAAAAGGGTCAAAATGGTAAATTTTATGTTATATATATTTTATCACAATATTTTTAATGGAAAGAAAAGACCACAGGTTGTATGATTACATTTATACGAAATGTCCAGAAAAGGCAAATCTATAGAGGCAGAAAGTAAATTAGCAGTTGCCTATGGTCGAGAGAGATGGGAAGTGATCGCCACTGGGTATGGGATGATGAAAATGTTCTAAAATTGGTAGTAGTGATGGTTGCCCAACCCTGAAAATACACTAAAAACCACTGAATTGTACACTTTATTATTTATTTATTTATTTATTAAAGATTTTATTTATTTATTTGACAGAGAGAGAGATAGCGAGAGCAGGAACACAGGCAGGGGGAGTGGGAGAGGGAGAAGCAGGCTTCCCGCCGAGCAGGGAGCCCGATGTGGGACTCGATCCCAGGACCCTGGGATCATGACCCGAGCCGAAGGCAGATGCCTAACGACTGAGCCACCCAGGCGCCCCTGAATTGTACACTTTAAATGGGTGAGTTGCATAGTATGTGAATTATGTCTCACCAAAGCTGTTGAAAAAAGGGGGGAAAGCTACACACAGGAACATGTTCAATACAATATTATTTAAAATTCACAAAACTTCTCAAATATGAAATAGCAAAAGGATGGTTAAGTAAATTATGGTATATTTATCAACTCAACTGAATATTATACAGCCATTATTAAAGTCATATAGAAACATTTTGTGATGGCATAAAGGAAACAAAAAGGATGCATATGGATAATGCCTGGAAGAGAAACAGAAAAAAATGAAAATAATCAATGTGTTGAAGCATCTGACATAGAGGCAAATCTTTAAAAATTTGTACTGTTATTATTGTTTTATAAACAAAGAATGGGAATATTGTATTGCAACAGACTAAGAAATAAAATGGCAAATTCATAATCAAAACTAAAATCCAGTTATTTAAATTCTTCCATCAAAAAAAGCCAGGCAAAAAAAAAAAAAAAAAAGAAGAAGAATGTAGCAGGAGGGGAAGAATGAAGGGGGGGAAATCGGAGGGGTAGACGAACCATGAGAGACGATGGACTCTGAAAAACAAACTGAGGGTTCTAGAGGGGAGGGGGGTGGGAGGATGGGTTAGCCTGGTGATGGGTATTAAAGAGGGCACGTCCTGCATGGAGCACTGGGTGTTATGCACAAACAATGAATCATGGAACACTGTATCTAAAACTAATGATGTAATGTATGGGGATTAACATAACAATAAAAAAATTAAAAAAAAAAAAAAAAAAAAGAGCCAGGCACCAGACATAAGGCTGTCCTGAACATAAGCCTTTTTATTGACTTTAAAGACTATTTTCTCCAAGAATAAAAGCCCTCTTACCCCCATATCTTCCAAAAGGCATTTTCATCCTGACCAGGCCTCCCTATTAATATTAACTCCCCCTTGCCCTAGAGTGGGTTACTCATGACTTGTTTTTTTCACCACCTGGTAGGGTCCCCAGCTAGTCAGGAAGGAGCAAACCAAGAGCCAGTCTGGGCTGGTACGGGGAGAGGCGGACATAATATACACATGTGATTAGCATTCCAAAGACAAATACAACAGGGTTCTGAATCATCTGGGAAATTGCTCCTATCCATCAACATAGAAAAATCGGGAATATCAACAGTGAGAACAAACAGGGAGATTACATTTAAATGTAACCATATTTAAATATGAAGAAGAGACCAGACACAGCATGTATTCCTACTTGTACAATATTCAGAGCTAACAGACTTATCACACACAGGTTGTATAACTTATTAATGACAACGTGACTTTAAACAGTGGTTCTAACTGGGTCACCTTGAATAATACCAAACAAAGCTTGCCAAGGGAAACATGCAAATAAGATGATCATGTGGGGAATCCAGTGGGGAATGGGCATTTTCCTAGCATCTTAGAATTTTTATTGTAGAAAAAGAAACATAGTATCTATCTAGCTTCCTCAGCACTGAAGAAACAGCATGACAGCATTTCATTCTTCAATGGAGTGGAGTCCAAAGGGAGAAATGAGCCTGACGATTTCCACACATCACACCAAGGCAAGCTGGTATGTGGATAGAATGGCACAGATTTACTCGAGGAAGCCTGAGCAACGGGTAGATAGTACCCACCACCCCGTGCATCACAAATCACAGCAGACAAGTAGCAGAGGCCCTGGAAAGAGGCCTCCCTCCCTCCCTCTCTGAGGCCAGGACCTGCAGACAGAGCACCCTTTTCCATGAAGAAATTCCCACCTCGGAATGGCAGGGCAAGTGAACCTTTCCCTAGAGCACACACTGGTGCAAACAACCATTTGGCCTCCCAAGAACGGCCACAGAAAGGGCACCTGGGTGGCTCAGTCGTTAAGCGTCTGCCTTTGGCTCAGGTCATGATCCCAGGGTCCTGGGATCGAGCCCCACGTCAGGCTCCCTGCTCCGCAGGAAGCCTGCTTCTCCCTCTCCCACTCCCCCTGCTTGTGTTCCCTCTCTCGCTGTGTCTCTCTCTGTCAAATAAATAAATAAAATCTTTAAAAAAAAAGAATGGCCACAGAAAATGACGGGCAATCTTAAACTTTCAGTTGATGACTGAATATTTTATGATACTAAGAATTCATTTTTTTAGATGTGATAATGAAGCCGAGGCTATACTTTTAAAAGACGCCTTATCCTTTAGGAATAAATACACACTTAGGTATTTATAAATGAAATTATATGATGTCTGGGGTTCACCGCAAGATAATCCAGGAAAGGAGATGGGGTGGGGAGGAGGGTGGTGTGGATGACCTGAAACAGCCATGAGTTGATAATTGTTGAAACTCGCTGATAGATACATGCGAGTTCATCATAACAGTCTTTCTCTTTTTGTACATGTTGGAACTTTTCCATAATAAAAAGAAAAAAAACATTCAGTAGGAAAGGCAATAAAACCATTCATAACTTTGACCCAGCAGCACACCCCTAAGGAAATAAGTAAGGGGGAGGGGAGAGCTGATTCTGCAAAGTTGCCTAATTGCGGAAAAACTCTGTTACTCCCAACAAATGAGAGATGGCTGAACAACGAGGGTGCATTAAGGCAAAAATGCTACGTGGCTTTTTAAAATGATAAATACTTTGGCCTAGTCGCTAAGTGGAAATCGGTATAGGAATGCTAAGTGAAAAACAGGCAGCATAACGTATTATGCGCATACTAATCACCACAAGGTAAAATGCGTGCTCACATAATGGAAAGGGTCAAAAGAGAACACAGGAGGCTCCCTCCTTCCTTTAACTTCCAGCTCCACTGCCTCCTCTCTTGGAGGCCCCGACACCCCGCACGCACATGCACACACCAGCTGAATTAATTGCACTCTTCTGGGACCCGGAGCCCTCGCTCGCTGATTCTCCTCCAGCCCCTACCACCATGCAGTGGCTCTCCTGGACCTGCCTTCCCCAATAGACCTGGAATTCTATCAGCACACAGTAGGTATTCAATAAATGCTCATCCATCGGAATAGAGTATCAATCGCTGCCTTCGGTGACTTAGGTTTTGCTTTGTTTATTGTTTTTTTCTGTAGAGCTATTCATACCCACAGTAACCATTCAGGAAAGGCATTCCTCAGTGATTCCCAGAGAACAAAGCTTCCATTTCTGACTCACATAGTGCTTCTGGGACCGGGGGCTTCCGAAGAGAGCAAGGCAAAACAAAATCCAGTGACTTCCGGTCCAGACCCTCCCTGGACCACAGAGAAAAGCCTCATTTTGTTTGGAGAACTCGTCAGAGGTCTCATGGCTGTGGTTCCTAATGCCAAGTCCGGAGAGGCTCCCCAAGTACAGCTTGCAGCACAGGCCTTTCCTCGGCCACTGGAAAGGGGAAGGCTGTGTGGCTGGCGCAGCGGTGAAGGGCAAGATCAAGTGCGTAGCCAGGAAACGTAAAAGCCGTGGACAAGAGCTGCCCATCCGGGCTGGAGATGACCCTGGAGTTTCCAGGGCTCTGCGGGCGGCTGCACAGCCAGCCCCACGACCTGCCAGGGCCACCACCCCCCCCCAAGTCTCGGTGTTTCTCCATCCCTTCTGCTCCGAGCTGTTTTGAGCACCAGGCTCTGGGGGGGTACGTGGTTTGATAGAGATACTCAAGAATGTCGGGAAGAAATCCATAGAAGGTCATTTTTCATCGCAGTGGTTCTGAACTCTTTTTGGATCAAATGTTAAAGGAAGAATATATTCCCTCTGAGGATCTGGTAAGACCTTTCCAGAAAAGCGCACACACGTACACAGTTCTGCACAACTTTCAACAGGTTCTTCAAGAACTCCTGACCCCGATCGCATGCCACTCCTGCCCTAGAGTGTCTCAGGTGCTTCAGCTGCTGCTGTTAATAAGAACACTTTAGAAAACCAACCACATGAATTTCCACACCAGCAAGGCGGCTGTGATGTGTGAGGGGCCTTCAGAAAGCGTGTGCGGCAGCTCTCTGGGGAGGGTCCTGTGGCTTCACAAAGACCATCAGGAGAGGTATACAAAGCCCAAGCCTGGGCACACAGAGGAAGGCAACATATAGCTAAGACCCTCCACTCTGGATCTTCAGAAATGAGACCGCCCAGCCTGACATTGTCAAGGCCTGTGGACCTTGAAAATGCCTCTTTATGTGGGACTGGGATGCTGACACTCTACTTACTCATTACACAGTGTCATTTTACTGAGGGTTTCGTAAATGCTCCAGAAAGTGGGGTACAGAGAATTGCCAACACATAAACTTTCATCCATTCTCCTAATTAGAACCAAAAAAAAATCGGCCCAGGTGGTCCTGGGGAACAACCAAATCAAAGACTGCTGTGAACACGGAGGAAGAGGTGGTTCAGGCATAGGACTTCAAACGTGGCAGGGACAAGGAGGGCTGGAGAGAGCCCCCACGGCAGAGACACACTCTCCTGCCGAACCGAGGACCATCGGGGCTCCTGGGGTTCCCAGGAACTGACTAATTCCATCTGCTGTCCCTAACCCTAACCCTTCCCAGCTGCCCCTTGCAAGCAGCTCATCAATATGCCACAAAAGTTTGCATCACTCACTGTCCTGTTCCAGCTCTTTCTTGCCTTATGACAGTGCAACAAGTCAGTCTAGTTTCTTCTCACTTAGCATTAAAATATATTCAAAGAATATATCCTGCCTCCTTCCAAAAAGAATTTAAGGTAGTTTTAAATAATAATTTATACCCAAGGCAAAAAAAAATAAAAGACTGGAAATGACATGGAATAAAAGATGAAATTTTTACCAAGCACTGGAGAAATAAGACAGTAATTACGATTAGACAATAAATCAGGTCTGGGCTTCCTCGTGGCCTAGTCTCACTTTCTGATTAAAGGCACAATAAAAGACATTCTACTAGGCTCTCTTCCTCAGCGCTGCCTGCGGAGGTGGCAGCCATCTGTTACTGGGCATCATGGCTGCCCTCAGACCTCTGGTGAAGCCCAAGATCGTTAAAAAGAGGACCAAGAAGTTCATCCCGCACCAGTCAGACCACTATGTCAAAATTAAGCGCAACTGGCGGAAACCCAGAGGCATTGACAATAGGGTGCGCAGAAGATTCAAGGGCCAGATCTTGATGCCCAACATTGGTTATGGGAGCAACAAGAAAACAAAGCACATGTTGCCCAGTGGCTTCCGGAAGTTCCTAGTCCACAACGTCAAGGAGCCTGAAGTGCTGCTGATGTGCAACAAATCTTACTCTGCAGAGATTGCTCACAATGTCTCCTCCAAGAACCACAAAGCTATTGTGGAAAGAGCAGCCCAGCTGGCAATCAGAGTCACCAATCCCAACACCAGGCTGCGCAGCGAAGAAAATGAATAGACAGCTTGTTGTGCACGTCATATTTGTGTTAATAAAACCATAAAACTACAAAAAAAAAAAAAAAGACATTCTTCTAGGGAAGATGGTAATTGTTTTTGCTGACACTAAGTTCTGAGATGAAATTCATCCTTAATTAAGGGAAAATGAGTACCATAATACCAATCACCTTCAACAATAGTTTTTTGTTTTTAAGATTTATTTATTTATTTATTTGAGAGAGACAGAGAGGGAGGGGGAGAAGCAGACTCCCTCCTGAGCAGAGAGCCCGACATGGGGCTCGATCCCAGGACCCTGAGATCATGACCCAAGCCAAAGGCACTTAACTGACTGAGCCACCCAAAGTGCCCCTTCAATGATAGTTTTACATAAAATACAAAATGTTCTTCCTGTAACTTAGTCTGGTGCTGAGTACCCTTCATAATCTGTCCCAATTACTTTCCCAGCCTCATTTCCTTCTTCCTGCTCCTCCCACCTCCACAAGGAACTATACATTTCAATCCAACCAGACTTCTCATCCCCAGAACACACCCAACATTCTCCTGACTTACCTTTACTCACCCTAAACTCTTGGGGTTTTTTGTTGTTTTTTTTTTAAACATGCTCCATGCCCAATGTGAGGCTTGAACTCAGAGCCCTGAGATCAAGAGTTGCATGCTCTACGGACTGAGACAGCCAGGTGCTCCTACCCTAAACTCTTTAAATCCTGCCACTTGTGCAAAGATTTCCCCAATTCTCTCGGTCAAAGAGGTCTCCTCCTATCACACTTTCCTCACCCTGCCCCACAGGAGGGTGGAGCCCCAAGGAGGCAGTCACACGGGCGTGGCCGGTGGGCAGGGTCTTTGAAGTCAGGCTGACCTGAACTCAAATGGGACGAGGATATTTATGGGCTGTGTGACTTCACTTCGCAAGTAACTAGCCCTCTCTGAGCCTCCATTTGCATGTCTATAGATCTGGAATAATAATACCTACACCTTGCCAAGCTTTGTAAGAACAAACTGAACATCTATAAAGGCCTGCAAGGGGGCCTGGGGCACAGCAGCCCTCGGGGGGGGGGGGGGGGGGGGGGGGGGGGGGGAGGAGGGCGATGGCCATGGCTGCTTTTGTAGAGACTTGGGTATCTGTCTTCTTTCCTGCACTAAAACAGGAGCTGCTTGAAGGTGACAGGGAGAAGCATCTCCCAAAATGTCTTCCACATAGGAGGACCTCAGTAACAGAGTGCTTTCTGGAAGTCTATCTGGAATTACATCAGAGGTGCTGATAACGTGGTGGATTGGTGCCAGACGCAGGTCCAAACACAAAGCTCCTAACTCCCAGGCCATACTTTATCCACACGATGCTGCCAGCCCCTTGGTTTCAAGCACTCTGACTTCCTGTTGCCCACAGTGAAAACCCTCTCCATCAGAAAGTCATTCTTATCATACAGGTCTCCAAATACCAATGCAAATCACATTATTACAACCTGAAGTGGCCACCTTATCCAAAGATCCTATTTGAGGAGAGCTGGTGTGTATTTAATTGTTATGAATGTATAGCGCTGACCAATGCCTTGATGAACTAGAGAGAAAATCTATCAGCCCTTGATGGCTAATTTGGTATAACATGAATACTGTGAGTTCTAATAACTCACAGGAGACTACTCTAGCACTTACAAGCTATATGTCTTCCACACTCATAAAACAACCATAATTACCTTTCATGGGTGAGATGTTCTAGTAATTCCTAAGTGACTTAACCCTAGAAAGTCTATGGGAAAAGCTAATTCAAAGAATTTTTGTTTCCAGACCTGAAGATAAGACCAAGAACATATGAGTCCACTTTTTAACAAACATGCCAGAAACCATACATCCCTCCATTTCCTGGGAATATATATGTATTGCAGTGACGCTGTCCCTTGACAGCAAACGGTGTAAAACTATGTCAAAAACCGTTTAGAATTTTCTATTTTGGAAGTTCCTTTCAGAGGCAGTGTGGCTCTGTTGTGGGGGCAAAAGCCAGGCCTCCCTGGAGCGGGCCAGGGTGGAAGGATGGGGGGCGCACTCTGGAACCAGACAGACCTGTATGTAAAGCTCACTTAATACTGGGATAGGATCATCTGGGTAGTACAGTCGGTTAAGTGTCTGACTCTTGGTTTCGGCTCAGGTCATGATCTCAGGGTCCTGGGATCGAGCCCCGAGTTGGTCTCTGTTCTCAGAATCTCAAGATTCTCTCTCCCCCTCTCTCAGCCCCTCCCGCTTGTTCTCTCTCTCTCAACTAAATAAATCTTAAAAAAAAAAAAATACTGGGATAAGCTGTTTAACCTCGTTGGGCCTCAATCCTCTCATATATAAAATGGGGATAACAGTATTAATGAATGCAGAAATGAGACCCACATTTTATTGTGCACCAGAACCACTTGGAGAGTTTGCTAAAAATACATATGTGAGTCCCATCCCCAAAGATTCTGTTTCGGTGCGTCTGATGTGGGGCCCAGAAATCTGTGGGGATTTAAATTATTTTTCATTTTTAATTACACAATATGTAAATACATTTCCCCCTTGTAAAATATTAAAACATTACCTTATCAGTTATGATTGCATTCAGCTGCAAGCAATTAAAAAACTAACAGTCGCTTAAACAGATGGGGGGTTATTTTTCTCATGGAACAAGAAGAAATCTAGAAGCAGGCAGTACGGAGCTGGAGAAGCCACCCGAGGATTACACGAAGGGCCCGGGATCTTCGTGTTTCTTGCTCTGCCATCCCTGGCCTGGGGCTTCCGTGCTTATAGCTGTGAGACAGAGGCAGAAGATACAAGGGCCGAGGGCTTTGCCATTTTATTTATGAAGGAGCGCGCTCTCCCTAGGAGCTTCTGCCTCCACCTCATGGGCCAGAACTGTGTCCTCAGGCCGTGCTAGGGCGCCAGGGGACTGGCTGAGAGAATGTTTTAGCTAGGCACACAGCCACCCCAAACAAAAATCAAGCTTCTGTCAGTAAAGGAGAGGTGAGGCATGGGTGCTGAATAGGAAAGGAGCAGTGTCTACTATAGTTACAGTACTTAGGTCCGTGTCCCTTTGACCCTCCTTCCCTGTGCCCCAATCAATGCTGGCCTGGTGGGCATCTGCACCAAGCTCCTGAGGAGATTCTTTTTTTTTTTTTTTTTAAAGATTTTATGTATTTGACACAGAGGGAGATATCGAGAGCAGGAACACAAGCAGGGGGAGTGGGAGAGGGAGAAGCAGGCTTCCTGCTGAGCAGGGAGCCCGACTCCGGGCTCGATCCCAGGACCCCAGGATCATGACCTGAGCCGAAGGCAGATGCTTAACAACTGAGCCACCCAGGCGCCCCTCCTGAGGAGATTCTGAAGGCCCCGCACGGCTTGAGGACCCCCGCCACACACGCAGTGCTCCTGCAGATGTTCAGATCTGGCTTTCAAGTGCTCAGCCTAGTGGGGTGTCCAATGAACATCCACCCCTCCTCTTTCCTCCCCCCGCCAAGTCACCCAGAAAAACCTAATCTCATTTGCTACAGCCCCATCTCAAGTTTGGCTTTGCTCAGCATATGACACTGGGGTGTGGTAAGTTATTGCCTTGTTTTAAAAATCAAATCCAGGGCGCCTGGGTGGTGCGGTCGGTTAAGCGTCCAACTCTTAGTTTCAGCTCAGGTCCTGATTTCAGGATCGGAAAATCGAGCCCCGCATCAGGCTCCACGCTCAGCCTGGAGTCTGCTAAAGTTTCTCTCTCCCTCTCCCTCTGCCCCTCCCTGCTGTGCACTCTCTCTCTCTCTCTCAAATAAATTAAAAAAAAAAAAAAAAATCAAATCCATCTGGGTCACCTGGGTGGCTCAGTCAGTTAGGCGTCTGCCTTCGGCTCAGGTCATGACCCCAGGGTCCTGGGATGGAGCCCCAGAGCCCCACATTGGGCTCCTTGCTCAGCCTGCTTCTCCCTCTGCCTGCCGCTCCCCCCTGCTTGTGCGCACACACTCTCTCTCTGACAAATAAATAAATAAATAAAAATCTTCAAAAACATCAAATCCATCCTTCAAAGCATGATGATCTACCACCTCTGGCAATATTTAAAGAACATGACTTGGGTGCTCAGAACTGGCTGAAGCCAGGAGACCCTGACGGAGATGTCAGCATTGTCCCTCAAAGTGACTCACTGCCTAGAAAGGTTTGCTTGCCCTCTACTGACACTCTCAGCACTGGATTAGGGGAAAAAGTGATGGTGGCCAAGTGCTCACAGTAGTGGGAAAAAAAAAATCAAGATAAAAATAGTACATATAACTTCATATTAAAAAGTATACAGCTGAATGGGTGCCTGGGTGGCTCAGTTGGTTAAGCCTCCGATTCTTGATTTCGGCCCAGGTAAAGATCTCAGGGTTGTGGGATCGAGCCCCACATTGGGCTCCATGCTCAGCACAGAGTCTGCTTAAGATTCTCTCTCTCCCTGTGCCTCTGCCTCTCCCCGTGCTCACACACTTTCTCTCTCTCTCTCAAATAAATAAATCTCAAAAAAAAAAAAAGTATACAGCTATGCAAAAGAAAAAAGCCTGGAAAGCTAATCCTAATTAGTAACAGCAGGGAACACCTTATTGGTGAGAGTAATTATGTTTTATTCCATTTGGGTCTTTGAGGCGAAGGATGGTGACTTTCCAAAAATTTTTTTTTTTTTTTTTTTTAAAGATTTTATTTATTTATTTGACAGAGAGAGACACAGCGAGAGAGGGAACACCAGCACGGGGAGTGGGAGAGGGAGAAGCAGGCTCCCCGCCGAGCAGGAAGCCCGATGCGGGGCTCGATCCCAGGACCCTGGGATCATGACCTGAGCCGAAGGCAGACGCTTAACGACTGAGCGACCCAGGCGTCCCAGACTTTCCAAAAATTTCTACAAAAAACACATATTTCTTTTGTAACCAGATTTATGATTTTAAAAAATGTGTCAACCTATACAGTCACCAGGAATGATAAAATAACTTCTGGAAGGCCTCTGGTGGGTCAGCTCACCTAACTCTATGCCATATCTGGTCTTTGTGTAAAATTAAATGGCAGATGAGAAGGACTTTAGCCAAAGCAAGGGCATGACCGTGTGTAGGGTACCATGACAAGGCCGCTGGCTATAATGGAAGCATTTTAACAATCCGCAACCGTTCTGATTTAACAGGGGAAAACACTCTGGAATGAAACACAGGCTCAAGGTCCCTGTGACTTCCTAATCGAGAAGCTGCAAAGAGAAATGCAGGGTCATTACTCAGCCACCGTGCTGCACTCAGCTATCCTGCACATAGCAATTAGGGTAGAACTTGAGGTGCCATGCACACTGCATACAAAGCCGGCCACCCTCTGGGAGGAACCAAAAGGCACAAGACCCCACAGCATGGCAAGCATCCAGCTAGTAAGAAAAGTTTTTCCAATCACGCTATGTTCTTCGTAAACCCCTGCCTGCAATTTCCTCAAGAAGCCTGTGGCTATCAAACGAGCAAGCTAATAAATATATTAATAGGCAAGATCTGCAAGTTGGAGGCTGTTCACTTTGGGGAGGCAGCTGAACTGTGAGTCGGGTCTGGGGAGGTAAACTTCACACCTAAGGCTCTATTCTCTACTCATCCTTTCCACTCGAGCAAATGCTTATGGCCTGCTGGCAATAAACAGCCCTGGCTGGGCTCTTCTAAAACAAAGCTGTCCCAACCACTGAGGATGCCCTGATTTAAATGGAGTCTGCTGCATTCTGGGCCTCTTCCTCCAACTCTGAGGGCAGAAAAGTGACCTCTTTGTGGTCAACAGGCCCTGAGCTTGCTGCTTTTTCCAACGCCCCAGTCCCGGTGCCTGCTTTGGGAAGGCTGGAGAGAGCAGAGGATGGTGTGCCTTGGAAGCCACAGTCCTGGTCCCAGGGACCCAGGGCATGGCCTCCCCTTGCTGGATCTTCGAGGGCTCCCACACAAAGCTGAATCCCGAGTCTGACCACACCATCTCCAAGTGTGCAACGCTCCAGGAGCCTTTAGGTCAGCAATGATGAAGAACAGCTGCCAAATCAACATAAAAGCATCCAACCTCAGTAGGGACTAAAGGAATGGAAATTTACATGAAATGTCCTTTGCCCTGCCAGTTTAGCAAATTCTGAGAAGCCCCTCTTGTGCAGCAGTCCTAACTGGTCTCCCGGAATCCCTTTCTGTCCTGACCTGTCCATCCTCTACACAGCAGCCAGGGCAACTCTTCTAGAGTACAAACCCCATCATGTCACCGGCCTGCTTAAAGCCCCTTGATGGTTTCCCGCTGCCATTAGGGTAATGTTTACAGTCTGTCACCAGGCCTTGCTGACTCATGCCCTGCCTTCATCACTAGCCCATCTCACGGCACCCCCCGTCCTCTGGCCTCGGCTCTTCTAGGCCTGTCCCATTAGCAGCTCTGGGGCATCTGCACATTCTGTTCCCTCTGTCTAGAATTTCTAGGACATTCTCTCCCCACTGTCCCCATCTGCTTCCACCCTAGTTTATGTTCAATACCTTGAGAACATGGCCAAAAAATCCATCTTCGAGGAAGCCTTCCCCAACCCCATTCCACATACTTGTCCTTTCATCCCAAACCAGACCAGGTTAGGTTGGGCCCCATAAATGCTGAGCAAATAAAAAGCAGTACAAATTTCTTGGAGTAAGAATCTTAAAAATGGGGCGCCTGGGTGGCTCAGTCAGTTGAGCCGAAGGCAGACGCTTAACAACTGAGCCACCCAGGCGCCCCTAAAGTAATTTATTATAAGTAAATAATCTAGGGCACCTGGCTGGCTCAGTCAGTTGAGCACGCAACTCTTGAACTCAGGGTTATGAGTTTGAGCCCCACGTTGGGTGCAGAGCTTACTTAGACAAAAAAATAAATAAAAATTTAAAAATAAATAAAAAGTAATAAAAAAACTCATCCATGAAATTATAAAAAAATAAGTAAAATGCCGACAAAGATTTAAGCCCTACCATGTTTATTGCTGAGTTAATTATAGCAACAAGGACAAAAGAAACAGAAACAATCTAAATGTTCAACATTAAGGGAATGGTAAAGTAAATTAGAATATATCCATATGATGGAACGTTATGTAGTATGGAATTAAAAATGCTTATTGTATGTTAATATAAACAATGAAAAAAACAGGGCACAAAATTGTATTTACAGTATAATCTCTGCAAAGAAAAATGCATTAACAATACAAGGAAATATGCCAAAATACTTATAGTAGTGACCTCTGGGTAGTAAGATAATGAATATTTTTCTCTACTTCTCTACGTTTCTTCATGCTTTTAAATTTTCTGTGGCGGGGGAGGGGAAGGCATAAGAGCCTAAATTCAACCTCTCCAATTCTCCAACCTTGCTCTAAAGCGGCCTCGTAAAGCAGGGTCAGCTCTAGTGAACACACCGCACCTCTCATCCACTGCAGTGCTGACCTCCTAGGACTCTTCACTCAGGGTTCTCCTGACCCATATCATGTTTTGGCAAATGCCAGCGGAGCAGAAGGAGGGCTGAGGCCACCAGTCCCTGCACCCCAAAGATAAAGGACAGCAATGCCTGGCAGATTGTCCCTATCCAGTTGGAACATTTTTTTTTTTAAGATTACATTTATTTATTTGACAGAGAAAGGGAGAGAAATACGTGAGCACAAGCAGGGGGAGCCCGACACGGGGCTCAATGCCAGGACCCCGGGATCACGACCTGAGCCGAAGGCAGACGCCCAACCAACTGAGCCACCCAGGCGCCACCCCCCCCCGCCAGTGGGACATATTCCCAGAGTTATCTGGTCACCTCAAAGCAGGCTGTTGAATAGGACCTTCTCCTCCCACAGAAATGTCTGATTTATTGTTCTACCTTTAGAACAAGCGTTCTACTATAATCCCCTTCAAGAAATACCAGACTTTTTACTTTTATCTTTGATAAGAGTCAGCCAACAAGGAAATGGCAGCCCATATGTCAACATCCACCCCCGATGAATAACCAGCTCATTCCATGCATGGCATCTGGTCCCATCGGGTTTGGAATTAGGGGAATTTCACAAGTGTGGATGGTGCAGGCCAAAGGTCTTTAGCAAGTGGGGGCTGGTACACACCAACCGGATGAAACATAGATTCTTTCCTGCTTTTCTGTGTCACCACTGTGGGAGGGCCTTTCCCAGTGATGGAGGAGCCCAAAGCACGCAGGCTCCGCATCACCGGCTGGTGTCGTGGGCTCTCAGCTCACCAGCAGCTCTCTGAGGCTGACAGACTGCCCGGCATTGACACACAGCCCCCATGCTGCAGTCTTTTCCTGCGGGCTGTAGGAATGGGCGAGTGCAAGGATGAATGGCACTAAATAATGCAGGGGTGAGCACCACTCACACGGGAGCATAACAAAGGACATCTGAGAGAGCCACCGGGTGGAGGGGGCGTGTGGAAAGGTTAACACTCCACCCCAGGCTCCAAATCATAGTCCTTAAGCTTCAAGCCGTTCCCACATCAGTCCCCTTCACGTCTCACCAATCCCCCTGCATCTGACACTGCCTAACAGAGAATGACACTCCATTCCTGACACAGAAAGGTCTCCACGCTGATCCACACAAAGGCAGTTTGTGTGGATAAGGGTGCCACAGGCTTGGCACGTCCGCTCTGAGGGGGCTCTCTCAAGAACACAGGGCCACCAAGAGCAGAGACCATCACCCAAGTCACCCCCTTCGTGACTTCGTGAGTTAGGGCCCCACATTGGGTGTAGAGATTACTTAATAAACTTAAAAAAAAAAGCAGCAGCAGCATCTTCCATCTGAATTAAACCCTTCCCTAGGCGTGCAGAGTGAGGCCAGCCCTCTCTGGGGTGACTCCTCCATCCTTAACACTGCCTTCCTCTTGGTGTTGAGACTAATGCCAGGCAAAAAGTTGGCAGCTGGTTTTTAGAGCTGGAAGGAACCTTAACTCTCACCTGGGCAGAGGCCTCTGAGAAGGGCTGGAACAGCTCACGGCCTGCAATCACCACACTGCACTTTAGGCAGAGCCCAGGTGAGCCCCTAGGCTGCCTGACACCCCTTCAGTGCCCTTCCCATCATGCCACACACTAAGTGCCCTCTGAATGACTAAAGGTTGAAGGAAAATCACAAAGAGCACTAAGTCTGTGGTGGGGCCTCCAAGTCAGTGAGACAATTTAATTCCTTCTCGTAAGGAAGGCTATTTCTTTCTTTCTTTCTAGATTTTTTATTGTTATGTTAATCACCATACATTACATCATTAGTTTTTGATGTAGTGTTCCATGATTCATTGTTTGTGCATAACACCCAGTGCTCCATGCAGAACGTGCCCTCTTTAATACCCATCACCAGGCTAACCCATCCTCCCACCCCCCTCCCCTCTAGAACCCTCAGTTTGTTTTTCAGAGTCCATCATCTCTCATGGTTCGTCTCCCCCTCCGATCTCCCCCCCTTCATTCTTCCCCTCCTGCTATCTTCTTTTTTCTTAACATATATTGCATTACTTGTTTCAGAGGTACAGGTCTGTGATTCAACCGTCTTGCACAATTCACAGCGCTCACCATAGCACATACCCTCCCCAGTGTCTATCACCCAGCCACCCCATCCCTCCCACCCCACCCTCTTTTATTTTTTTTTAAAGATTGATTTATTTATTTAAGTAATCATTATACCCAACGTGGGACTCAAACTCACGACCCTGAGATTAAGAATCACATGCTCTTCCAACTAAGCCAGCCAGGCGCCCCCGAGAGGGCTATTTTAATAACCAACCAGTGAGAAAGAATGTTGAAGAGGGGCAAGAATTCCTTAATTACTACTAATTCTTACTGAAGTCTATTTTATGCCCAGCCCTGGGAGAGGCATCATGAGGAACAGGCCCTCTAGGTAATTAAAATCCAGTTTGGAAACCATTCCATAATCCCTAAAGAATCAATGGATCTAGGCACTGATCAACAATGGCTACGAACGTCACAAAGAGAACCACAACCTGACCTCCCTGAGCCTCCCGAGAGAGAAAAGCAGCACGTCTAGTAGTCTTGTCAAAAACTTAAACCTGAACTGATCAGGTTGGAGATCCAACTTCGTTTCCACGCAATATGGAAAATGAAGAAATGTGAACATATTCAACGATACCACAGAGATACAATCAGCAAAATCCAAGCTATGGTAAACTCTATAGGATAAATGACCTGGTTTCTCCCACAAATAAACTGCATATGAAATAAATATGGAGGAGCAAATTAGATTAAAAGAGACATAAGACACATATCAACTAATTGTAATGCTGGACCTTATTAGATCCTATTCAAACAAACTTAAAAAAAAAAAAAAAAAAGAGTCCGACTCTTGGTTTCAGCTTGGGTCATGGTCTCGGGGTCATGAGATGGAGCCCTAAGTCCATGGGGCTCCATGTTCAGCGGGGAGTCTCTCCCTCCCCCATTCGTGCACTCACTTTCTCTCTCTCTCAAATAAATCTCTTTTTAAAAAACACATTATGGGGGCGCCTGGGTGGCTCAGTCGTTAGGTGTCTGCCTTCAGCTCAGGTCATGATCCCAGGGTCCTGGGATCAAGCCCCACATGGGGTTCCCCACTCCGCAGGAAGCCTGCTTCTCCCTCTCCCACTCCCCCTGCTTGTATTCCCTCTCTCGCTGTGTTTCTGTAAAATAAATAAATAAAATTAAAAAAAAAAAAGACATTATGGGGCACCTGGGTGGCTCAGTCGTTAGGCGTCTGCCTTCAGCTCAGGTCATGATCCCAGGGTCCTGGGATTGAGCCCCACACCGGGCTCCCTGCTCAGCAGGAGGCCTGCTTCTCCCTCTCCACTCCCCCTGCTTGTGTTCCCTCTCTCGCGGTGTCTCTCTCTGTCAAATGAATAAATAAAATCTTTAAAAATAAATAAATAAGGGCGCCTGGGTGGCTCAGTGGGTTAAGCGACTGCCTTCGGCTCAGGTCATGATCCCAGAGTCCCGGGATCGAGTCCCACGTCAGGCTCCCAGCTCAGCGGGGAGCCTGCTTCTCCCTCTGACCCTCTCCCCTCTCATGCTGTTTCTCTCTCTCTCAAATAAATAAATAACTAAAATCTTTAAAAAAAATAAATAAAAATAAAAATAAAAATAAATAAGACATTATGAGGCAACTAGAAATTTGAATACTAACTGTATATGCAATATTCAGGAATAATTGTTGATTTTTGAAGTACAATAATGGTATTATGGTCGTTTTTTAAAAAGAGTTCATTTCCGGGCGTCTCAATGGCTCAGTCCATCTGCCGTTGGCTCAGGTCACGGTCCCAGGGTCCTGGGATCAAGTCCCTTATCAGACTCCTGCTCAGTGAGGAGTCTGCTTCTCCCTCTACCCCACCCGCCCGCTCGTGCTCTCTCTCTCTCTCTTGCTCTCTCAAATAAATATTAAAAAAAATAAAATAAAATAAAATAGGGGCGCCTGGGTGGCTCAGTTGTTAAGCATCTGTTTTCGGCTCAGGTCATGATCCCAGGGTCCTGGGATCAAGCCCCGCATCGGGCTCCCTGCTCTGCCGGGAGCCTACTTCTCCCTCTCCCACTCCCCCTGCTTGTGTTCCTTCTCTCGCTGTGTCTCTCTCTGTCAAATAAATAAATAAAATCTTTTAAAAATAAATAAATAAAATAAAAATAAAAATAAAAAAATAAAATAGTTCATTTCCTTTTCAAGATACACGCTGAAATATATGGCTGAATTAATCTGATTTGAGGGATTTACTTCAAAAAAATATAGACCAGGAGAGGAAACAGATAAGCATATTGACAAAATATAATAGGCTGTGAGTTGAAATTGTTGAAATTATAGAAAGGGTAAGTGGAGGCTCATTATACTGTTCTATTTTTGTATGTGTTTGAAATTTTCCTTAACACAAAGTCTAAAAAGTAAACCCAGGGGTGGCTGGCTGGCTCAGTCGGAGGAGCGTACGACTCTTGATCTCGGGGTCATGAGATCGGGCCCCACACAGGGTGCAGAGATTACTTAAAAATAAAATCTTTAAAAAAAAATAAAATAAAAAGTAAACCCAAATTTTGAAGGTAAGATTGATACATTCAATGTTCTCAGAGAAAAGTTAAAGTAAAAATTACAGGGCATAGATCATAAATTTCTTGGACATTTAGGTGAGGGAGACATTTAGACTCAATAAAAATTTATTTAGCGCCTATTACATTGTAGGCTCTGCAGCATGCAATTTTCACCAGCTGTGTGATCTCTGCACCTCAACTTCCTCCTCCATAAAATGGGAACGTTAAGAATTAGGCTACATCTGGTTGTTACTAAGATGAGACGAGCCATATATATCAAGCACGGAGAACAGTGCCTGGCCCACAGCAAAGGTACTCAATAGATGGTAGCTTCATCTAATGCTATGCAATCAATATTCTTTGACCCATTTTATAGCTGAGGAAAGTGAGGCTCAGAAAAGTGAGGTAGCTTGTCCAGAAAATCATGCTGCCAAGAAGAGGGAGAACCTGGGTTTCAGAGGCAGGCTTCTGGCTGGGCTCCCCTGAGCATGCCATTGGCAGGAAAGAGCCCTGTGATTGCTGGAGAACGTGGGGAATGAAAGTGTCAAGGGAAAAAAATGAGCTCTTTGAACAAAGACTAGGAATAAGGTAAGGCTGAAAGAAGGAAGGAAGAAAAACACTCAAGACCCTCAGAAATGCCATTCTGATGAAGTTCAGGGCAAATTCTTCTTCTAATTAAAGACTGGTCTCCACAGCTGTCATTGGGGTGACCTCACTAATTCAAATAAATAGCCACAGGGCTTCAGAGGGAACAATTTTAACTCTGCTTTCCATAATAAGGATTCTGGATTACAGCCCAAAGCTTTAGCTAGTTAAGTGTGTGGGTCAGTCTCATAAATTGTTTTCTTGGCTGAATCCCAAGCAAGCCAGGCTGTCATTCTAGCAATGAGGTGATCGGTTTTGCATTCCTACCCAAAAGGGAGGGAGGCTTCTCCACGGAGCCTGCAAATCATACCTGTAAGATCTATGCCACGGGGACTGTCAACCTGCCCCTGAAATCTGTTCCAGTGGTTATTTTTGGGGGGGTTAACTACATCATTGAAGAGGCTGTCCAGACAGGATACCCCAGAACACCCCCCCGCCCCCCTCCCCCAGGAGAAGACCATTTCTCCAGTAAACAGGTGGACATAGTCATCTCAGTAGCAAAGCCTTGTATGTTTGCTAACTGCCACAACTCCCAGCACGGCTCGTCGAGCACCTTGGGGAGCCACAGGCCCCCCAAGTTCCTGTTCCGACCCGGGCAATGCTGCTGTTCGCATGCTTGAGGGGGCACCGCGGACAAGCACGTTCCAGAGGCTTCTGTGGTGGGGCAGGAAGGGGACTGGTTGTGGTCTAAACATACCATTCAAGTCCTCGCTCGGCCCCAATGGCCACAGACAACTCACTTATCTGCTTGGCTTCCTTGTTTATGAAGTCAGATAAAGGAGAACCTCACGACACCGTGAAAATGAAACACATATGTGAAGCCAGACAAAATGTTGACTACTGGGATGATGACGCTGACTCCCATTAAGCCAGAACCAGACCAGATCTTTCAGAGTAGGGATTCTGAGCCAGTGGGTCATCTCGGAGGGCAGGCCTCCACTCCTTGCCCGCGGGTCTGGAACCTGTCTGCCCCAGAGGCAATATGGAACAATGGGACCAGCCAGGCAGTGAGCTGGTCAGGTCTGGATTTGATTTCCACCTTGGCCACACTATCTCCATTTTCCATTCTGAGCAATTTTACAGTTGAAATGGATAAATCAGCCCTGTCCACTCCTCACTATCTTGGCTGATGGGAAAACAAAAATCTACAGATAACCTGTGAACCTCATTTTGCCTTAGAGTTTCAGCTCCTTTTCACTCAAACAGCATGAAAGGGCTGATGTGAAGTGAACATTTTTATGTGAATTTTCTTCCTTATCCTGCTCTCGTTATTTCTTTCCAGTGCAGGTGCTGATGAGCCCTAACAAGCTCCTAAAATGAGAAGCAGGAAAAAGGCAGGAGATGCAGACAGAGGAGTGTAGGGAAAATTTGCAACACAGATCATCAGCCTCTGTAAAACCAGGACTGGTTTAAAACAGACCAAGGTAAGGACCACATGACCTTGGTCGGCCTGACCCAAGCTCAGCATGTTCTTTAATTTTAGAGGGCTGCAGAGCAAGTTTCTTTTCTTTTCTTTTTTTTTAGAGAGAGAGCGAGTGAGCGAGGGTGGGTGAGGGGTGCAGAGGGAGAGGGAGAGATAGAATCTTAAGCAAGTTCCATGTGGGGCTCGATCCCACAACCCATGAGATCACAATCTGAGCCAAAACTAAGAGTCAGACGCTTAACCAACTGAGCCACCCACACACCCTTCCTTCATCTTGGTTTTAAGCCTCTGTCATTTCATTTGTCAAATGGGGAATAGTAACTAAAACTTGGCAGGATTACTATGAGAATCAGAAATATCTATACTTAAAGGATGTTTAAGGTAACAACTACTGTGTATTAAAGCTTATTATGGGGTGCCTGGGTGGCTCAGTCGGTTGGGTGTCTGCCTTCAGCTCAGGTCATGATCCCAAGGTCCTGGGATTGAGTCCCGCATCGGGCTCCCTGTTCTGCGGGAAACCTGCTTCTCCCTCTCCCTGACTGGCACTCCCCCTGCTTGTGCTCTCTGTCAAATAAATAAAATCTTAAAAAAAAATAAAGCTTAGGGGTGTCTGGGTGGCTCAGTCTTTAAGCATCTGCCTTCGGCTCAGGTCATGATCCCAGGATCCTGGGATCGAGCCCCGCATCGGGCTCCTTGTTCGGCCGGAGGCCTGCTTCTCCCTCTCCCACTGCCCCTGCTTGTGTTCCCTCTCTCGCCGTGTCTCTCTCTGTCAAATAAAATCTTCTAAAAAAATAAATAAATAAAGCTTATTATGTATTGATACACAGGCTCATTTCAACCTTAAAACTGCCCTATGAGGCAGCTACTACTGCCCCCATTTTTAAAGGCGAGGACACTGAGGCTCAGACTAAGTAACGTGCCCCAAGGACACGGGAGGTGAATGCTGGGGCCGAGGAAGGACCCTGGGATTGTCTGCCCCTGAGGCTGTGCTCTCAGTGCCCGCGTGGTGCCTGGCACCCAGCAGGTTGTAAATAAGACACAGCCCTTAAGATCCTGGTGAAGGCCTTCACAACAGCCCTGGATGACAGCATCGTCATTCCCACTGCACAGGCGACAAGGCTGGGGCTCAGACAGTACAATAGAAAGCCCTTATCTTTAGAAACATACACTTCAGTGTTTATGGATAAAATTATATGAGGTCTGGAATGTCAAAATAATGGGGTGGGGGAGGCGGTTAGATTAAACAAGATCAGAGGGGCCAGATGTAGAGAACCCTTGGAGTGCAGTCATGGGTACACAGAAGTTCATTATCCTGTTTTCCCTATTCCCATTTATGTTTGAAGTTATCCACAACAAAAAGTACAAAGAAAAAAAAAATCACCTCTTCTCCTAGAGAATGTGAAAGGCAGAGGTGGGTCTCAAACCGAAGTGTGTCCGTCCCCAACTTGAGTCCTGTCCAACCCACTATAATAATGGCTTTAAAACCCTCCTCCTTCCCTCCAGTACCACATGGTCCACGCATGGGCATCACTCAGAGAGCCCCAGTGCTGCTAATCTGAATCAGGGAGTTCCAAAAGGCAGGTAGTCTTCACTGAGGGTCAAACGGTGGCAGCCCATGCTGCTGTTGGGGGGCAGGGGCAGGGGAGCCCGACTTCCTGGCGAGTCCAGAAAAGAAAAGAAGCAGGACCAGGGCGTGGAGAGGATTTGGATGATGTGAAGGAGAATGGAGGACTAAGAAAGAGGAGGAAGGAGCAGTGAGCGGCTCAGGCAGCCTACTCAGCTCTCTTTGGGGGGTTGCTCCCACAGCCACAGTCTCCCTTCCTACAGCCCACCCTCCACGCTACCCCAAGATGGGTCTTCCCCCAACAAAAATCTGATCGCATGCTCCCCCTGCACATGAAAAACCTCCCTGAGCACTGCACCCCCCCGCCCCCGCCATTAACTCCAGATGACATCTGCTCTCCTCAACCTGATTCTCAGGGTGACTATCATTCACCGGCCCTCACTGCAGCCTCTGCCCTCACCAGGTCCCCAATGCAGACACCAGAGCCTGGGGTCAAGCAGCCTCCCCCCACACACACACCGGGACCTTTTCTCTAATGTCCCCTCTTCCTGGTATGCCCCACCCCCCTCCTTATAAGCTCCTGCAGGAGACCAGCTCAGATGTCACCTCTTCCCGCTGCCCCAGCACAGCCCTGTTATCATGACACCCCCATGCTGCACTCGTTTGTGGGTCTCCCTCTCGATGAGAATTGAGCTCCAGGGCAGGGAGATGACACACCTCTCCTTCCTCCCCATCAATACAGCAGGTGACCAATACAAGGTGGCTATTATTGCTAGTCGTGTCTTAAAAACTGGGGCCCCTGGGCACACAGGCAGAGGCTATGCCAGCCATCCCAGTGCCTGGCACAAAGTGGCTTCTGGAACAGGCTGCCCAGTGCCTGGACAGGGGACGACAGCAGGACACTGAGCAGAGGGCCCCTTCCTGACCTTGGCTGAAGCAGCCTTGCTGCGGTGCCCTTCATGTGTCTGTAAAGCCCATGCCCGCGGGACGCTTATTTAGTGCCTAAAAACACTGTAGCTGTTTCCTTCCACTGGTTCCAGACAAATGAAGGAAAGTGATAATGACAGCTTGACACTCCCCTTACCTCCATGGCTGCAAACCTAAAGAATATTTATGATCCGTAGGCTCAGAGATTTGGTGTCTTAGAAGCAAAGAAAGGTCACAAGATGAACTGACGCAGACCATCTGCTCCTGGGTGGGGACAGAGATCCCCCGATTCGGTTATTTCCCCCACAGCGCACCAGGCACCTGCTTTTCTTGCAAAAATCCGGGAGCCAACACGACGATTTTTATTTAACTTGGAATAAAACCGACGTCTCCTACGAGGAGGGGTAAGAAGCCGAACGCAAACATGCCGACTCTCAGGGAACGGAGGAACCTTCTGGCAGGGCAGCGAGAGACCTCCACACAGGGCCCACAGCCCTCTCAGGAACGGGCTACTTGTGCACTCCATATTAAATTCGTAGCGACAAGGCTTAACGGAGGAGAACGAATGCTCCTGGAGATGTTTGCATGATTGCAAACGGAGAAAAACGCGTCAGGGGCCAGCGCTAGAGGAGCTTCCCTCCTCCTCCATTTTTCATGGGCCTGCTGCTCCTGCAATTCCCAACACCACGCTTCTGACATTACAGCAGATGCCGCCGCCGCCGCACTAATCCTTCATCCTCGGGGGCCCATGGAAATGTATGATTTCCCATTAATCAGGGCCGCGGACACCAAAATAGCTCATCTGACCTTTGCAAATACCAAAGGGTGGATTTAAAGCCAAAGCTGGCAAAAGAGAATGCAAAAGTCTTCAGCTCTTCTTTCAAAGATGATTTTATGTCATTAACCAACGAGCAGCCTGCCTCTAGGACCAGCGAGGTTAAAAATGGGGTAGAAACCGGCACATTGGAAGTGAGGCAGCCACCAACGTTTCAACACACACACACAGACACACACACACACACACGTTCCTTGGTGAATTATTTAACATATATTAAATATATATATGGCTCAGAAATCTCTTGGATTGAAAACACCGTCAAACTAGGAGCTAGCAGTTCTCTAACAGAATCCACACACAAGGAAACAAGCCTGGATTTGAACGCCCGACATCAGTTGGGACTCCATGAGACAATAAAGAGCCAACACGGCTACAACCCGCAGAGTTGCTACTGATGAGAAGACAGACCCTCTCTTAGAAGACCCTCATTACAGCTCATCAAATTCATTACCAAGCTTCATCACATACATACCCACTTTCCCTCTATTTATAGGCTTGTAAATCCTAGTCGGTAGTTGATATTTTAGGAGCCAAAGTGACCCCTTAATATTTCACGGGGATTTTCTTTGCATTGCTGGCATTCAGCACCACACAAAATTGGATCCCAGGTAATCTTAGTGAAATGTAGGACTCTGGGTTTCTCCACTTAAAAAAAGTAATTACAGAAGACTTGAGGAACAGAGAAAAAAAGGAAAGCCATTCGCAGAAGCCTGCCACCACCCCAATTTAATTTTTTAATAGCAGCTTTATTGAGATATAATTCACATGCCATAAAATTCACCCTTTAGAAGTGGTACAATTCAGCGGGTTTTGGTATATTCACAGAGTTGTGCAACCATCACCACCATCTAATTCCAGAATATTTTCCCCAACCCAAAAACAAATGCTATACCCATGGGCACTCACTGCCCATTCCCCCCCCCCCATCCCAGGCCCTCACAACCACTAATCAGCTCTCTCTCTGTATAAATTGGACTATCCTGGACACGTCATGTAAGTGGAATCATGTAGCATGTGGCCTTTTGGGTCTGGCTTCTTTTACTCACGATAATGTTTCACCTGATTCAATTTTTATTAGCACTTTGTTCCTTCCTATCTTAATTTTTATACACTTAAAGCATAATCCTTTGCTAACTTTATAAAGTCAAGCCTGGGTTTTGCTGAACAATGAGTTACTGACCCTTAGCTGGTCCAGAAACTGAAGGAAGCCTCTTTGGTCTCTAAATGTGAGCCAACCATATCGGTCTACTTTTAACAGAAAGTACCTGGGGGTTAGGAACATACTGAATAGCACTACCGGCCCTCAGGATGACCACACACACTAGATACTGTGTGGAATCTGGTGATAATCTGTGGCAAGAAAGAGTCAAGAATTCAAGAACACGGAGTTAAATAGGAAGAGCGAGCCACCATGCACTGAGCTCTTTTGCAAATGTTATGGGTTAAATTGGATGTGCACTAACCCCCTGCCCAACACTCCCCGGAATTCATATGTTGAATGGGACTATATTCGGAGGTAGGTCTTTAAAGAAATTATAAAGGTAAAATGAAGCCACTAGAGTGGGCCCTAATCCAAACTGACTGCTATCCTTCTAAGAGGAAATGTGGACACACCAGGAGATACCAGGGATGCGTGCAAACAGAGTTAGGCCATGTGAGGACACAGCAAGAAGGCAGCCATCTGTAAGCCAAGGAGAGAGGCCTCAAGAGACAGCAAACCTCCAGACACCTTGATCTTTACCTTCTCACCTCCAGAACTGTGAGAAAATAAATGTTGTTTAAGCCACTAGGTCTGTGATATTTTGTTATGGGAGCTCTATCAAACGTCTCCTCTACTGCCCCCATGCTCTAAAAAGTAGGATTAGTATCCCCATTTTACAGATAAGGAAGCTGAGGCTCAAACAGGTTAGTAGAGCTGAGACTCAAGCTGAAATCTGTCTGATTTCAAAGTTTTTGTTTTTTCCAGAAAACACACATATCGTGATCTATTTTTAACTTTTCTGCAGCACAAGGGGTCAGACTATTAAGATAAAGTAAAACTTTTGTTCTATTTTTAAAAACCCAGTATGTATTCTTCCCAGCACACACCTTCCAAATTCAAAATTCATTCATTTCAGAGGCACCTGGGTGGCTCAGTTGTTAAGCATCTGCCTTCGGCTCAGGTCATGATCCCAGGGTACTGGGATCGAGCTCCGCACCAGGCTCCCTCCTCAGCGGGAAGCCTGCTTCTCCCTCTCCCACTCCCCCTGCTTGTGTTCTCTCTCTCACTGTGTCTCTCTCTGTCAAAAAAATAAATAAAATTTAAAAAAAAATTCATTCATTTCAGAAACAGTTATTTTTTAAAGATTTTATTTTTAAGTAATCTCTACACCCGACACGGGGCTCGAACTCACGACCCCAAGATCAAGAAATCACATGCTCCACGACTGAGCCAGCCAGGTGCCCCCTCGAAAACATTTTTGATGGAGGAAAAGACCGTTTAGTGAGTCATGTGCTTTATATGCTTTATCCAATTTGAACAAACAGATATGCAGTAGTCATAACCAAGGAAACTGAGGCGCAGAGCCATTAAATGCCTGTATCCTGGCACTGCCTTTATCTTTCATTAAGTTCCCCAGTCTAATAGTTTCATTTTGAAAAACCAACTGAAGCTGGTGTAGACCAAGTAAATTCTGAAGTAAATTCTATGCACTGACCTTGCACTGAAACCAGCAGCGTTGGGCCCTCTGGATACCAAGATGAATGCTGCCTGGTCCCTACCTAGGAGGGGGTGTGGAGCCCAGCAGGGGAAGGCCACAGCTCTTCAGGGCTGCTGCCGGCCCACACAGAGCTTCGAGCAAATGAGAAAAAGGCTCTCCATTCTCAAAGCAGGAACAGCCCCAGAGCACAACCTGCTCAGCAGCCTTGTGCCCCTCTCCGCCGTCCACACCTGCTCTTGCAAAGAGTGAGAGCAGCAGAGGATGGAGAGGGATGGAGCCTTTGGTTCTCTCTCCCTCACTGGCCACACAGCCTCCCTCCCATACCCCTCTGGACCAAAGCCAGCCAGGCCATGAGATGTGGGCATGCTGACTCTGGGGGCGGGGTTGGGTACAGAGTCAGGCCTATTCACAGTGGGTCATGGGCAATGCCAGAAAATGACAGTGCCAAGCAGGGGTCAAAATGCCAGAGAGGGCCACTTGGGGAGCAGACTATCCCAAAGACCAGGTGAATGGGGAGTTGGAGCCAGAAAGCCAAAGCAGGTCAAAGGTCAAAGCCAAGAGAACATCAGGGCCCCTGGGCATCTACAGAAGACCTGGCTTTGATACTGTTTGGTACCACTGGGACACTGTCCCCCCACGGAGGCTTCATGCCATCCATTTCTCCATATAGGTGCCACCTGCCGCTCAGGGTCCCCAAGCCCACCTCTTCCCGGTGGCAGGTGCTGCTCTAGAGTGGGGAACACTGGCCAGGGAGACCCACCTCACCAGCAACGCTGTCTGAACATCTAGCATGGCAGAACAGAGGGCTCAGTGCAGGGAAGAGCACATCCTGACACTTCAGTTCTTATAATAAGAGCCTGTCCCGGCCCACAGGGGCTCCCGCTGGGTTGGAGAATAAAGGCTACAAAGCACCCTTTCCCACAGCTCAGAGTCGCACAGGATAAACATGCACACACACTCAACCTACTCTATAACCTGACCTGTGCCAGGATGGATCTATGAAAAATGTAATTGGAGGAATCTGGACATCTGGGGTGAGGACGACAGTCGCTCTGTGATCAGAGGCCATGGCTTAGTGAGTGTGGGATTTGAGCCACACCTTGCAGGAAGGGCAGAACCTCACCACAAGTGCAAGGGAGGCAGAGAGGAGCCATCCTGGTGGAGGCAAAGGCAGAAGTGAAGGCTCAGAGACAGGCAGTGTGCCTCGAAAACAGGCATGATGCTGGGTAGCCAGAAGCTAGTGGAGCACTCCCCAAAGAGTGGGCTGGACCACCAGTGGGTGACTTTAAGTGGGCCAGGGAGGTGCTATTCAAACACTGAAATAAGTCCTCCTGAGATTCTCCTGCTTCTGCCCTAGTTTGGCTGTTCCAACACCATGAATGCTCGCGTTCTAACAAGGAGTAGGCCTCGGCTGGGAGCCCTAGGATGGCGACAGGACCCAGCTAGAATAACCTTGTTTTGATCTCACTGTATTTATTTATTTTTGTTATTTTGGATCACTGCCAAATGAAACTGGTTTTCAATTTACAGTACTGATAAAGGTCCTTTAAAAGCAAATTTGCCCAAATAAAAAAAGTGACTCAATATTAAAAATATATATATTCTATAAATAGCAGCATAAGTGACTCCTGGATACAAGAGATTCACGAAGGTGGTCCCCAGGAGTTCATGGAAACCATGGTATCTGGGAAACCCCAGGCCAGAGCCTGGACACACAGGAAAGGTCAGGAGGAGAAACTGCAGTTTCTTTTTCCAGGTGACCAACAGACCTGGAAGGCCCACTAGGAAGGAGGTCCTAGTTCATCTTCGCCTCTAGGGGGAGGATCTCTGGGATGGCATCTCTTGGGATCTGCTTGGAGCCAATCCATGAGCAGCGACAGCGCTTTATGGCAAACCTAGGTTCACCTCTGGGCTCTGTCACTTACTCCCTGGGAGGTCGCTGGCATGTGACTCAGCCTCGCTATAAATCAGAGAAAAATCACATGACTGCCTTAGAGGTTGCTGCAAGGAGAATGACCAGCAACCTTCAATAAACGGCAGTTCCCTCCTCCCCTCACTCCCTTTCTAGCTCTCTGGCAGGGACCCAAATCTGCAATCCAGCCTTTGACAGTGTTCCTCAGATTTGGAGGAAACAGAATTTTACTCCTCTGTTCTGCCCCTAATTAAAGGATGTGCAAAACGCCTGACTTTAGTGTACTGTATCGGGTTAGCGACGAGGAGGGAGACCCCATGGATTCTCAAGGCTAGCGTGTGACCAGTAACGTGCAGGGACCATGAGTGCGGGCATCAGGGTCACTACTACCCTGGTGCGGCAGTGGCGGAGAGCTGCGGACCCCTCACGGCTGGCACACAGGCAGCACAAAGAAGGGAGGCACTTGATATAGTTCAGAGGAAAGCCAACTAAAAAATGCTGACCCAAAGAGTTCTTGGAAGCAAACCCTTCAATAAGAAAAGCAAAGGTCCTGGCTGGCCTGATAGAAGGCAGAGGGAGGCCGAGGAGGCAGGAGGAACAGAGCGTCTCCGCAGCTGGGCCAGCAGGCACATTCTCTGCATTTCCATACGACGTGGCGCTCAGGAAGGGAGTTAGCCAAAGGCCGCAAGCTTTAATGCACACATCTCAGAGCCGGTTTTCCTTCACGAAGCGTGGACCACCACCCACCAAATGCCTTTTCCCTCTGCCGATGTGCAGAAACGTAGGAGATACCCAGCACTGATGAGGGTGAAGGGAAAACAGGAACTCAGGCTCTGCTGGTGAGAGTCTAATGCGGAACATCGTTTTGGAGTCTGGCAGTCTCTCCCAAAGCTTCCAATGCTTCTAGAGTCTGACCCAGGTTTTTACTTCTGGGAAGCTAGACCAAAGAAATGTGTAAGTGTACAAAGATACGTCGCTACAGCATTGTTTCTAAGGACAAAACCCCACTACCTCCTAGTAGGAGCATGGCCGAATAAATTGCATATCCATTCTACGGGGCGCTCTGCACAATGAAGTACATCTGAATACGCTGCTGGGGAAAGAGCTCCCAAATACACAATGGCATGACAAAAGCAAACTGCAGAATGAAACCCATAGCAGGATCCGACTGTACAAAAGAAACTTCGTGGCACAAGGACCACACACTAAGCAGCCGACCGGGTTACCTCTGGGGAGCCTGGCGGGGGTGGGAAAGAGGGGACTCGCACTTCATACGGAATACACTTCTTATTGTCTCATTTTGCAACAAGAACGAGCACGCAGGTCAATGCCCATTCGCTGAAACGCAAACAAACAAACAGTGGGCACCAAAAAAACCAAGAGCCGGCAGCCTCTGGGGTAGAGGAGCCGTGGAGCCTGGGGAAGGCAGGTGGTCACGCCGAGACGCCGCTTCCCCCTGGGCCTGCACTACAAGAAGGCCGGGAGGGTGGGTGCGCCTTTCTCCAAGGCAGCCTTCCCACCACCACAACGGGACTGCAATGGGGCTTCCGGGAGACCTACTCAAAAGGCTGCTCTCCTCGCCTTTACCCACCTCCGTGGGGCTCGGAGGCAGGTACCCTCCCACACCCTTCTGCCTAAGTCTATCAGGTTTGGAAAACAAAGAGCACTTGGGACATTCTCTCAAACAAAAGCACACATTTGATGAAGTTCAATGACAAGCCCAATGGCTTGTTCCCTCCTCCAACTACCTTCTCTCTCTCTCGGGCCAGCTCCTACTCTTCCTTCAAAACCAGGTTCAGCCAGCGCTTCTCAGGAATCTTCCTTCTGCTCTCCTCTGAGCCTGCCGTGGGCCTTGTCCCCACTTCTATCGCAGGCTCCCCACGGCACTGACATGGTGTGTTTATCTCCCTCTCAGTGGAACTCGCTGAGGGTGGTGACTGTGTCTCACCAGTACCAAGCAGGGCAGGCACTCAGAGACCCTGGGGGGCCGTCCCACTCCCCTCCCACCCCATCACACTGCAACCTGACTGTGCACCCAGGGCGGTAAGCTTCCCCCAAGACAGGAGGTATCTTCTCCAGGAGGACCTCAATCCACCAGGGGCCACGATAATGCTACCAGCCCACCGAGGGCTCTGATTTCTGCTCTGTCACGAAGCCACAAGTGACCCCTCAAGGCCCTCTGTTCCACCACTGCCTCGAAATCCGGAAGACCAGGTGGCCACCAACAAAGCAATTTTGTTTAACAACAACCATACAGCGTCATTTAGCAAATACAACCTGCTGAAAAATGAACACTCTCCCCGGTACTCATGTTCTGCCTTACTCCAGATACACATCCTTCACTTTGGCTCTGAACAATCCTGGATTTATGTGGGTACTTAATGACAGACCCCCAAAAAGTGTGCAACCACCTCACACCTATTAGGATGGGCTATCAATACAACGATGTCAGCAAGGATGTGGGGAAACTGGAACCCGTGGGGAAACTGGAACCCTTGGGCACTGCTGTTGGGAAGGTAAAATGGTGCAGCCACTGCGGGAAACAGTATTGAGGTTCCTCAAAAAAATTAAAAATAGTGGTACCATATCCAGCAATTCCACTTCTCGGTATATACTCAAAATAACTAAAAGCAGGGACACAAGTAAGTATTTGCACACCCCTGTTCATAGTAGCATTACTTACAACAGCCAAAAGGTGGAAGCAACCCAAGGGTTCAAAGATGGACGAACGGAAAAAATGTGGTTTATCCATATAATGGAATATTATTCAGGCTTAAAAAAGGAAAAAAATTATGGGGTGCCTGGGTGGCTCAGTCGGTTAAGCGTCTGATTCTTGATTTCGGCTCGGGTCATGATCTCAGGGTTGTGGGATCGAGCCCCACATCAGACTCCATGCTCAGGGGGGAATCTGCTGGAGATTCTCTTTCTCCCTCTCCCTCCACCCCTCCACCTACTCGCATGCTCTCTCTCGCTCTCTCTCTAAAATAAATACATCTTTTTTAAGATTTTATTTATTTATTTGATTCTTGATTTCGGCTCGGGTCATGATCTCAGGGTTCTGGGATCGAGCCCAGATCAGACTCCGTGCTCAGTGGGGAATCTGCTGGAGATCTCGCTCTCCTTTCTCCCTCCACCTCTCCCCCTGCTCGCATGCTCTCTCTCACTCTCTAAAATAAATAAATCTTAAGATTTATTTATTTATTTGATTACTTATTTGAGAGGAAGAGAGAGAGCATAAGCAGGGAGAGTGGCAGGCAGAGGGAGAGGGAGAAGCAGGCTCCCTGATGTGGGGCTTGATCCCAGGAGCCTGGGATCATGACCTGAGCTGAAGGCAGACGCTTAACTGACTTAGCCACCCAGGGGACCCTAAAATAGATAAATGAACCTTAAAAAAAAAAAAAATTGTGACACATGCTCTAAAATAGATAAATCTTGATTATGTCAAGTGAAATAAGCCAGTCACAAAAAGACAAATGCTGTATGACTCCATTCACATGAGGTACTTAGGGTCATCAAATTCAGAGAGAGAGGGTTGCCAGGGAATGGGGGTGGGGGTGTACAGGGGGAAATGGGAGTTGTTTATTAGGTACAGTGTTTCAGTCTGGCAGGACGAAAAAACTTCTGGAGTTTGATGTTCATGATGGTTGCACAATAATGCCAATGTACCCAAATTGTACACTTTAAAATGGTTAAGATGATAGGGGCGCCTGGGTGCCTTTTCTGTTCCCCAAATGAATGGTGATCTCCTTTGGGGGACTGTGGTTCTTCATTCTCCTGGAGCCAGGGAATGGGGCCTGCCTGCTTGTCTCCAGCAATTTTTAGGAAGATTTCTGAAGTTGGTTAAGTGACTGCCTTTGGCTCAGGTCATGATCCCGGAGTCCCGGGATCAGGTCCCGCATCGGGCTCCCTGCTCAACGGGGAGTCTGCTTCTCCCTCTGACCCTCCCCCCTCTCATGCTCTCTCTATCTCATTCTCTCTCTCAAATAAATAAAAATCTTTAAAAAAAAGAAAAAAGAAAAAAATGGTTAAGATGATAAATTTTATGTTATGTGCATTTTACCATAATTTTTTTTAAAAAGTATGCAAAGAGGGGCACCTGGGTGGCTCAGTCGTTAAGTGTCTGCCTTCCGCTCAGGTCATGATCCCAGGGTCCTGGGATCAAGCCCCACATTGGGCTCCCTGCTCAGCAGGAAGACTGCTTCTCCCACTCCCATTCCCCCTGCTTGTGTTCCTACTCTTGCGATCTCTCTCTGTGAAATAAATGAATAAAATCTTTTTAAAAAATAAATAAATAAAAAGTATGCAAAGAGTTGTTCTATGCCCCTGAGAATGAAGTAATCAGAAGCAGCAATCTGGTTTCAGAAATCTTCCTAAAAATTGCTGGAGATAAGCAGGCAGGCCCCATTCCCTGGCTCCAGGAGAATGAAGAACCACAGTCCCCCCAAAGGAGATCACCATTCATTTGGGGAACAGAAAAGGTCCCAAACAGGACTAACAGGGGGCAGAGCCCTAGCATCGCCTGGCCTCAACCCAGGAGCAAAGTCCCACCCGCTAGCATATGTACAAATAGGGTATGGAGCCAGCCAATTCCTGACCCAGTGAGCTGCCCTCACCTCCACCCAACACCATGGGAGCCCAGGTGGGGTGGTAGGAAGCACACAGGCTGTTGTAGGCCCCACAGGGTTTCGGTCCTGTTGGTTGTATGATTCTGAGAAAGTCACCACGGGGGGGGGGGGGGGGGGGGCAGTGAAAATGCCCAGCTCACAAGGTCAAGAGGGTTCAATGAGATAGGAAGGGAGAAGAGATAGAGGGAAGGAGCCCGAGGAGCACAGGCAGGGAGGGTGCGTGCAAAGGTCTGGTAGAGAGTAAACAGGAAGCAGCCCGATCAGTGAGGCCTTGAATGCCAGGCTATGTTTATAATCCATTCACAAGGAGACATGGGGTTCCAGGAGGGTTCTGGTAGATTTGTCCCAAGTTCTGAGTGGTCGTGTACAAACGGAGGGAGAATGGAACGTAGGGGACCGGCTGGAAGGTATCTGCAATGGCCCAGGCAGGAGCAGGGCGGGACTAAGTTAGAGGCGGTGTAAACCAAGAGGAAACAAAGCCTAAAGACCTTATGAAGAAAATCAAACAAACAAATCCCCTCCCGCTGACGTGACGCTCCGCAGCCACGAGAGGCCCCCAGAACTGCCATCACAGTCTGGCTCCCCGGTCCATCTGCTCGGCCCTTCCGGAACCTCCCTTCCTTTTGCTCTTGCTCCCTGGAGCAATCTGCCTTTATGTTCAAAAGTATTTATGAAATTGAAATGAGTGTATCTCATGGGCACCTTGTCAGAAACGTGCCATTACAAGTGACATTTTCGGGTGTCAGAGTTAGTCTCTTTCGTCTGCTGGTAGATCCAATTTGCCCAGTTGACAAGTGAGAAGACTGTGACACCAATAATTATAGAAACAAACCCAACCCAGTATCTGGAAGTCAAGCTGTTCTCTCCATGTCTTCCCTCACACTCAGCAGACAATATGGTGGCCCCCTGGCAGAGGGCCCTCACTTCTCAAACCACAGCAGCTCATGGGGACCAGCAGGACCCCAGACCACATGACCTTTCAAGCCAGCAGCTGGAAAAAAGAATGCACATGACTTCTTAAGACTAAAGGGAGAAAGCAGAAAGCCTCTTCAAAATACCACTCAGGTTCAAACAAAAGAGCACACACTGTACAATTGCATGCATAGAAACTTCTAGAACAGGCAAACTCAACTCTGATGACAGAGTTGAGATCAGTGGCTACCTGTGCAAGGGGTGTGTTGTAGGGGAGGGCTGACTGGATAGGAGCAGGAGAGAACTTTCTGCGGTGATGGTGAAAGTCTTTATCTTAGCAGAAGTATGGGTTACAACTGCAAATGCATTTGTGAAAACTGTAACAATTAAGATTTGTGTAGTTCAACCATAAGTGAATTGTCTCTCAAGGAAAAATGTGTTAGAAAATGTGTGTGTGTGCGTAATACATACATAAAATTAAAAATCCACACAAATATATATAAAGTGGATTCAAAAGAACCTTCTATGAATGCTAAAAGTCTTACTTAAGAAAAACTAAAAGCCACTTTGATTCAGGCCTTAAGGTATAAATGGAAATGAACTCGGAGACTCTGTTGTACAATTCACCGTCTTCAAATGAGCAAAGAGGCAGAATGTGACCTACCCACAATCACACAGCAAGTCAGCCACAGACTGCTGACCAATCCCGGGCCTCCCAAGTGCTAGCCTGGGATTCATTTGTCTGTTCTGGACGAGTGCCAGAAAAAGCAGCCGAAACAGAATACCAAAGGTGATTTTATGAACTAATTTCATTTCAACCTTCAAACCCAGACCTAGTCACCCCCACCAAATTATGTGTGAACGTGATTAACTTTCAGACAATAAAAAAATATTTGCCTTCATGAGTCTAGGTCAAGAACTACCCCTTCTGGGCATGCCTGGCTGGCTCAGTAAGTGGAACATGCGAGTCTTGACCTCAGGGTTGTGAGTTCGAGCCCCACACTGGGTGCAGAGATTATTAAAAATAAAATCTTAGGGGGGGGCACCTGGGTGGCTCAGTCGTTGAGCGTCTGCCTTCGGCTCGGGTCATGATCCCAGGGTCTTGGGATGGGCTCCCTGCTCGGCGGGAGGCCTGCTTCTCTCTCTCCCACTCCCCCTGCCTGTGTTCCCTCTCTCGCTGTCTCTATCAAATAAATAAAATCTTTTTTTTTTTTTAAAGATTTTATTTATTTATTTGACAGAGAGACACAGCGAGAGAGGGAACACAGGCAGGGGGAGTGGGAGAGGGAGAAGCAGGCTTCCCGCCGAGCAGGGAGCCCGATGCGGAGCTCGATCCCAGGACCCCGGGATCATGACCCGAGCCGAAGGCAGACGCTCAACGACTGAGCCACCCAGGCGCCCCCAAATAAATAAAATCTTAGAAAAAAAAACAAATTTTTATTTGATCTTTGTCCCTAATTCCTGGCACACAGCTCTGAAAATCCTTGGGACTCTCCAGAGCGCTAAGAGTATCTTTTGTATGCTAATTAGATGACTAGAGGCTGGGGCCCCTTGATAGCTCCACAATGGGGGCTGGACATCAGAGGATTGGGAACTTTCAGCCCCAACTCCACCTCCAATCTCCAGGATGGGAGGGGGGCTGGAGAATGAGTTAATCACCAACAGCCAATGATTTAATCAATCATGCCTATGCAGTGGGGTTCAAGGAGCTTCCGAGTTAATGAACGCACTGAGGTGTTGGGAGGGTGGTACACCCAGTTAGGGGACGGAAGCTCTGCGCCCCCTCCCCTCATCCCTCACCCCATGCATCTCTTCCATTTGGCTGTTCCTGCGTTGTATCCTTTATAATAAACTCGTAAATGTAAATGAAGTGTTTATCCTGTGTTTTGTGAGCCTTTCTAGCAAATTCTTTAACCTGAGGAGGGGGTCATAGGAACCCCCAATTTACAGCCAGCTGGTCTAAAAATGTGGAACTAGGGACTGGTGTCTGAATCGGGGACAAGTCTTGTGGGACTGAGCCCTTAACCAGCAGGGTCTGCAACAACTCCAGGTAGTCAGGTCAGGACTGAATTGTAGGACACCGAGTTGGTGTCAGAATTGGCTGCGGTCAGAAAAAAAAAACAAAAACCCACACATTTGGTGTCCAAAGTGTTGTCAGGGTAAAAACAGCACAGGCCCACCCTCCCTGGGCCTCAGCTTCCTCACCTGTAAAAATGGGGGGTTTGGACCAAATGCCACTAATGCCCCTCTAGCTTGAATTCAGTGAGTCTTTGAATTGCCAGTTTAAGAATTTCCAGAGTTAACATGAGGGATTCTCACTCTCTGGAAGCCACTAGCAAATTCTGCTTTCCAACGCCAAGCAACATCATTTCTCAGGCCTCATTTCCTATTTTGACTAATGACGTGCCAGAACTCTGTGATTTCTCCTTTGAGAAGTGGCAAAAAACTCAACAGTGTCCTATTACAGGGCCCCGTCCTTGTCCCCAGCTCTCAAAGATGTGCAGCCCAATTCTCTGAGACGAAGAGAGCAGTCTCTCTCCATTACACTCAATTTTAAGCCAAAACCTGAAACAGAATTTTTGACGTGCCTTCCAGACTACAAGGCTGGTGCTTCATGAATGATTAAAACAGCAGCTGGTAATGTCTTAAAAGCAAGTTGGTCAGTTAGACAACTTAACATCTGTTTAAATCCCCTCTCCCCTCCCCCCTCAAGACCATAGTTCCAAAGCAAATCCAAAGAGAAAGTAAATACACAAGTATACACAGGTCTTCCATGACCAAGAAGAGCCTCACTGAGTTGGAAGAAGGCACATCCTTTAACGGAACTCTCAGAAAATGTGCTGGGACGATGAGGACACTTGTGTACTGAATCCCACTAGGACTGAACTGGGTGAATCATTTCTAACATGAAGGCACATCTGCACTAGGGACAACTCCTGCCCAGAGTTTCAGCCTCCAAGTTCATTCTGTGTTCATTCAGTTCCACAAATAATTACTGAGCTTTCCAGCTTAGTGGTTAGGAGCACGGGCTCTAGAGTCCACAGACCTGGGTTCAAGTCCCTGCTCTGCCACTTCTTACACACAGACCTTAGGGAAGGTACTTAGTTTCAAAGCCCTGGTTCCCTGCTCTAGAAAATGTGAATGATGGCACCTGCAGGGCTGCTGCAGGAATGAAAGGAAATGATGCACGTAGGTACTTAGCCCAGTTCTTGGTGCAGAGTCATGCTGACTAATACTGTTGGCGTCCCTGTTCTGAAGGCATGTGTTAGACTCTCCAGAAAAATCAGGGCATGACGCCACAGGCGACAAAAGGAAAAACAAACTGGACTTCATCAAAATGAAAAACTCCTGTGCATCCACGGAACCCAATCCACAGAGTAAAAAGGCAACCCAGAGAATGGGAGAAAATTATTTGCAAATCATGTAGGTACTAATTAACATCTGACTATCAGGGGAACTCCTAAAACTCAACAACGATAACCACAACAAAAACCAACCGGATTAAAAACCCGCCAAAAGGACTTGACCCCACATTCCTCCAAAGATATACAAATGGCCAATACGCACATGAAAAGATGCTCATTGTCACTAAAGACTAGGGAAATGCAAATCAAAACCACAATGAGATACCACTTCACACACATTAAGACAGCTACCATAAAGAAACAAGTAACTAACAAGTTTCCGTGATGATGTGGAGAAATTGGGGCCCTACACACTGCTGGTGGGAATGTAAAAAATGGTGGGAATGTAAAACCACTCTGGAAAACAGTATGGTAGGTCTTCCTCAAAATAGTAAAAACAGAATTACCATATGATCCAGTAATTCCGCCGCTGGGTATATATCCAAAACAACGGAAAGCAGGGACACAAATGGATATCTGTATACCCATGTTCACAGCAGCATTATTCACAATAGCCAAAAGGTGGAAGCAGCCCAAGTATCCAAAGATGAATGAATGGATAAATAAAATATGGTATAGACAGGGGCGCCTGGGTGGCTCAGTCAGTTAAGCGTCTGCCTTCGGCTCAGGTCATGATCCCAGGGTCCTGAGATTGAGTCCCACATCTGGCTCCCTGCTCAGTGGGGCGTCTGCTTCCCCCTTCTCCCTCTGCCCCTCCCCCTGCTCGTGCGCACGTGCGCTCTCCCTCTCGCTCTCAAATAAATAAAATTTAAAAAAAATAAAAGTATATACATATGATGGAATATTATTCAGCCTTAAGAAGAAAGGAGATCCTGAAACATGTTCCAACGTGAATGAATCTTAAAGGTACTATGTTAAGTAAAATAAGCCAGTCACCAAAAAAACACATATTGTGTGATTCCACTTATGTGAGGTGAGGATACTGCAAGTCGTCAAATTCAGAGAGACAGAAAGTAGAATGGTTGTTGCCAGGGGCTGGATGTGGGGAGAAATGGGAGCTATCATTTCAAGCAGAGTTTCAGCTAGGCAAAATGAAGAAAGTTCTGGAGATAGATGGTGGTGATGGCTGCACACCAGTGTGAATGTGCTTAATGTCAATGAACTTTAAAATGGACAGAATGGTAAATTTTGTGTTATGCATATTTTACCACAGTTTTTTAAAAGTAAGTCAATAAATAAGTACAGATAAAAACAGGTACCCTCACAGAACACTTAGTCTAGATGATGCAGGGGAAGCTCTCACGCATGGTATCTCATTGATCCTCTTAATAGCCCTGTAAGATGTATTCTTGTCACATACACACCCCTTCCCTGTTTACAAATCAGAGAAGTAAGTATTACAACAGTTAATGAATTCACACAGGGAAGTCACACTAAAGACAGAGACGGGACTGACTCCACTCCAAAACAAAAAACTGCCACATGTTGGAAGAGAACAGAGAGAGGCCAGCAGGCATCCCTACTGCTCTAGAATTCCTTGATGGAACTGATGCTAGTTCCGTGGAATTCCCACGTGAAATCAGTTAAGGGCCCTTCTTGTCTAAATGGAAACAGACCAGGCTTGCTGTCTGCAAGGCAATGCGAACAAAAGCCCTAGAGCTTGACTCCCTGCCTGTGGAAAACGGCTCGGACGACCCTGAACCACTGAAACTTGGGCAAGTTTCTTGGCTCCTCTGAGCCATTTCTTCGTCTGTAAAATAGAGATAATACCACTGACTTAGAGGAGTTTTCAGAAAAAAAATATTTTAATGAGATAATGTGTGTGACAGGATGTCTGGAGGATGTTGAAGGATCAGGAAATGATGGCCAGTATTTTGAGCTTTGAAAGATGCTAAAAAATAAGAGTGATAGAAAAGAACCTTTGGAGTGAGCCCCTGTGCAGAGCATACTCCGCCACTTTCTGTAAAGGTCATAAGGAAATAGAAAGTACGCATCCTGCCGTGGGGAGCCTCCGGTCTCATTCGGAAGATAAGGCAATAAACACATGACAAGACGTACAATAAATAACCTCAGGAAACTGTACCAGGCAGGATGGAAGCAATCAACAGGTCTGAGTATAGCAGTTGAATGACAGACACTGTGTTGAGGACTTCACACACATTCTCTCATTTAATCGCCACAAAACCCTGGAAAGTTAAGGAATTTGCTATTTTATAGGTGAGGAAAGAGCCAATAGAGATAACAAACATTGTGAGTTCACATAGGACCATAAACAGGGTGGTCTAGGAAAGCTTCCCGGAGGGGGAGGCGGCACATGCTGCCAGAAAGCAGGCATGCCGACTGGAGGGAGAAGATCAAAGACATTCTGCCAGGTCAGAAGGATTGGTGGGAGCACTAAAATTGGCACCAAGTCTGAAAACGGTCTTTTTATTTTTTATTTTTATTTTTTAAAGATTTTTTATTTATTCATTTGAGAGAAAGTGTGAGCCAGAGGACAGCAAGGGGGAGGGGCGTAGGGAGAAGGAGAAGCAGACTCCCTGCTGAGCAGGGAGCACGATTGCGGGGCTCAATCGTGACCTGAGCCGAAGGCAGACGCTTAACTGACTGAGCCACCCAGGTGCCCCTGAAAATGGTTTTTTTAAAGGCCCCTCTCCTAGCCACAACAAGCTGGGTCAGGGGGAAAAAAAAAAAAAAAAGCCTGAATGTTATTTATATCTTTGCAGACTACTAGATTAGCCTAAAAATTCTCAGTGATATATCCACTAGGTCAAAAACAATAACGTTTGGGCGCCTGGGTGGCTCGGTTGGGCGACTGCCTTCGGCTCAGGTCATGATCCTGGAGTCCCTGGATCGAGTCCCGCATCGGGCTCCCTGCTCGGCGGGGAGTCTGCTTCTCCCTCTGACCCTCCCCCCTCTCGTGTGCTCTCTCTCATTCTCTCTCTCAAATAAATAAATAAAATCTTTAAAAAAAAAAAAAAAGAACAATAACGTTTAACTAAAGCTCCTCTGGGTACTTTACTTACATTCTCTTCTTCACTGTTTATCCGCCCCTCCCCCACCAAGAAAAAACAGGTAGATTACACAGAAATATGCTAAGAGAACTTATACAATGTTGCCATCCAAGAGAAAAATGTAGGGTGAAATACACAAGGACTCCACCCCTTCCACTTATTACAAGAAATAAGAATCTCAATGAGTTTGTAAGAGAGCCTTTTATAGTGATTTTTTTTTCTCCTTTGCATTTTTTTGTGCATTTTTCAAACTGTCTACATGGCAATTCTACAGAGAATGTTTAATACCCCAAATAGCCCACTCTAAGCAAGGACAGCCCCTGAGCAAAGCCCTTGTGAGTGCGATCCTGTTCCTGCACATGGAAAGCAGGGCAGGACAAGGAGCAGGCTGACCCTCACCACATGACCGGTGTTTCATAAGCTGTCCAGGCAGTTAAGGACAAAGGCTCTCAGAACCCCAGGCCTCTTCCCGTGGTCCACCAACCTGCCTCAGCACTTCTCCTCTCTGACCGGGGCACATAGGAAGGGCCCTGCCCCAGACCTCGCAGGAATGGCAGTGCCCGCTCCTGACTCCCCTGGAGGACCCCCCGCTCCGCGCAGATGGGGGCTTTGATGGGAAGAGAGAAGAATGACCTTTTGGTGACTTCCAAGGGGAAACCTCCCTGTCTCTGTAACAATATCCCTGCTACTCTCCTCCCTAGAAATCCTTCCTGACTCCCCAGGGCCACCAATGAAAGAGCCCCAACTACTTGGCCAACATTTGAAGCCCCCCACCATTAGATCTAAGCCTGCCTTTCCAGTCTTACCTTCCACCACTCTCCCTTGCTGTCAATAGAACTGATCCTGTTATGCCCTCCCCTCACTTAATAGCAGCCTTTGCTCAGGCTGCTTCCTGTCTCTGCCTAGAGAGAGCCCTCCAAGCCTCCTTCTCCATCCCTACCCATCCATCAAAGCTGTGCTCAGTGGCCACGGCCTCCTGAGTCTTCCTGAGTTCTTCCTTCCTTCCTCAGGTGCTCCTCCTCCCTGGCTGAGGGGAGCAGAGCATAACAGCACACCAGTCCCAGAGCCAGAATGCTGGATTCTACTCCAGCTCCCTTCCTACTAGCTGTGTGACCTTCTCTGCCTCAGGGTCCCCGTCTGCAAAATGGGAGTTCACACAGTACCTTACTCACTGTATTCTTGTGGGGATTAAAAGACTGTAAGATCTAGAAAGCACCTACTTGAGTCTGTAGCACACAGTAAACTTTTTTTTTTAAATATATATATATTTTTAAAATTTTATTTATTTATTTGACAGAGAGAGACACAGCGAGAGAGGGAACACAAGCACGGGGAGTGGGAGAGGGAGAAGCAGGTTTCCCGCTGAGCAGGGTGCCCTAAAACGCAGGGCTCGATCCCAGGACCCTGAGATCATGACCTGAGCGGAAGGGAGACACTTAACGACTGAGCCACCCAGGCGCCCCGCACACAGTAAACTTTTACTGTTACTACTGGAGGTAATAACCCCTTCCATCCTCCACTCTCTTACTTCATTTATCTGTCCAATCTAATGCCCCCACTTTTTATCGTATCTGATTTAGGTACCTGTCTTAGCTCCCTTACTAAACTGAGCATCCTGGTAAACACTTAGTCTGATATATACAGAGAGATGATATAGAGCCATAGATGACAGATTTCTAAATAACCCCATTTATAGTCTATCCATAAGAAAACCCACATCTGGGTGCCCGGATGGCTCAGTCGGTTAAGCGTCTGCCTTCAGCTCAGGTCATGATCCTAGGGTCCTGCGATCGAGTCCTGCATCAGGCTGCCTGCTCAACAGCGAGTCTGCTCCTTCCTCTCCCTCTGCTCCTCCCCCAGCTGGTGCTCTCTCTCAAATAAATTTTTAAAAATCTTAAAAAAAAGAAAAGAAAACCCATATTTACTGTTTGACGAAAGATAAAGAAGAGATTAAGGGAGCAGAACTTTTCATCTGGAACAATAGTTCTCAAAGTGTGGTCCCTGGACCAGCAGCAGCAGTATCACTTGGGAACCTAGAAATGTAGAATGCTAGGCCCCAGCCTACACCTCCTGAATCAGAAACTCTGAAAGTAGGGCCCAGCAATCTGTTTTAACAAGCCCTCCAGGTGATTCTGCTGACCCTGAATCATGAGGTCTGCAGAGCAAGAAGCAACATGGCAGCAAAGGAGGAGCACTGGCTCAGAAGAAGATTCCAGGCTTAACTCTGGCACAAGACCTTACACCGGTCTCCTAACTTCTCAGACCTTCAGCCTCCTTCGAAGCAATACAGGACAACAGTAACACTCAGATAATTAAATACTGTGAGTATTACATGAGATCCCGCATATAGAAGTTGCCTACAGTAGGTGCTTAATAATTTTAAGCTGCTTGGGCGCCTGGGTGGCTCAGTTGGTTAAGCGACTGCCTTCGGCTCAGGTCATGATCCTGGAGTCCCGGGATCGAGTCCCGCATTGGGCTACCTGCTCAGCAGGGAGTCTGCTTCTCCTTCTCCCGCTCCCCCCTCTTGTGCTCTTTCTCTCACTCTCTCTCTCAAATAAATAAATAAAATCTTTAAAAAAATAAATAAATAGGGCGCCTGGGTGGCTCAGTCGTTAAGCATCTGCCTTCGGCTCAGGTCATGATCCCAGGGTACTGGGATCGAGCCCCGCATCGGGCTCCCTGCTCAGCGGGAAGCCTGCTTCTCCCTCTCCCACTCCCCCTGCTTGTGTTCCCTCTCTCGCTGTGTCTCTCTCTGTCAAATAAATAAAATCTTAAAAAATAAATAAATAAATAAATAAATAAATAATAATTTTAAGCTGCTTTCAGTTGTCTTCCTGTGTATGGCACGGGGATGCAAACACAAAATGACCGAGGTGAAAGGGCTTGGCGAATTGCCAAGTGCAATAGCAATCTGAGGGAGAACTAATTATTCTTGGAACAAATAGCCAGGCTGTGGAACACCTGGCATTCCCAGGACACTAGGAAGCACTTTCTGTCCAACTCTGACCAAGCTACAAGCACAAACTCTGCAACAGAGTATCTGCTTCTTACTGCCTGTGAAAGCTGAACCATGAAGAGAGTAATAGATCATCGAGTAATAGATCATCCTCCCTGCACGCACCTCACCCCCTGCACAGTATTCCCATCAGAATTAAGGAACTAGTCTCTAATCTTTTTCATTTAAGTGAATCCAAACTTTACTCTTGGAAAAAGGATAATGTGAAACCGTGTTCCAGCCAATACAAGCAACTGTCACCACTTGCAGAGCACCATGGACCGGACTTGGGGGAACCCTAGTATGTGATATCCAACCCCCAGTGGTCATGGAGGGTTTAGATTAAGGCAGTAACCTTTTGAAATTTGTTTCAGAAGAGAAAATCCAGAAATAAAAGGCCGTACTTTTTCTTCCTCCACACTTCTTAGCCTCTCATACTACTGCTCATTCTGCTCTAAATCATGCATTCTACTTGGGAACCACCTTCCAGAAGGACAGTGAGGATGGCTACAAGAATACACAGGTAACTATGTCAGACTGTGGGCTTAGCTGCACCTTCAACCTAATAGCACCAGGTTAGAATGTCCGTGTGAGGCCCCAAGCATGAAAGAGAGTAATAATTACCCTCCCCCTTTCCAACCTGGGCCCAGCAGAACGGTTCCCACAAAGCAGGTGAGAAGAAGGGCCGTTCTACCATGAACGAGGCATTGACCGGAGAAAACGCCGTCGACCTTCACAGACCTTCACAAGCACATCCGCGCAGTGGGTTTCAAGTAGCGTGCCCTTGGACACTCAAAGAGATCCAGAAATTTGCCAGGAGGGAGGTGAGAACTCCAGATGTGCACACTGACACCAGGCTCAACAAAGCTGTCTGGGCCAAAGGAATAAGGAAAGTCCCATACCGTAAGTGTGTGCAGCTGTCCAGAAAAACATAATGAAGAGGAAGATTCACCAAATAAGCTCTGTACATTCGTTACCTATGTACCTGTCATCCCTTTCAAAAATCTACAGTTAATGCAGATGAGAACCAACCAGACTGTCAGATAAAGATATAAAACCACAACAAAATGGTAATAGTAATAATGACCAAGCCCTGAGACTACCAGCCTAACGCTTTGCAGCTCTAGCACACCTTTGGTGAACATGTTACCTCTACTGAAGCCTCCCTGAGAGCAGCTTTGAAACATTTGTATCCCAGAGCCTGGCACCCATGGGCACTCAGAAGGCCGACTGAACTGGGCTGGTGGACTTGTTTCAGTGCAAGCCCTAAGCAGCCGTTGAGACATATTATTTTATGAGTGGGTAAAATGAGGGCCAGGGAAGCTAAAAGTTGGAGTCAGCTAAGCAATGTCATCTTTGACATCACCCCCCGCCCCCAAGAACAGGGCTTTATCCTGGGCCCAAACCCAGCTTGCCACTGTCCCCACCACCACCTCTGTTCTACTCAGACTGGTGAACATAGATGTGCCCACACCCCCCTCCCTGCCTCATGTACCTGTCCCCAGGCACGGGGTGTCCTCCTCTCTGCCTGTGGAATTCCCAGCCACCCTCGTGAGCAGCCCTCAGACTCCAGGAAGCCAGTCCTATCTCCCCAGCTCTTCTGAATTCTTCTGGACTCCTAAGAGCACTAACAATCCCCCCTACTCAACTGAGCACTCAACTAGGCAGTGGCCTTCTATTAGTGATCGTTACTCCAAGCATCTCTGCTCTCTCTCTCTCTCGACACCAGAAATCCCTTGAGGACCAGGACAGCTAGGAAATCTCAGCTCTCCCTCTTCCCAGCTGAGCAGTGGCTTCACTCCTCTGAGCCTCAGTTTCCCCATCTCTAAAGTGGGAAGGACAACAAAACTTACTCCACAGAGCAGCTGTATGAAGCAAGTAATAGCTCTAGATCTGCTCTGTGTAAGCTGGAGCTGCTGCTTTTACTCATCAGCTTTGTTTTATTTCCGTCTCCCTTCTCTCCCGTGAATCGCCTGGCAATACTTTTAAAAGAATACTAACAATACTAAATGCCATGAAAATCACTTTTACACTTCGTCACAACGGTACGGAATATACATTAGAACCTCCTTCCATCCTCTAATTTATCTGAACCGTGAAATCAGCTGGGCCCTGCCTGATGACCAACTGGCAATCAGGAGGCTTCATTCTCTTCATGGGTCAAGTGTCTTGTTCTAAGGGCTGGCACTGCTGGGGCCTGTTCCTTCACAGGTCACAGACGGGCCAGTTGCCCCCCATATCCTCTCCCTAACTTAACTATTCTGTTGTTAACAGTGACAGCTACAATTTATTGAGCCTCTACTATGTCCCCGGCAACTGTCATCTCACTTAAACTGTACTACTCTGAGTATGAATCTCTCTCTCTTTCTCTCTCTCTCAGCAAACTAAGGTTCAGAAGGGTCACACAATTTTCTAGGGTCACGCAGCAAAAAATGGGTAAGGCAAAACTCAACTCAGGCCTTCCTGACAAGCATCATGCTCTTTCCACTCATATGTACCCCCACATCCCTAATATTTGTGTATTTTTAAAGGTCCTTTAACTTCTACCCCTCACCAGCTACCCTGGCACTTCCAAGGTGTGGCGCTTCCTATTGTAAAGGAGACAGAAAAGAAAACAAATCCCCTCAAGTTTACCAGCTCCCTCCAATAACTGGTTGGGATTCAATACCCAACTGAGAAATGTGGTTTTGGAAAAGAAAGAGCACCTGAGGAAAGGAAAGGAGGAAGAAAATCTACATACACACGGTAGTCTGTAAAGGTGGGAAGAGACTCACCCCAGGCCCAGTGTCCATCATCCCTTATCAAAGACCTTACACCACAAAGAAAAGCAAGGCTCCCAAATGGCAGTTAGCTAACAGAAGAGGCCTCAATAACTTCCCAGACCCCATTAACGGCTGCAAAGTAAGCTAGAAAGTAATAAGTAAATCAGAAAATAAACAAATCACTACAGCCTAAACTAGCCAGGTCCAGAAGGACACCAAAGGTCCCCACTCAAGAGACGTTTTACCAGTCCTTCCACCAACCAGGAGGAACCCAGTTTTAAAAGAAACCAATCAACATTCTCTGCTAATCAGTTGGCAAAAGTTCCTGTCTTGGGTGAAAAGGCAAGTTGCTTTTTTAGTAAAGAAACCCCATACAGTGGGGTCATTCTGGTGTTCATTCACATAGCCTTGGGTTTTTCCTTACTCAGGATACCAGTCATCTCTGGTGCCCTTTTCCAGGTGCCCAGAGCCCCCATATAGGATTAACAGGTACTAAGGAGTACCCCTCTCTCTACGCTGTCACCAAAAGACTTCAGCTTTGGGCAAATTTAGCACAGCAGATAAGCAATAGTCAATATGCAGAGACTAAGGAATATCAAAACTTTAGAACTTGAAGGGACCTAGCGCATCTCACCTCCAAACACCTCATTTGACAGACAGGGAAAACGTCAAACCAGAAAGACCGGTGACTTGCACAAGGTCATATAGGAAGAGTCACTGCAAAACCCCTCCTGGAGCCCAGGCTTCCTGATTCCCAGTCCAGAGCTCTTATCATTAAATAACACGGCCTCCCTTCTTTCCCAGAGGCAGTGCAGGGATACCACCCCCCTGGCAAGATAATCACCCTCTGGGAACCGTTCCCCCCATCCCAGTCCCTCCCACAGCCTAGCTGAGTTGCAGCTCTAATTAGCAAGTCTCAGAGCAGGGAGTATTCTCTGGGAGGGTGCCCGGTCTGAGGGCTGCTGGTACTGAAAAGAGGGACAAGGATGGAGGAAGACGGGTGTGGGAGAACTAGGTCCTGGCGGCAGTGGCAGCGAGACCGTCGGCCTGGATGAGGGCGCACTCGGTGGCATCTCCCACCAGGCGAGGAGGCAAGCCGACCCCAGCAGCCCGCACCACCTCCACGAGCCGGGAGGGGCTGGGCCCGGATCGGGAGGGACGCGCGGAGCATCTCCGAGTCCAAGCTGGGCCTCGGGGAGCCGCCTGGCAGTGTGGCACCGGCGCCGTGAGCAGGCCCAGGCAGCCCGTGGGCAGACACCCGACGGCAAGGATGCCCGGACGGCCCGTGGGGTGGCACCGGTGCCCGGCGAAGGCCCGCGGTCCTCACCAACCCCGTCAGTCGCCACCGTCGCCCACCCAGATGGCCCACCCTTCGCGCGGCCTTACCGAGGCACTGCCCCACCGGGGTGCTGAACGGGTTCCCCAGGAGGAACTCCATCTTGAGCGGACAACACGGTAGCGGCCCGGGCCCCCTGTCAGCCGCCCGGTGCCCCGCTGTCCCCCGTCGCACTCCGGACCTGACTGACACTTGCCCCCGCCCCACCCTCCCGCACGCAGAACGCCCGGCCCCTGACCCCACCCCTTGTCGCGTCCCTATTGGGCAGAGTCTGCCTAGCCCTTCTCCGATTGGCCCCTACGCCTCCCTCGCGAAGCCACGCCTACCCCGCGGCGCCCCCATTGGGCGGAGCTGCGAGCTAGGTCACAGGAATCTCCGTCAGGCGTAGCGGCACCTTCCCTGGCCCGCCTCCGAACGAGACTCTGTGTGTTTTGATTCAGCTATATTTTGGTCAATCTAGCGAATCCTTACTATTATTGGGCAAGAGACGAGTCAATCATTCAAGTAGGGGGCCGGAGAAGAGGCGGGGCTACTAATATCCCTGCCCATAGAAAGTGCTGATTGGAGAAACGTTTGTTTTTTCTACTGCTGGTTGGTGGTAGGAGTATTTCCCCACCCAAGAAATGCTATCACGTGACCGTCAACTTTCACCCAGGGTGTCTCTACCACGCGACTTCCCCTTAGCAACCGACTGGCCGCGCTTGGTTCCCTTAGTAACCGGGCGAAGCGTCCTCTGCGTGGAAGCGGTCGGGCGGCGGGCGCTTGAGAGGGTGAGACCTTGGAGCGGAGACCGCGGGAGGACTCGCAGGGGCAGACAGATCATCGACTTAACGCTTTCCTCTGACCTTTTTTTCTGGGAGTCGGCCCGGCCCTCCTCACCTGTAAAACGAGCACACAGGTTCTCGGCCAGCCACTTCACGGCCGCGCTGAGACCCTGGGCTTTCAGGCCTGTGGATGAGAAAGAAATGCTAAGGACGCATTTCCTCGGGGAGCAGGGCCCGAAGGGATTTTTTTTTTAGGGGCTCCATCCGCCGACCTCCTGGCCTGATTCCTTTTATCGAAACAAAGGTACCCGGTCCACTGATAAGTTCTTCGAGTATTTAACCCTTATATCCATCCTCTTAAACTGTCATAAAATTGTTTCTGTTCTTTATTTGTATTCTTCACCTGGTGCTGTATAGAGTTCCATTCCTCTCTCTCCTCGGTAGCTCATTGTACGACTTTGGACAATTTCCTTCCCCTCCCGGGCCTCAGTTTCCCTCTTTGGGAAATGAGGGAATTAGGACTCCTTTCTCCAGTGGCTTCCAGAGCCGACATGCAATTAAGTAATGAAGGTGCACTTAGTACCCAGTAAGCACTCAGTTAATAGGTGATTTTCTCTTAGTAATCCATGGCCAGTAGGGGCTATGTTTTTCAGATTCAATTGATCGCAAGTTTTTGCTTCACAGGACAATTCTGGACTTGTTTCTCCGTGAGGAGGCTGCACCATCGGCAGTGGTGTAGAACTCTCTGCTGCTTTCCCCGTCTCCTACCTCTGGTCTTCACCACCAATACTGTTGTCAGGCAAGTCAACAGGAACCCAGGTTGGGTGGTAAATTATTGATAATTTCCCTTTAGGGGAAGAGTGGTCGGGCCTTGGCCCTGACCCAGAACAGCTGTGAGAAACGTTGTGCGTTGTGACAATGAAAATCCACAGTGCCCTGGGTACGGTTGAGTCATGATTAAGAGAATGGGCTCTGGAGTCATGGTCCCCTGCCTCTGCCATATGCCATATAGATGTATTAACTTAGGCATCTTACTTAACCTTTCTAACTAGCTTCCGGGTTGGTTGGTTGGTTGGTTGGTTTGTTGGTTTTAATCTGGAAACTGCAGATGATTAGTCCTACATATAAGTCAAGCTTCTGGAGATCTCTCACAGCCACATCTTACTGCCACCCTGCTCATTGACTCTTGCTGATCTCAGTATGACAGCCAGAGTGAGCCTCTTAAAAGTAAAAGCTGATCATGTCACTGCCCTTATTTAGCCCCAGGAGCTTCCCAGGGATCCTAGGATAATAAACTCCCGTAGGCCCCTTGCTTCACTTCAGCCCGAATGGAATATGGCTTGTTCTCTCCTACCTCTGGGCCCTCGCTGTGCAGTTCCCTCTTCCTTCTTTCCTACTCATCCTTCAGATCCCAGCCCTGTCTCCCCTGGCCAGGCCAGGTGCCCCTAATGTATGCTGTCCTCGTTCCCTACATCTACAAACTTGTCATGGTCTGTCATTAAATATTTGTATGATGATCTGATTCACGTCTGAAATCGAGGGAAGGAGATCTGTTTTATTCACGGCATGTAGTAGCTATTCATGACACGTGTGTGGGCTGAATAAATGATCTTAAACAAATGTAGGAGGGAGGACTTAATCCATTTTTACAGACGAGAAATTAAAGGCTTAGACAGGTGAGGTTAGTTGCCAAAGGATGCACACCCAGGTTCCAAATCCTGCCCTCGTGTGCTTTACAAAGAGCTTGCCTCACAACCACTCCACACTGAGTAGTGATTGTGGGCTTGACGGAAAGCAAGCCTGATCCGTCCCAGGTGCCAGGCCTAGATGAAGTGGGAGTGATGAGAAGTCAGTTACAGTTTTGAAATCGGAATTAAGAAGCATTTCCCAAAGTACAGCACTTTTCTTTGAGAAAGCACAAACACTTTTGCAGGTAACATCTGCCAAATACTGCACATTAAAATTTCCCCAAAGGCAAGTTGGTGTCAGGGTATGGGAAATCTTAGGAAAAAATGTTTCAAAAGAGCGGGGAGATGTAAAGAGGGGGAGGACTGGAAACATCTTTGGGAGTTGACTCATTCACTCTAAGGAGTCAGAGCCAGTGCTGAGAGACTGGAGAGTGGGAAGGCGGAAGGAGCAGGTGGAGAAGCGGCAAGGTGGGGGTAGCACTTGGGAGTGGGAGTGGGGCTAGGGGAGGCTTTGGCTCCTCAGGGGCAGAAGGAAAGGACACACGACAATTAGACGCACAGGGACATTTGATCACGGACAGCCCAGAAATGGCAGATGCATATTTATATAAGCTGCATCCAAGTGGATGGTGGGGGCGGGCGGAGGAGGGCAGTGGCAGTTTCTAAGACCAGGTGGCAGGATTGCTGGGCCCACCCCAGTCTGCGGTGGACGTCATCACCCCAACACCAGGAGTCTCTCCAGCAGCACACAGTGGAATAATACAGGGACTGCCCAGCATCAGGGAAGAGGCCTGGGCGTCGGGGACCAAGAGGGCAAAGGTAGATGGTGAAGCCAGCAGGGAGGAGAGAAACAGGGGTGGGAAGTAGAAGGGAGGACTTCGTTTCCAGAGGGTTCAGGAGGCAGAATCTGGGAGTTTCCCATAGAGTGTGCCTTCCCAGAAGGGTCCAACCCTTCTGGATGCTCTTACTCTTAGGCTGGTAAGGATGAGAATGAAGTCACGGTGCCTAGGCTTCCCGGGGCTGTGGCTCTGTCCAGCCAGGAACAGCATCCTGAGGTCAGCCGTTTGCCTGCAGAGTCTCAGCCAGATCCTTTGGCCCATTAGCAGCAGAAACCTACTGGACTCAGTTTAAGTAAAATCAGATTTAATGTGAGAAGTCAGGAAGCTCTCACAGGGTGTGGAATTAGGGTCATTAGGGGCAGGAAAGTCAGCAAAGACTGTGTCAGTCTGTCGGCCCTTTTGTCTTATTTTCTGCCTCACCTCGGTTCCCATTTCTGTTTCTCTCTGTCCATCTGCCTCATCTTCCTCTTGTCCTCTCTGCTTATCCGCATGTCTGGCTAGCCGGTGACCCCCCAGTTCCCCCCCGGCTCACACAGCCGGCTCTGATGGGACTTTCATCCTGCTGCCCCAAGTTCACATTTCTCAGGGGGAGAACAGGAATGGCCAGCTTGGGTCAGTGTCCGCCAATCTCCACGCCCTGAGCAGCTTGTGGGGAGCTGTGGGGAGTCTCTCAGAGAAGGAGAGCTGCAGGCTGCCCTGCCTGGCAGGGGCTGCCAAGGATCCTGGTGGTGGCAAGACACCGAATGAGGCTGGTTGAGGAAAGCCAGAGGCCGAAGACGGCCACGGCCATAAGGGGAGCTGAGCTCCAGCTGAGCTCCAAAGAGACCAGCATGGTGCCAGTCTTCTGGGTGGCGGGGTAGGGTCATAGCCGTGGTTGTGGGACCGAGGGGTGCAGCCCTGCAGGTGGGCGCCAGGCAGGACGGGGGCAGATGGTTGCTGGAAAAGGCCTGGAGCAGCCTTGGTACAAAAGTACTCGCCCCTAGGTGCAGTGGGCCGGGGAGTGCGAGGAGGCGGCCCCGGAGCATCCGTGACTGTCACCATGCTCCACAATGCCTTAAAGAGACCCCAGCCAGATCCTGTGCTCAGACAAAGGGAGAAGCAGACGGTGGAAGAGGAATGTGGTGTCTTTTAGGGAAAATGCAGAGGCTGTACGACTCCGCGGAGCCGAGAGTGATGGACGAGGACATGCTCAAGCTGGCTGTGGGGGAACAAGGCCCGCAGGAGGAGGCTGGGCAGCTGGCCAGGCAGGAGGGCATCCTCTTCAAGGATGTCCTGTCGCTGCGGCTGGACTTCCAAAGTGCGTATCCCGGGCTGGGGTGGGGGCACCAGGCAGCCCAGCGTCCCGTGCCGGGCTTCTCTGCCCCAGAATTCCACACACAGTCTGTGATCACGGGACCCCCATGGGCATTCGGGCCTGCCTGGGGGAGAAGGCGTAGGAGTGACACAGAGTGTTTTAAGGCTTAATACGGCGTGTCATTAGCACTTTCATATCCATAGCACCCCTGATTCTGAATAATAGGACAAGAGATCAAACTCCCCCACTCTAAATCTAAGTGAACCCAAAGGCCACGCTGCTTCCGTCAGACTCCACTGGATTCTTTGGAGCAGGGTCCCCAGCAGGTGGAACCTAGGAGGGTGGCTCCACGTAGCCAGGGAGGAGCCATGGGGAGCAGGGGGCTGTGTGCTGGGGCAGGAGACAGGAGGGGCACCTCAGCAGAAGCAGGACAGCCTAGTGGGAAGATATGGCTCAGGACCAGACCGGTCCTGGGCGCCCAGTGTCCTGATCTGTAAAACGGGAAGATTAGAGTCCGTGTGTCTCAAGCACTGGTGGGAAGGAGAAAACGGGGCAGCACGTGCACAGCACCTGGCTCACTCAAGGGGGCCCGTGAGTCAGGCCAGAGGGGGTGCAAGAGGGAGCGAGAGAGGTGGCCAGGGGCCTGCGCTTCTTGGGCAGGTGGGCCACAGCGGAGTCACCCGGGCTGATTCACAGGCCTGCTCTGTCCTGGGTTTCTCCCTTGGCCTGCCGGCTCAGCCGGGAGACAACAAGGAACACAGCAGCCTGGGGAGACCATGGGACACAGCAATGGGCAAGGCAGGCCAAGCCCTGGCCCAAGCCTCACGAAACCCACAGGCCTCCCCAGAGCGTGGTCTCCACGGCCGACCACCCAGAGCAGGGAGGGACCCTGGGCCTCAGCCACCTCAGGGATGGGGGAGGGTTAAAGGGTTAAAGGGCTGTCACCTGAGGGGCGTTAGCCTCCTTTGGCTTATCCCCTCCCCTGCCGAAGGTTCATTGCGCTGGGATTTATCCAAATGCCTGTTATACGCCAGGTGCTGTTCTAGGCACTGGGGATTCAACGGTGAATGAAAAGGACAAAAAAGCCCTGTCCTCGTGGAACTGACATTCAGGTGATGGGAAAAATAAAGAAGGGAAATGATAGTGTATGCTAAAAATACATGCTATGGAGGAAAATCAAGGAGAGGAGAAAAGGGTTGAGGGTGGGGTGCCATGTTTTATTGGGTGGTCAGAGGCCTCATCAAGAACGTGACAATTGGGGCGCCTGGGTGGCTCAGTCAGATCCCGGGGTCCTGGGATCGAGCCCCGCATCGGGCCGCCTGCTCGGCGGGAAGCCTGTTTCTCCCTCTCCCACTCTCCCTGCTTATGTTCCTGCTCTCTCTCTCTCTGTCAAATAAATAAATAAAATATTAAAAAAAAAAAAGGAACGTGACAACTGAGCAAAGACTAGAAAGAAGTGAGGGAAAGAGCCACATGGAGATCTGGGGGAAAGCATTCCAGGCAGAGGGAGCAGCCAGTGCAAAGGCCCTGAGACAGGCAGTCCTGTATGGAGACTTGTCAGAGAGGTGGTGGGGTCAGCTAGCATCAGCCTTGGGGGCCAAGAGATGGTGTTTCGCTGTTATGGCGAGTGAGGTGAGAGCCCTGGGAGGGTCCTGAGCAGAGGAGGGACAGGCTGGGACTTAGGTTTACATAAGATCCCACCGACTGCAGGAGGATAGAGTAGGGGGCCTCAGGGCCAGAGCAGGGAGACAAGTGAGACAGTTGTGATCCAGGGAATAATGACAACAGGCTAAGACCAAGCCGGGCACAGTGAAGGCGGATCCCATGTCTATGTTGAAGATTAAATGGACTCTTTGGGCAGTCCTGTCATGCTGGTAACTCATTTAGAGCTGTCAAATATGTCCTGGGTTTTGTTGTGTTGTTTGGCTTTTCCACGCGAATGGCTGACGCCTCGGGAAAAGCCCGCACACACGTGTGCAAGGCAGAGCACCCAGAGTGTGGGAGCTGTGGAAGTCAGCTGTGGCCATAGGCAAGAGCTGTCAGGCTGAGCCCAGGGCCAGAAAGCCTTCTGGAAAATCCAGAGGCATCTGAGAGCGCAGGTGGAGATGGTGGCTGGTATCATTCTGGGAAATCTGGCCCCAGAGAGCTGGGAACAGACACCAGTCTCACCTGGCCCCGGGAACCCGGCAGAGGCAGGGCCCTGGGTCAGAGTAATGCTGTCCACCCATCCCCACCCACACCTGGCTTGGGGAGGGCACCCAGGAGGGACATCGGCCTCCCCCAGGCCCTCACAACCCCGTGGTAAACCCTGCCCCTCTGAATGAATATTGAAACCGCTGCCCCCAATGTGTGGTTATTAAATGTACTTTTTTTTTTCTTTTACCCCTTTCACTTCTATATTTTTTTCAGTTCTTTTCATAAGTGTAGTCTAATTTTTTAAGTTTTCGAAATCATTACAGAAGCAAATAGAGATAAAAGGGGCAGATACACAACAGGGCTATTATGGCTTCTAGAAAAAACGGGACAAATTTAGGCCTCTAGAATTTTACGTTACACGGTGTATACGTATTTATACTTAAGCGTAATTCAGAACTTCTCGGGCTGTCAGTAACAGAAACCGAACTCGGCCTGGCATGAGGAGCAAAAGGAGTGAGTTGGTTGTATGCCTCTGAAGGGACCACAGGTCAGGTGCTTCAGTGACATCAGGAACCTGCCTGTTGTATGGATGACTTATCCCACTCCCCATGGGTGGACATTGGGGTCCCCCCATCTTTCTGCCTCTCATGTGCCTATAGGTGTTTCTTTGGGCAACATACCCAAGTGTGTCTTTACAGACAGATTCAAAATAGAGAAATTTTGCACGTCAGAGGGCAAGGACATTACATATTTCAGGAAACTTGGCCAAATTGCCCTCCAAAATGGCTGACGCCCTCACCAACAGCGCACAAGGGGTGGGTGGTACAGGCTTTCACCCCGCAGCCTTGATTCTATTTGTCATACTGTGGAAGGAAGGACACTGTGTCCCAAGGTGTTACAGTCTCCTGGGCAGCTCCCCAGCTGGGCCTAGAGGCAGCACGACTGAGTCCCATGCCCGGGGCAGGTCCTGCCCACCTTCACAAGGACCCCGCTACACCTCCCCCCACCCCCCAGGCCCTTTCGGTCCAGCCGAGGTCCTGAGCAGGAGCCCCGATCACTGCCCTCTATGCACTAATGGAGACTCCTGGGCGCTTGGCCCGCATCCCCAGGGCACCCGAGTCCTCCAGGGCAAGGCGGTGTTGTTGGGGGGCCTTTTGTATGGTTAGCATTGGCCATCTGGATTCTGCAGTATGCTGGCACTGAACTCTAACCCGAGGCCTGGACCAGCCAAGGCACCTCCTCCGATTGTTTCAGACATCCTCCGCATAGACAGCCTCTGGCAGTTTGAGAACTTGAGGAAGCTACAGCTGGACAATAACATCATTGAGAAGATCGAGGGCCTGGAGCAGCTCGTGCACCTGGTCTGGCTGGGTAAGGGCTCCTCCTGCCTGGGTGTCCAAGCTAACCCAAGGTGACGCGCGGCCAAGGTTATTGCCTCGAGGGCGATTTTCTGCTGGCGGCCCAGCATCAGCCAGGGTACGGTAGAAGGCCCGTCTACTGGGTAGAAGGCCCGTCTACTGGGAACGAGAAAGCCTCTCTTTTTAAAAGCCTGGGGCCTTGGCTGGGCAGAGCCAGCAAAGATGTGCTTGGACACGCCAGGCCAGAATATTCTGACCCACCTGCCAAACCTCCCCAGCTGGGAGAGGGTCTGGAGAACAGCCTTAGACTCCTTCTAGTTATTCTAGACTCAGTGGGCCTTGCCAGCCACGGGGCCCAGAGCAAACCAGAAACAAGCATCGCAGCTGCTAACATGCTTGGAGCACTTACTACCTGCTAAGCATGGGCCCGTGTGCTTTCCACGTGAGGCCTGTTAATCCATACAGCATCCCCAGTGTAGAGCTGAGCAAACCGAGGTCACAGTGACTAGTGGGGGCATCAGGCTCCCAGCTGAGCTCACTCAGTCTCACTCCGGAGCCCTGGCCCGCATGGCTAAAGCCTCACGGGGTTTTGATGACCCGGGAGGAGGGGCTGGCCCGAGAGCTCTTTACCCTGTGGTCGGATGTGGCCCTCAGAGCAATCCTAACAGGTGAGTGTTACGATCCCAATGTGCAGAAGAGGAAATGAGGCTCTTCGAGGCCAAGGCACTTGCCCAAAGCTCCAGCAGAGGGGGCATGCAGTATGCTGGCACTGAACTCTAACCGATCTGCCTGACCCCAAAGCCCACGCTCCCTCCATCCTGTCTGGCTGCTCTCCTTCACCGGCAACTCCCGAGTTGCCAAAATACTCCCAGCTACGGTGGTTCTGATGGTGCCCAGCCCACAGCAGCCCCACGGACAGGATCACATTGCCTTGTCACAGACCCAGCAGCGGACGCTGGGGGAGGCAGAGGCGACCCACAGCCGGGTCTTTTGCCCCAGGCAAGCCCTCCCGGTACCCCAGCACCCATTAACGCTGAGTCTGGGCATGGCAGCCCACCTGCATTGCCAGGAGTCCTTGTGTCTATAGGAGATGAAGGGGTGAAGAAGGTGCCGGGTCAGCCCAGACCCTGAGCCGTGCCCCCTCCGGAAGACTTGCCAGCTTCCAGCTGTCTCAACGGCAGGCTTTGAGGCGAGAGCTACTAGGCCCAGCTGTCTCTGACATCAAACGAGTGCCGCAGGCCCCATGAGCTACTCCTGCGATATCCAGGGTTCCGTAGGGGTGAGAGAGCAGAGGGGAAGTTTCTGGAAAGAGGACAGGTTATCCCCCTTAAAGAGTCAGAAGCTGGCCTTTGTCCGGCCACAGTGCCAGTCATCCAGGGACCCCACGACAACCAGGAAGAGCTGAGTCCCTGAGGTGCACAGGGGTGGGGGAGATGGTGCCCCCGGGGTTCAGCAGCCCCCACCTGACATGAGGCCCGGCTGGTGGCCCACGCGTTGGCTGTCCCAGGGCTGAGGCTGTGCTGGAGCCAGCTAGAAGTGGCTCTCCCAGGCTGATTATGCACATCTCGTCCCAACTGTGCATTCAGGGATGTCAGGCTGCTAGCTTGAAATTGGCCACGATGGGAGGATTTACACCACAGAGATGGCAAGCGCTGCAATTCACGGCAAACCCCTCCACCCCCCGGCCTCCCAGCCTCCTTGTTAAACACTTAGCAGCACACAGCCAGTTCCAGTGCGGTGGGGCCAGGCCTCCGAAGAACAGAACAGGCTGCACTGTGGGAAAGGGAGTGGGCAGCCCTGGCATTTGGCAGACCCCAGTTCAATCCCAGCTCTGGCCATGCACCGACTTTACACCGGTTCCTGCAGCCCTCTGGACCTCTCTGTGCTGGCTGATCGTGGGCATATGCCACCAGGCCCCTAGAATCTCTGTTTCTTCATGCATCAAACACGGATGATAAGACCTTTGCTGTGGGAGTTAAATAAGGTGATGCACTTAATAGCCAAAGAGACAATAAGTTACCAGTAGTTTCAACTGTCAGCAGGGGAGCATGCCCTGGTAGGCCAGGGGGGCTGAATTCAGATGTGGATAGACTAACTTCCCAAACCACCATCTGCATGTGACCACATGCAACTATCATGAGCGTGTTTCGAAGCTCATGAAAAATTTCCAGTTTGGGCCTATGGGCCATTGGTGCCGGGTCAGCCCAGACCCAGACAGGCTTGCAGCTCCAACCCCAACTGACCCCGAAAACCCACAGTGCGGGGTACAAGCAAGTTTGGGCTAGAGAGGGCCTAGCGTCTCCACTGGGGGGGCGGAGTTGGGGTTCTGGAGGAGCCTGAGTCAGCTGTGATGTAGCTGGAAGATCAGGCCTGTCCAGGGAGGAGCCTCGGATGAAGTCTGGCACCACTGAGGTTAGCTGGGTGGCTCTGAGCAAATCACTGAGCCTTTCTGAGCTACAGCTTCCCGACGATCACATGGGAAGAGAAATTCCAGACTGGCACTCAGGGCTATTGTCAGAGGATGAACTTGATAAACTGGTAAATGCTAAGCAGATAGGCGATATTTTTTTAAAGATTTTCTTTATTTTTAGAGAGAATGGAAGGGGCAGTGAGGGAGAGAGAATCTCCAGCAGACTCAGCGCTGAGCCCAGAGCCCGATGCAGGGCTCGATCCCACAACCCCAAGATCATGACCTGAGCCGAAATCAAGAGTCGGACGCTTAACGGACTGCTTAACCGACTGAGCCAGCCAGGCGCCCCAGGCAGCATTATTCTTAAAATGCCCATAGGTGTGAGCGAAGGAGGCCCTCCAAACAGTCTCCTCCCACTCGAAGATGCACCGTTTTGGACCTGCCATTCATCATTTCTATCCCAGAACAACCACAGAGCACAGACAGGAGTTCGTGCCCTCGTGTGCCCAGCCAGGAAGACGAGCGCTAGAACAGGAGAGGGCGGTAATAGTTGGAGACCACAGGAAAGAATCCAGGCATGGCTTCTAGAAAACCATAAGCTGTCAGTCTGTTACTGGCCTGTCGGCTTGGTGCTATCTCCCAGGGCGTGAGTAGCCCCGATGGGTCTGTTTCAAGACAGTCCACCCACTGGACCCTCACAGCCCTCTTCCTTCCAGACCTGTCCTTCAACAACATCGAGGCCATCGAGGGGCTGGACACGCTGGTGAACCTGGAGGACCTGAGCTTGTTCAACAACCGGATCTCCAAGATTGACTCTCTGGACGCCCTGGTCAAGCTGCAGGTGTTGTTGTTGGGCAACAACCAGATTGGCAACATGATGAATGTGAGTTCTCGGGCCCGGGACTGGAGTGGCCGCCCTTGCCAGTCCTGCTGTCCTCCTGGCCCGGGGCAGAGGGTGAGGCCGGGCACTCTAGATCATCAGAGTATCCGGGGACGGGGGAGGAGGATCTGTGGCCAGGGGAAAGGTAGACTTAGCCACCCAGATCACCCCCTTCTCCTAGAAAAGGCAGAAATCCAGACTATTCTACCAGACATTGGATCATGTTTAAACACCATGTTTAACCCATGCTTAGCCCCACAGTGGAGGCCAGTTCGTACCTCTCTGCCTCTTCCCCTGAGCCCCACACTCACTCGAACATTTGCTGAGGTGGGGACCTATTGGATGTGGGGCCTTGGGCCTGAGCTCAAGGGTACAGAGACAAACAAGGTCTGGTCCCTTTGGGGGTGCCCAGCACACACCCACGTAATCAAGACATGAGGTGACAAGAAGCCAGCGTCAGCCCAGGGCATTGGCAATGTGGGTGAAAGCAAGGTGACCCCCCTGCACGCCCCCAGAACAGGTGAGCTGACCTCTGGGTCCCCTGACTGGTATGTCCTCTCATTCCCCCTCTGTATATTCTTACAGCACTTACCCCCGAGCGGTAAGGATTTTATTTACTTTCTACACATTCCTCTTCCCTGCCACTCAAATGTGAGCCCTTGCTGCAAGGGGAGGGACCGCGTGAGCTTTGTTCCCACTGTGTCCCCAAGGCCTAGCACACGCCTGAGGCCTGGTAGGTGCTTAATAGTGTTTGTGGAACGTGTAAACACAGGACAGAGAGAAATTCCTTCAGAAAGCAAGCTAGGTTTCTTCTTTTGCGTAGTACAGCGTCTGGGTGTTCAGAAGATGCTGCCAAGGGAAGCATTAGCTACATTGTTGACTTTTCTCCCGCTTTACTGAAATAGAATATAGGAAGAATAAATGGCAGGTGGCGAATGTCCCTCTGTCATCCAGTTAATCCAAGGTTACTAGAAATGGGGTTCCGTTTATTTTAACAGATCTGGCCCTGACACAGGGTTTACAAGGGAAAAGGCACACCTGCTCTGTGTGACCAATAGTAACGACGACCACCACCACCATTTACGGAGCGGGCGAGAGGCCCACCTCTAAATGCTTTCTGGAGCTCATTTCCTTTGGTCCCTCCACACCTGTGACAAACATAATAGCATCCTTATACCCATATTACAGATGAGGAAACGGAGGCTCACAGATGTTAGGCAACTTGCCCAAGGTCCCACAGCCGACCTTTGACCCCAGGTCTGCTATCAGGACAGCCGTCCAGCCTGGAACCCCCAGCCCGCTCCTCGCTTGTCGCTCCAGCCACACTGATGGTGTCCTGGCCAGGCTGTGGACAGTGGCAGAGGGCTGAGGGGAGAGGCCACCGGGGCTGGTTTCCGCTTTGCAGCGGTCAGGCAAATGGGTTGCTCTCCCCCCTTCTCCCCAGATCATCTACCTGCGGCGGTTCAAGAACCTGCGGACGCTCAGCCTCTCTGGGAACCCCATCTCAGAGTCAGAGGATTACAAGATGTTCATCTATGCCTACCTTCCTGACCTCGTGTACCTGGACTTCCGGCGCATTGATGACCACATGGCAAGTGTCTCCCTCGGGGTTTCCCAGCTCCGGTGCCCTTCCTGAGAGGAATGGAGCCCGTGCCTGGGGGGCACTGAAGTGACAGGGAGCACCAGGGGAGCCCAGCAGAAGCGGGGAGGAGGACTGGCCCACGGGTCTCAGTGCTGGCCCTGCCCGGCTTCGGCCCCGGAGCAGAGCACAGTGCCTGGGTGGACTGTGTCAGCTTCTGAGTGTGGGGCCCTCTGCTTGCCAGGGCCTTCTGGAAGGTCCACAGAGATGGGGTGGGGTCAGAGAGCTGCCCCTCCTCAGACCATGGCTTTCTCTGGTCCCATGACAGTACCAGAACCTGCGGCTTGAACTCTAATACTCTATTTTCTTTTTTCATTTAGACAATAATTTGAAAGTCAGCATGGGCTCCAGCCCTTGGAATAGGCCAGAGAGCTGTTGGGGTGTGTTTCAAAGCTCATGATAGAACCAGGGGACAGCCTAACACTGCACGGCTCCAAAGGCATTCACTCCCCGGCCCCCAGAAGTTTCCATAAAGGGCAGACAGCCGAGCCTGGGCATCCCCATTGTGCTATAAGGAAACAAAGTCTCTTTTCACGATTCGAGACTTGCCTAGAAGCATCAAGATAAGGCGCCTGGGTGGCTCAGTGGGTTAATCGGGTGCCTTCGGCTCAGGTCATGATCCCAGGGTCCTGGGATCGAGCCCCACATCAGGCTCCCTGCTCGGCGGGGAGCCTGCTTCTCCCTCTCCCTCTGCCTGCCTCTCTGCCTACCTGTGCTCTCTATCTCTCTGTCAAATAAATAAATAAAATCTTAAAAAAAAAAAAAAAAAGTCAGAGGATATCAGAGCAGCGTTTTGCAAAGCAGGGGCACCTGAAACTCCCCGTCACTTGGTGCTGCAGGGCTTGGGCCTCAGAACAGCTGGGCCGGGACATAGGCCACCAGGGGAGGGGCCAGGATGTCTCCCGGGTCTGCAGCTGGAGTGCTGGATGGCTGGGGGGCCGCTCGCCTCAGCGGGACTGTGGGAGGACAGAGGTCCAAGGGCAGGCTCTTGAGGTACCCCTCAGCTCTGTGGCGCTCTCCTGGAGGGCCCCCCCTGTTTTCAGCAGACCACTTTTAAGTCGAGGCCCTGGACTGTGCCTGAAGGCTGGCCCTCCCCTCAGTGCAGGGGAACAGAGCACAATCCCCACAAAGCACACAGAACGGGCGGGGGCTGTGAATTTGCTTTGTGTGGGGAGGGGGGCCAGGCAGTGGGGCTGTGTTGGGGTTTAGGACTTATCCAGGTGAAGGTGGAGGCCCGTGGGGAAGCCTGAGCAGTTTTCGGCAGATTTCCTGATGTGGTCAGCAGTTCGGGGATCTGGTGACTGGTGTGCAGAACAGGGGAGAGATGTGGGATTGGGGGGCAGCTTGCGGAGAGAGGCAGAGGGCAGGGCTGGGGGAATGTAGAGGAGAGGAGGGCTCAGATACTAGAGACTTAAAAATTCAAATTTCCTTATTAAAGTATCAATATGTAAGAAAAGCGTACAGCTCAACGAATAACATCTTTTTTTTTTTGGAAAGATTTTATTTATTTGAGAGAGAGTGAGAAAGCACGAGCGGGGTGAAGGGTAGAGGGAGAAGCAGGCTTCCCGCTGAGTAGGGAGCCCGACACGGGGCTCGATCCCAGGAGCCCGGGATCATGACCTGAGCCCTAAGCCCTTAACCGACTGAGCCACCAAGGCGCCCCGAATAACATCTTTTTTAAAAGATTTTATTTATTTGAGAGAGTACAAGCATGCAGGAGCAGGGGGAGGGGGGAGGGGCAGAGGGAGAAGCAGGCTCCCTGCTGAGAGGGGAGCCCCATGCAAACTGGGGCTCAATCCCAGGACCCTGGGATCATGACCTGAGCCTTAAGGCAGACGCTTAACTGACTGGGCCACCCAGGCGCCCCTGAACAGCAGATCTTTAGAAGGATTTTAACTCTGCAATATAAGCCTTTTGCAGCCAAGGCCCAAGTTAAGGCACAAAACTACAATGATCCATATACTGACCGCGTGTTCAGGAGTGAGGCTGGGATGGGCTTCAGGCAGCGCAGGACAGTGGAAAGAAAGCTCAGGACCTGGAATGGGACAGACCCCAGGGGATGCCCCTACTTTCCTTTGTGGCACCAACACACATATCCCACAGATACGTGAACATGCCAAGAGGGAAGGACTGAGATGTACAAGGTGGGGTCTGTGGTTTGGGGGTGGCTTCCCCAAGGCAGTGGTTCTGAGCTGGAATCTGTAGGATGGGCAGGAGTTGGCTGGTGAAGGAATGGCCCCGGGCCGGAGGCAGAGCACATGCAGAGGCCTGTGGCAGGACGTAGCACGGGGAGGGGGCTGGCAGCTGGAGCTCAGAGAGCCGGAGCGGGAGGGTGGCAGGCAGGGCCATGCAGGCCACGGCAGGAGCTTGTCATTACCCTGTGCCCAAGAGGAAGTCCTACAAGGGAAGCAAGGGACTGACTGACAAGATCAGGTTTGCATTTCACAGAGATTGCTCTGGCTGTTTGCTGGGGAGAGTGGGTAGACTTGGTGGGGGGCCAGGGTGCGTGGGGGAGGCCGCCTAGGAGGCGGAGGCAGGGGTCCTGGCCAGAGAGGATGGTGAGACGTGATCAGGAGCTAGCATGGACAGGCCTGGGCGCAGCCTGGGTCTGATGGGCAGGGGAGGGTCCAGGATGTCTCCCGGGTCTCCGGCTGGGGTGCTGGATGGCTGGGGGGCAGCCCACCTCGGTAGGACTATGAGAAGACAGAGGTCCATCTTGGACATGGTGGGTTGGCGGTGCTCTTGAGGCAGCCAGGGGAGAGAAGGCTTCAGAAGCTCCTGTCTGGCTCTCAGAGGTAGGGTCTGGGCTGAAGGTAAAGACCACAGAGTGTCCTCTGAGGATGGAGCAATCAGACGTGCTTGTACTTGATACCTACACCCCTGGGGTGTGTAGAGTGAGCCTAGAGGGGTGAGGACTGAGCCCTAGGGGCTCCAGCAGTCCCTGGTGCCTATAGGGGGATGAGCAGGAGGGGCGGGAGGAGAGCCAAGAGGTGGCAGGGCACAGAGCCAAGATCCGAGGCCCTTGTCACCAGGCCTGTGATTCAGGCAACTCATTTGACCTCTCTCCCATGGTGCATCCCAGAGCCAGAACACCCGCTATGGAGAGCTGGGGGCACAAGTCACTGTGGCCCCAGGGCGTGTCCCACAGATCCTCCATCTGCCTGTGCTGCCTTTCTCCATCTTCGGGGTCCTTCCCTAATTTCCCTTACACTCAGAATACTTGGAAAAGGCCACGAGGAAGCAAGCCATTCTTGTGTGCGCAGCCTTCACTAGGGGGCTGTCCACACCCCACCCAGGCCCGAGGGGCCACAGGACGGCAGAGGCTGGCGCGGCCCGGAGGCACCGAACAGGCCCCAGGAACAATGCCACTTCCCGTCCCCCCCTCAGAAAGATCTGGCAGCGAGTAAGCACCAGTACGGCATCGACGAGCTGAAGCACCGAGAGCACCTGATCCAGGCCCGGCTGGACGATGAGCAGGCCCAGCAGGAGGAGCTGAAGAAGCACAAGGTACTCTGCTGGCAGGGGCCCTGCCACCCGCCTCGCGCTGCCCTGGCGCCAGGACGCCGGCCACAGCTGGTGGGCCCCATGTGCCGAAAGTCTGCGGGGCCCAGGCCCCGGAAACCTGTCTTGATTGAGAATGCCCGACGGAGCACATCCGTCATCCATAGGCCAGCACCCCGTCCCCGCCTTGCTCTGCCGGCCACCCGGCCCCGGAGCCAGCCGCAGGTCAGCCTGGACACCACCTGCCCCGTGTCCTCACCGGCGTGCCAGCTGCCGGCTCGAGGCCCTGCGGACATGATCTGATAGAGCAGCTCCTTCTCTTAACGCCCCTGGGCAGCTCCCTGGCGGCCAGGAAGGTTCAAGTCCTTCCTCGGCACGGCCCCGGACCCCTTCCTCCCCATAGCCGGCACCCCTTCCTCCAGCCAGACCGAGCCACGCGCAACCTTGACGCCCCTGCACCTCCGCACGGGCGTGCCCTGCCCTGCCCTGCCTTCTTCGAGGGCTGAAGCCCCAGGGCAGCATCCCCTCCTCCACTCTCCGCACAGTGTCCGGTGCCCCTGGTGCCCCGCGCAGGGCCCAGCCCACTGAGCCCTCGCCAGGGCCCGTGAGATGAATCTGAGTCCCCCCTGAGCCCCGCTGTGCTTCTGACCGTAGGTCGCGTTCGTCGAGCACCTGAACGGCTCCTTCCTGTTTGACAGCATGTACGCCGAAGACGTAGAGGGCAACAAGCTGGCCTACCTGCCCGGCGTCGGCGAGCTCCTGCAGGCATATCCTCCCAAGGTCACGGCCACCCCCTCTGGCAGAGCCTGGGCCCCACACCAGCAGCGGGCAAAGGTCAGGTCCCCTTCTGCTCGGGCCTCTGTTTCCCCATTTCCCCCAAACCCTAGAACATAAAACCCCTCCTTCCCAGCGGTTACCCCAGGGGCAGTGAAGCACCAGGTCAGCTGAGCGGCATGGGGGAAAGGCTGTCTAGATTTCAGGGGACTCACTGAGTCTCTGATCAGCATGGCACGGGGTCTGCTGTGCTACACAAGCCAGGTTGTCAAAGAGGGAAAATTGACGTGTGTGGTGTGGCACTAAGCCTCAGTACCTATATTTACTTGTTTTTTGCTGTGTGCTTTGCATACCGTGTTTATAATTTCCCAAGTGCCCACTAGATGGGTCCTGTGATTAATCCCATTTTATAGTTGGGGAAGCTAGACTTGGAGAGGGTGATTTGTCCAAGGTCATGCAGCTAGAAGCTGGGATTTGAGCCCTTGTCTGTGGGGCTAAGAGCCCGCATCCTTCCCCCCACCCCCTGTCAGCCGCTGCCCAGAGGACATGATTGACACTTGTCATCCTGGCTACGGGCAAGATAATAGCGCCATCCCTGGGTAGAAAGAAACTCTCTCTTAAAACCTCAGCATTTTAGAAAGGGCGGGGGAGGGGGCGGGAAGGGTGTGAGGCTAAGCAGAAGGTGACGAGCCAGGACTCTGGGCCAGCCACATGGGCTCCCGGCCGGGCTATGCCACCCACCAGCTGGGCGAGCTGGGCGAGCTGGGCTCGCATCTGGGCTGTCGCGCCTGCCTGATCTCAAGGGCTCCGTGCTGCAGGTCAGGAAGCCGAGGCCCAGGGCAGGTGAAGTGGCTTTCCAGGGAGAAGCTGCAGCAGAGCTGGGACTTGAACCTGGATCTCTCTGCTTCAGGCCTGAGGTCCCCTGACCTCTGCAGGCTCCCTCAGCGTGCCCGCAGCAGCTGAGCACAGAGACAGGCCCCCAACGAAGGTGCCCCTAGAGAACACACCAGAGATAGAACTACACTGGCTGGGGCTGGCTCCCCCTGGCCTCCCAGCCCCGCCCCGGCCCCTTTAGGTCCCCCAGGATGCCTCTCCTCTGCTCTGTAGTCTCCCCCACCCCCACCCCCACCCCCACCCCGAGGGCCCTGCTTCCTTCCCCGAGGCCAGTCCCATTCCTGAATCCTTCAGGCTGGGGATGGAGATGCCCCAGTACCACATTAGACTCCGAATCTCAACTCCCGGCCCCGCGCCAGGAGCCACCACCACCTCCGTCTTGCACCCTGCCACCAGCCTGCCCCCAAGACGGCCAGCAGCCTCCTTAACAGCCACTCACCTACAAGGACAAATTCGTCATCATCTGCCTGAACATTTTCGAATATGGCCTGAATCAGCAGGAGAAGCGGAAACTGGAGCTTGACACCTTCAATGAGTGTATCCAGGAGGCCATCCAGGAAAACCAGGAGCAGGGCAAACGCAGGATTGCCAAGTTCGAGGAGAAGCACTTGCTGGTAGGCTCTGCCCCTCCCTGTCCTCTCCCTACCCCCTGCTCCAGATGCTGACCCCACCCCACGGGCCTGGCCCCACTGCTGGGGATACGCACCACCTACCTCTGACGAGCCCTAAGACCCGTGGTCATTGTCCCCATTTGCCAGCAGTCATGCGGCTCAGTGGCAGACGCAAGTTTAGCCTTCCACCACCACCAGCCACAGCTCCAACACCACAGCCCGGTTGAGCGCAGGGTGAGGCCCGTGGGCCTCCTTCACCTAAAACACGCCCGGGTTCAAGGTAGTGTCATCATTACTGTTAGCAATGGTGTTACTGTTACCACGCCTGTTACAATGACAAGGACAATAACTACTACTACTCTTTTGGTCATTCGTTCATTTAGTAGACATTTTCTGAGCCCCCCCCACCCCCTGCTCAGTGCCTTGTCCTGGGAAGCTGAACCCCTGCTGGACATGGCTCTTGCCCTTAGTGAGCTCCCACCCGTGCGGGGTGCGGACCCAGGCCCTCCCCACTGCAGTGGGGAGCCCACGGAGCCTTGAGGGTTCCTGGAGGGACCTTAACTCGGGCTGAGGCTCACAGGCCAAAGAGAAATGGGCCGGGGATGGTGGAGGAAGGGCATTCCAGCTGAGGGAGCAGGCCCAGGTGTTCAGGACCTGCTGACCCCAGGCCACTCGGCCCAGCCCAAGCAGCGGCCATGTGTGCTTGGTGGGACTTGTTTCTTGTAGTTAGCATTATTATTTTAGAGAGAGAGAGAGAGAGCATGCTCAGGTGTGAGTGGGGTGGAGGGGCAAAAGAAGACAGAGAGAGAGAATCTTAAGTAGCCTTCATGCCCACCAGGGCAGAGCCCCACACAGGGCTCGGTCTCACCACCCTGAGGTCATGACCTGAGCCGAAATCAAAAGTCGGACACTTAACCGACTGAGACACCTGGGCACCCGTAGTTAGCATTATTTTTAAAGACCGACTCTTGTTCTAAGTCACAGATCTTCGTGAGACTCTAAGGAAAGCTGTGGACCTTCTTTCTCCTCAAAAAACTGTCCATGCAGGGCACCCGGGTGGCTCAGTCGGGTGGCTCAGGGTCCTGGGATCAAGCCCCGCGTCGTCAGGCTCCCTGCTCCGTGGGAGGCCTCCTTCTCCCTCTCCCTTTGCCCTCTCCTCTCTCTCTCAAAATAAATTCTTAAAAAATTATTAAAAAAAAAATAACAAAAAACCAACTGTCCCCGCACACCAAGTCTGTGAGCACTTGCCTGCAGTGTTAGGGGCTTCAAAGAACCCACAAAGCCAGTCCTGGTTGGGAACTCTTAGTTTGAAGTCAAGCAAAATCCCCTGATAAGGCACGTTCAGATATAAGGGGGCCGGCGATGGGCCCCCGTGTGCTTCCCCGCCCTCCTCACCTCCTCACTCCGCAGGCCCTGTTCTTGTCCCTGGTCTTGTCTGGTCGGCCTCGCCAGTGACCCCACATTCTGTGTGATTTAAGCCTCAAGACCCTCCTCCTCAGGTTATGGGCAGGGGTGTTACTGCGTTCATGCGGAAGTTCAAGCCTGTCAGCAGAGGAACACATTTGGCTCCCATGTGTGTTTTGTTTGGCCTGCAGAGGCTTTTAAAACGTTTTGAACATCCTACTGACATTCTAAACGGGAAGATTTCACAGAAAAATTGTGGTTGCCAGCTTCTCTGGAGGCAGTTGTCAGCAGGGCCTCCATGGTGGTTGTCCCCTCTGGACAAGCCACATTTCCAGTCCCCCTGTCCCTGTCTGGCACATCCTCCGTGACATTTATCTGGTCCCCAAAGCCACTGGATTCGGGATGTCTGGACGCCCCAGGCCTGGGCCCAGCCCCCTCAGTAACAAATCCACCCCTGGAGAAGCAGGACGTGGGCCAGGCTACTGTCAGTGCTCCTGCTGGCGCCAAGCCTGACTCCCTGACGTCCAGGGCGGAGGTCTTCAAAGCACACCTGCTCCCCCTGCTTCTGAGGCGCCGGTCCCCACAGACCCATCATGGCGACACCCCCAGAGGCTGCCTGGGATGAGCAAACTAAGCTCATCCTCCTAGGGCCGAGAGTAGTGGTCTCATGCAGCCCACACACGAGTCTGCAGGGACCGGACAAGGGGCTCATGCCCCAGCCCAGGGGGTGCAGCCTGGCACTGGGATTTTCCAGAGCTCTCCAGGGGCCTCCAATGCTCAGCCCCAGTTGAGCCCGCTCGCTGGCTTAGAAGGTCACAGGACTCCATGAGCCTGAGGTTCCTCACGGGACCTCTCTGAGCTTGTCCTGTACTCCCCCCCACAACCCCCACTAGCCCAGGACTCCCTCAGCGCCCCCTCCCGGTGCCCAGGGGGGCATGGCTTGGGGTCAGCAGGCGGGTGGGCACAAAGCTCATGTGGACCCCTCGCTGGTGACCCTCTGATAGCCTCCATTTCCTCGTTAGAGAAATGGGGGTAACTGCCTCCTAGAACCGTGCTGGGGACTGTGACCAGCACTGTGTGTAGTCCGGAGGCACTGGACAGGCAGTGCATGCTGGTAAGCGTAGTAAGCATGGCCACAGAGGACCACCGTAGCACACATGACAAAACGTAGCATGCACTGTTCTGCACTTTGCTCTGCTTCTTTATGCAGCTTAGAGATCCTTCCAAAACTTGAGTCGCTTCTTTTTTTCATAGTTGTAAAATCTCTCATTGCATGGACGAGCCGTGATTTATTAAAGCCAGTCCCTGTTGACGGACAAGCTGGTTTTTTCCGATCTTTTGCTCTTCCCACCCGTGTCGCAGTGGGTAAGTTGGCGCAGGTTTGATCTGTAGGACGAAGTCCTGCAGGTAGAACTGTGTGTTGCTCCTTTTGCTAGTTACGGCTCAGCTGCGCTCGGTGGAGTCCGGACCTGTGCTGCCGGCTCCTTGTCAGACCGCTGTTCCCGGGCTGCCTCGTCTCCCCCGATCTGGTCCACTTGGAGTGCATTTGTTTTCTCTTCAGTGAGGGTAAACGTTGCATGTTTCACAAGCATTTGTACTTCTTACTCCGTGAACTGTTTGTTCTTATAACATGCCCTAACCCATTTTTTCTACTTGGTTTTTGGTCTATTTTTTTTTTTTTTTTAATCATTACTTTGTAGGAGCTCTTCATAGATTGAGAAGTTAGCCCTGGGTCAGTGCAATGAGCTGCAAATATGTTTCCCAATTCGTGGTTCATCTTGTCCGTTTTCTGTCTATGGTGCTTTTGCCGTTCAGAATTTCTAAAACTTTTATGTAGTATAATTTATCAAGTCTTTTTTTTTTCTGGTTATACTTACAAAGGACTTCTTCTCTCTGAGATTATTTATTAAAACCCACCCATTTTTCCTTCTAGTACTTTTATGGCTTTACTTGGTACATTTAAATCTTCACTCTGTGGGAAATTTGTTTTCATGTAGGTTCGAGGTAGGGATTGAACCTGATTTTTCTCCATACGTGGTAGCCATTATTATAAATATCATTCATCACACTGAATTGTGTCAAGTTACTCTGTTCTCCTTCCCAGCTAATACCATATAGCAACAGAAACAAGTTGACAACGCATCTGATGGCCAAGTCCCCAGGACGTTTGTTAGTGAATGGCTGGAATTCAGTGCCAGGTTTTGACCCTGGGGTGCTTTCTAGCCCATGAGCATCCTCTCATTCCAAACAGTCCAGCTCTGGGGTGCTCTGCGGGCCCGACTGGTTTCCGAAGGACTGGACATTTTTCCAGTGTCTCTCCCTACCCATGGCTGCTGTGGACCTTTTATTGGAGACTGTTCGCCGAGCCCCTGCTGAGAGTCAAGAGCTCACATATACTGCCTAATCCCCAGAACTTTGTGACACACACACTTCTCTCCCCCTTTACACGAGGAAAGCAAAGCTTCGAGAACGAAGGGGGCACACTCGAGGTCACACCGCTAATAAGTGACCCAGACAGGATTCAAATTCAGGTTCGCTTGACTCTGAAGCCATTGCTCCTTCCGCCCAGCCCAGCCACCTCTAATGGAAGCCAGAGCTAACGTGGATGGAGCACTCACTAACCAGTACTAGCATCCGCTCTAACTGCCTCCAGGCACGGGGAGCGTAAGTAGCTTCCACAAGCCCACAAAACTGCCAAGTGGCGGAGCTGACACTTGGACAGTCCAACCCCAGAGTCTAAGTTCTTAGCCACAAAACCAACCGTCGCCTGTCATTAACTAATTACGCTTAGTCATGGATTCCTAAAGCACAGGTTTTTATTTCCAGAGTCTAAATGCCATTCGAGAGGAGTCCGATCTGACCAACATCGAGATAAAGATAGTGGAATATGGTGAGGACATCACGGAGCTGTTCAATGTGCTCATGACACTAGAGATGCAGCTGGTAGAGCAGCTGGAGGTGAGGCCGGGCCCCTGGGGCACAGAGGTGGCGCGATCGTGCCCTGCCCGTCCCATTTGCAAGGACACAGTAATTCAGCTGCAAAACCGTACTCGAGCTGGAACCTTCCCGGGCACTCCTCTGCTGGAAACGTCCAGTGCTACTCAGCACGGCCGACTAAAGCTTTCTTTGCTCATCAGTCCTGTGTTTGCTTTTAATATATTTCAACCATTCAGAGTGTAAATGATTCTTGTGCCGCATGAGAGGTGAGCTCATTCCTCTGGAATGCACCCCCTATCCTGGAAGACCCCAGAGCCTCAGCGGGGAGAGATGGGTTTTTTTTGTTTGTTTTTTTAAGATTTTATTTATTTATCTGACAGAGAGACACAGCGAGAGAGGGAACACAAGCAGGGGGAGTGGGAGAGGGAGAAGCAGGCTTCCCGCCGAGCAGGGAGCCCGATGCGGGGCTCAATCCCAGGACCCTGGGATCATGACCTGAGCCGAAGGCAGATGCTTAACAACTGAGCCACCCAGGCGCCCCCCCTTTTTTTTATTAGACCCAAGGAGCTATCTGGGTGCTTGAAAAACACAGTGGGCCCCCGCTCTAGGATGAAACAAAAGCTCCTCCGCATTGCAGCCCGCTTTGCCTCATCCCAGGGCCAGGCGAGGAGCCTGCAATTCAGCACTAAGTCGGGGAAGCGCAGAGCGCTGCTATCTAGAATTCCTTACAGCCCGAGTGACTCGTGTGTTCACATGGCAGCCGAGGCCGTGATGAATCGAACCTCATTGGATGCTGCCGTGGCTGGGCCAAGAGATAGCACCTCATCAATTCCTCACGTGTCAAGTGACAGCTCAGACACGGATAGATCTGCCCATCACAGCACAGGGCAGATGCTCGCTCCCCGCTGGGGAAGGCTCGAGCGCTGCGGAAAGCTGCTCACAGAGCATCAGGGGACACTCAGGCAGCGGCTCCCGACCTCTTCCTGCAGGGAGAGCCCCTTTCCGACATCCAGAAGTTCCCCAGAACCTGTGCATGCTCGGGCGTACTGGTATACCAGCAGCCAAGAAGCTGTCAGGTGCACTCGTGCTTTTCAACGACCCCATGTTTATTCATTACGACAGTGTTTACACACATTGGAAAAATGTGCAGCTCAGCCTGCAGTCAGTCCTCAGACTCGGGCAGATTCCCGGTGCCCTCGGCACACCCTGCGGCCCCTGGAGTCCAAGGTTGATCAGGGGCATGACCCATCCTGGGGGGGGTGGTCACAGGGGAACAGGCCTCACCATCACATTTCCCATGGTTCCCTCACTCAAGTCCCATTTAGGCCCTGGGTGCCCAGCTAAGCGCTGGGATGCAGCAATGCAGGGGTGCACTGGGGGGAGGTGGAAGCCAGGCTCGCAGCCGCGCTCGCGGCAACAGGTCAGGGGTCACGGCCAGCATTACTGAGGCACCTTGCAAGGCATTTTGTGTGAAGTAACTCATTTTAACTTCACCGCAATTCCACAAGACAGGTACTATAAAGGAAACCCATTTCATAGATGAGGACGTTGAGGCTCAAGGAAATTAAACATAGTGGTAGAGCTAGGATACTGATCCAGGCAGTCTGGCTCTTAGCGACTTTCTCCCCTGTTTCTCTGGAGGTGATGGACAGATGCCAGTGAGAAGCCCAAAGGGGGTTAGCTCTGTGTGTGTACGTGGGGCTTGTGGGACAAGCATTCCTGGCAGAGGGACCAGCACGTGCAAAGGCCTGAAGGAAGCTTTGAGTTAAACTGTCGGGGGGTAGTGAGTAAGCTGAAGTGGCTGGAGAGTAACACAGGGGTGAGAAAGAGGTCAGGAGAGAGGGCCAGTTCACAGACATCTACCTGGGAAAGTCAAGGTGGTTGGTCTTTACCCTGAAGGTCTGGGATTAGAGGAGGCACCTGCTAAGTTTTACAAAATCACCTTTTGCTCTGATACTAGGTCAGTCGAGTTCATGTCTAAATATTCATGTTAACTGTGTTCTTTATCATTTCCAGGAGACTATAAACATGTTTGAAAGGAACATCACGGACTTGGTGGCACTCTTTATTGAAAACGTCCAGAGCCTATATCCTTTCCTTGATGACCCTCCTTGGGGAGGTGCTACTGGCCCAGTGCTCCTCCTGCCTCCAGGGGAACCAGGGGAGAGGCGCTTGCATTTTTTTTTAAAGATTTTATTCATTTATTTCAGAGAGACAGCATGAGCGGGGTGGGGGAGGAGCAGAGGGAGAGGGAGAAGCAGACTCCCCACTGAGCAGGGAGCCCAATGCAGGGCTCAGTCCCAGGACCCTGGGATCATGACCTGAGGCACCCAGGCTCCCCAACACTTGCATTTTTAACAAAAGGCAGAGAAGCATACAGCTCCTTCACGAACTAAGCAGGATGCAAATCAGTGTAGTCCCCTTCCAGGTGGCCACCTTTGGGATCACACCTACCCCCTCCCACTACCACCAATGCCCTAAACAGGTTGTCAGAGATAGTAAAAAGGCAGAGCTTTATAATCATACTTCACTTTTTACCAGAAATACCCGAGCCCCAGTTTGATGTACAGAAAGATCTCTACTTGCACCAAGGTGCTATCAGACCCATCACAGGATCCCATGTCGTGGGACTCTCCACCTTCGAGATTAGAGGCATGTAAAACCTCCCATTTTTCACCAAGGAAAAAGCTCACCTTCAGAAGATGGGAGATTTGGCAACCCCTTGGAATGTTCAAAGAATGTTCCGCAGGGTCTGAGGGAGTTTCCTGACCCTCAGAACAATGGTGCCTTGTTAGAGTAAAGGTTTGGATGCCTAGCCTAGCCAGGTTGCTGCGTGGGGCCCCGTTTGCAGTCGAAGCCCTGGCATATTTGTTCTCAAATGAGTGATGTTCACAGGGAGACCATACCCCAGAATCCCTGCCTGCCTCCCGTGTTGCAAGTACTCACGCCCTGGGAGCAGGGCCACATCCCTGTTGCAGACACTGACCAATCCTTTATAATGAGATTGTCAGGTTAAATGTCAGGGTTAGGAGCCTACATCTGGGGCATGACCAACCCTTCTGCTACCTGAATTCAGTGCCCTGCATGGGGGTTGGGGGGGGGGGCAAACTGCTCTGCTCTACCCCAGAAGTAACCTCCTGGTCCTGCCTTCCTGGGCCCACAGTCCTGCAAGGAGACAAGTTATGGAGGCAGAAGTAAGCAGAGGCCAGGGCCCGGAGCCTCCCTGAGGGAGGGTCCTCTGAGAACCTGAATGTGAGCCAGAGGGACAAGGCAGAAAAGTGGGGAGGACATTCCAGGCAGAAGAGGCAGCCCTGTGCAAAGGCCCTGAGGCCCTGAGAGAGAGTCAGTTCCAAGAGAGGTTGCAATAGAGAGTGGGAAGCTCCTGGAGAGCCATGAGTATGGGAAGGATGAGGTCCAGTCTAGCTACATGATTAAGAGCTCACTGGCTGCTGTGGGGAGAAAGGGCTAGAATGGGGAGACCAGGACTTGGTTTGCTGTCCAGGCAGGAGGCAGTGGCAGGAAGAGATGTGGAGGAAAGAGGGGCTCTGCGGGGACCCAGCACCAAGGGGCAGTGATGACCAGGTGTGCATGTGTGTGTGTTGGCTGGTTGGTTGGCTCTGGGGTTTTGTGCATGTGTACGACCGGCTGAGAAGGGGTGCCCTTCCGCCCTGCAAAGTCTATTCTTGTGTGGAGGAAATGGCCCAACCCTCTGAGGGGCTGCAGGGGCGCCTGGCCTGCTCCGCCCCTGGCCTTTGCTTAACTTGGCTGCACGATGGCTCAGTGCCGGGACCTGGAGAACCACCACCACGAGAAGCTCCTGGAGATCTCCATCAATACTCTGGAGAGGATAGTCAAGGGCGAGCTCGACGAGGACCTGCCCGAGGACGTGCGCGCTGTGAGCACTGTGGGCGGGGCCGTGGGCGCGGTGGGCGGGGCTCGGGCCCAGTGGGCCGGGCCGAGGGCGGCGGGCGGGGTTGGGGGCGAGGCGGGCCGGCTCAGGAGCCGGAGGGTCGGACGCGGTGCCTGCCCCCGCCCTCTGTGGCTCCAGTAAGCCTGAAAGCCTCCTACAGCCTGTTTCCTCACATGCAAAAGGGACGGACCGTAGCCCCCTTTGCAGGGTGGTTGGCAGATGAAGTAGGCCAACAAATAAAACACCTGGTGGGCACTCAGTGGGGAGCAGCTGAAGAGGAGCTCGTGGTAATTAAGGGGTTTCAACTTACCAACAATTTGGTTTGCAAAAGGTCATTTCTGTAGGGCTTCTGGAAGTTTCTGAGAGAGGCAGTTGCAAATAGAGGTTAAGTTCTGAGATTCCCCCTGCAGGTCTTTCTAACCCTTGCGTGTCTGTGGTGGGCTGCACTGGTGTGGTGTTCGGAACGGCCCAAGCACCATTTCCGCCTGGCCTGTTGCTGTCCCCCACCTTCCGTCAGCATGTCCAGGGATGGGTGGTCCCGCATCAGCAGTCAGCCCGAGCTCCTGAGCTGCCCCCCCCCCCGGGGAGGCTGTCCGGGTCTCCTGCACTGCAGTCCAGTGGCGATGTGTGTTGTTTCTCTGGGGAGGGACGCAGGCCAGATCCTTGGCAGGAGCCTGCTTTCATTCCTTCATCATTCATCCCACTCCCCATTTCTCAGCTTCTCTCACCTCCATGTTAGCATGAGATCAAGCCACACTGTCCTTTGCCTGGACCACTGGCCTCCTTGCTACCCTTCCGTAGGCTATTACTCCCCACACAGCAGCCAGAGATCCTGAGGAAACCCAAACCTCAGCATTCTGTGCCTCTGCACAACACGCGGTAATGGCCTCCCGTGACCCTCGGAGTAAGCCCTTCACTTTACTGCAGTCCACCAGACCCTCGTGCCCGGCCTGCCTACCTCAGCCGCCTGCCCCCTCGCCCCAGCCTCGGAGCCATTCCCCAAGCTCCCAGGCTTGCTCCTTTCATTTGATATTCCACCTAGCAGACATGCCCTTCCCTCAGCCCCCCGGGTGTGTGGCTCGTCCTTCTTCAGCTCTCAGCTCAAATGGCAGCTCCTGGGAGAGGCCTTCCCTCATCACTTTCCTGGAAAGCCACTGTGTCTCGATCACACATCCCATTTATCGCTGTCAGAGCGTATTGCAATTTCAGGCTCTCACGCATGTGTTGATTTGCTTATGTGACTATTCACACCGCATCCAGGCTCACGGGGAAGGCAGGGACGGCCTCTTCGCGGCCAGGTCCCTCGCCAGGGCCAGCAATGGTGTGTGGCACTGCCACAGTCCAGCTGAAGGGCCCTCAGTTCGTCAGGGGCTGGCTGAGTCCCCGGACAGAGACCAGCAGTCCCGGCTCCCACGGCCTCTGTTGGGGGCCGAGACAGACGCCTAGGGCAGCAGGGTGGTGGCCGGCCCTGCCTCCCTCAACCCCTGCCCAAGCTGCTGTGGCCAGACAAAAGATGTCGCTAGTGACTCCCCTGAGCCCTGAAATAAGGCTGCCCCCAAGAGCCCACTCTGCTGTGTCCCAGAGGGACCATCGAGGAGTCATGGAGTTCCCCCATGGCACGCCTCCCAGTCTGTGACACTCAGCGGGCACAGGACTGACACATCCCTAATAACTGGGACACAGAAAAATCTGGGCCCCAAAATTCAGCGGCAGACAAGCAGGCTGGACTGGTGCCTCCAGTGGCCAGCCCTCTCTCCTGCCAGGATGATTCTGCCTGGCACCATCTGTCACCTGTTCCTGTGGCTCCGGGAACACTCAGTACCTGCCGACTGGGTGGGGGCAGACCACAGTGGCTGGCGACGCGGAGCTCCACCCGCCGTAGGCTCGCCACCGTCCGGGCACGGAAGCCTGAGGCTCACGTAGGATCTCCTTTATCTCCGCAAACAACCCTACAAAGGCGGTACTGTTAACATTCGCAGTTTACGGATGGGAAAACTGGGTAGGACTGCGTCTCAGAGAAGTCTGGTAAGCCGCACAAGGACAGCACTTGGGAGGACTAGAGTTTGGAATCGAACCCCAGCCTGAGAGATTGTAGACTCTCACTGTAGACTACAAGCTGGCGTTCTGGGTTTGCCCAGGGCCCTAGGCCCTAGGGTAATGGGGCTCTGCCTTGGGCTTGCTGGTAGGACTGGTGTCGAATGCCACCCTCGAGGCCTCATGGGGGCAGCCAGCTGAGCCCACTGCACAGCCCGCCCTCTGTGGGCCAGGGTGAGCTCTGTCCTTTGAGGAACGCCTGCAGTTGCATAGAGAGGCATCAGCAGGACCTTAATACTGTGGCTTAGGTCTCCCTAGTTATTTTTTTAAGTAGGCTCCACACCCAGCACGGAGCCCAACACAGAGCTTGAACTCCCAACCCTGAGATCGAGACCCGAGCTGAGATCAAGAGTCAGACGTTTGGGGCGCCTGGGTGGCTCAGTCGTTAAGCGTCTGCCTTCGGCTCAGGTCATGATCCCAGGGTCCTGGGATCGAGCCCCGCATCAGGCTCCCTGCTCCATGGGAAGCCTGCTTCTCCCTCTCCCACTCCCCCTGCTTGTGTTCCCTCTCTGGCTGTCTTTCTCTCTGTCAAATAAATAAAATCTTAAAAAAAAAAAAAAAAAAAAAGAGACGCTTAACCGACAGAGCTGCCCAGGCGCCCCGAGTTCTCCTTACATTTAAGCAACAAGATGGGGCACATTGTTCTTGGGGGGAGGGGAGGATGCCTTGATTGTAAGAAGTAATTATAACAACAAACTGCTGGCATTTACTGAGGGCCAGCCGTCCGAGAAGCAGAAGCACCGGACATGTATTCTTTTTAATCTTCATATCAACACAGCAAAATAGGTAGCATTATGGTTCCCTTTTACAGATGAGAAACCCGAGGCACGAGACGAGAGTAACCTGCCCAGAGACACAGCATATACGTGGTAGAGCTGCGATCTGAACACAGGCAGTTTGACTCAGACTCAGAGCCTGTGGCAAGACAGGGATGTTCAGATGAGTGAATAGGGCCCTCAGTGAAGGAAAAAAATCCAGTTTCTCTTATCTAATTATCAAGGAGCGGGTTCGCGATAAAGCGTCTCACGGAGGAGATTGTTTATCTCTTTAAAACTCCTCTCATTCAGTCCAGTGATTGTGATCAGCTCCCGCCACAGTTGGGGCCAAATCTGTCTTTCGAAGTCCTTCGGTGCTTTGGAAGGAAAAGCAGCGCGTGCTCAAGGAGGAAGCTGTGGCGGGGAGGGAGGGGACAAGAGCGGCGCGGGCATCCCCAGCGGCCCTGGCAAGGGCCCCTCCACTGGGGCCGGGGGCCGTGAGCCTCGTGCTGCCATGAGCCGCTGCCACGTGCAGGGGACCGAGGGAGGGCACACTTGCTCCCCGGGTGCTCTGAGCAGCCACGTGGGCGTCCAGCCGCGGTGGTGGGGCCCGCGCTCAGGCCCAGGCCACAGAGAGGACCTGCAAGTCCCCAGAGACTGTGCTCAAGTGACAAAAGTCATGCCCCCACCCCGCCCCAAGAATTTGCTCTGAAACAAATGTGTCTTGAGGGCTGTGTCTTCACCTCCGTGAGGTCCAGCAAGGCCCTCAGGGAGCCAGGAGCCTAGGAGACCCGCTATGACCCTTTTTAAAAGTGAAGAACCAGGACCTTCTCATGATGAGTGGCTCTGGCTACTTCTAGATTACCGGGACGCGCTCCCGAGCAGGCTGCCTGAAGCCCTTCCCAGAGTCTGGCCCGGGACCTTCTCGCACAGAGGAAGATCTTCATGACTTCTTGTCATTTCTCCCATGCGGCCGTGCTAGCATCAGCTGCGTCAGCCAGCCTGGCTTCTCTTCATGGGGTTCTGTGGAAAACCACCATCCCGGGAAGTACTCACAGGCATTACAGGCATTACTGTGAAAAGAAGTCTGTGGCCAAATAAACTGGCAAACCAAGAGAGACAAAGTTAAAAGAGTTTATACTTTCCAGAGCCTTCTCTGTTTCGTGCCCTGTTATGCAAGGCTTTCCCAAAGGTATTTGACCAAAGAAAACATTTTTGGGGATTTTTTTGCAGAAATACTAATATCTCAAGATCCCATAGAACATATTTTGGAGACTATTAAGCTAACCACTATTATACTAAAGAAAAAAAACAACTATTTATCCGCTTGCAGTCCTCATAACAAATGGAACATTCGGGTCTTTTGCCTTTCCTTCAAAGCGTAAGCAGCGCTTGCGAAGTGCACCCGCAGCCTTGCCCTGCTCTGGGGAATGATTCCACTTGATTTCCAACTGAGCCAGCTACACAACAGCCATGGTGTGGACACCTAGGACCAGCCAGGCCTCGTGGAGGGTGGTCATTCTCAACAACTTTTTACAAGGCAGAAAACAAGGTCAGGAACAAGAAGGCAGGAGACCCCAAGCATAATCCAGAGTTCAATTGGTTAACATGAGGGGCAATGGAGAGACAAGGTGGGGCGAGCAGCCATCGATTTATAGGGCCTTCTGTCCTCAGAGCAGCCCCGAGACCTGCAGCCAGCCTCACACTTCCCACCCAGCCAGCAGGTGTCAGGCAAATCAGACTTGAGGGCCAACGAGAGAGAACCACTGTGGGAGCAGACGTCATGAGTGAGGTCACCTGTGGAACAACCACCTGCCTCCTCCATGAGGGAAACACACTCCCAACTAGGACTGCAAAGTCAACGCCTTGGTAGGCCCCTTCCCCATAGCGCTTGCCGCAGCTCGGGTCTGGGAGGCGTTGTCCCTGGAAGATGAGCTGCAAGAAGAACGCTGATACAAAGGTGGGCGCTCCACTGGGCGCCGGGCAGCTGCCTCCTCCAGCCAGGGGACACTCGGCTGTTCCCTTTCTCTTCGGCCCTCTGACTGTGTGCTCGGGGGCAGGGAACGTGACACACATGCTCATCTGATCTTTCTTGCTCACCAGCTTTTTGTCGACAAAGACACGATTGTTAATGCTGTCGGGGCATCACATGACATCCACCTCCTGAAGATCGACAATCGAGAAGATGAGCTAGTGACCAGGACCAACTCTTGGTGTACGCACTTGGTGGACACGGTGAGTGGGTACTACCCTGGTCTAGGAGGCTGCACCCATTTCTCCAGCTACCAGCCGGAGAGAAAGGGGAAATCTTTCCCTGGGAGCATATACTCTTGGCAATATGAAATACAGTTAAAAAAATTTTTTTTAGGGTGCCTGGGTGGCTCAGTTGGTTAAGCGACTGCCTTCGGCTCAGGTCATGATCCTGGAGTCCCAGGATCGAGTCCCGCATCGGGCTCCCTGCTTGGCAGGGAGTCTGCTTCTCCCTCTGACCCTCCTCCCTCTCATGCTCTCTGTCTCTCATTCTCTCTCTCTCTCAAATAAATAAATAAAATCTTTAAAAAAAAAAAAAAAATTTTTTTTAAAGATTTTATTTGTCAGAGAGAGAGAGAGAGAGTGCACGTATAAGCCGGGGGAACAACAGAGGGAGAGGGAGAAGCAGGCTCCCTGCTGGGCAAGGAGCCCCATGCAGGACTCGATCCCAGGACCTTGGGATCATGACCTGAGCCGAAGGCAGCCTCTTAACCAACTGAGCCATCCAGGTGCCCCAAAATACAGTAAAATTAAGGATGGTAGAATTCCACACTGAAGACAGACTTTAGAACCCACATGCTAACCCACCCTAACTCCTCCCTCAAAGAGATGAGCAGAACTCGGAGACTTTAAAGTAAATGAGGGATGCAACTACACAAATTTCAAAGAACGACTTCCTTTTCCCCAAACTGTGCTCAGTAAAAGAATACCAGCAAATTCTCTGACTTAAGGACCTCGGGCTTTGCTTTCACCCCTCAGATCCACAAGGATGAGATCATGAGGAACCGCAGGCGAGTCAAAGAGATCAATCAGTACATCGACCACATGCAGAACGAACTGGACAACCTGGAATGCAGTGACGTCATAGATTAGAGCCTCGCCAGCCCAGACAGTTCTTCAGAACACAGTCCTCGGCCCTCACAGTGCGCACACACACCACACACGTCTCCCTGACCGCCTCACGAGCGTTACTGGGAGTCTCTCAACCCACAACCCCTCCCCCCAGCACCATTCTTCCCCTACCCCTGGGGAAACCTCCAAATGTAGAGAAAAATAAAGGACGATGTCTCTTTTCTCCATTCTTTTTTTTTTTAAGATTTACTTAGTGATTTGAGAGAGAGCATGAGCAGGGTGGAGGGGCAGAAGGAGAGAAGCAGACAACCCCCCCTACTGAACACAGAGACGGATGTGGGGCTCGATCTCATGACCCCGAGATCATGACCTGAGCCGCAACCAAGAGTCGGTTGCTTAACCGACTGAGCCACCCAGGCGCCCTCATCTTTTCTCCATTCTTTAAAAAAAAAAAATCATCAGAACTCCTAATCACGTATGTGCGGAAGGAAAAGTCCAAGATGATCAGTTGGCCTTGCAGTTGGCCAGCGGCAGAGCGGCTTCCAAGGTGGCTGCTAGACCCTTGGCCACGGCCTAACGTCAGCTGCGTGCCCACCGTCTCTGCTGACGCCCCCAGGGCAGGCCTCCAGCGGGAGGCGGACGAGGCTGACGTGGACTGAGTCCTTCTCTTCTCCGTGTGCTGAGGAGGGACACGGGAGAGGCCGGAGCCCCCGGCATAGCCGTGGGACCTGGGCCAGCCCACCAAGGTGGAGGCCACGGCTCCCTGCATCTCTAAGGTTGGCCGCAGGGGCCACACGACCCTCCAGAGGTGAAGAGCACAGGCTGGGCCTCCCATGTCACCTCTGCAGCCTGAGCTCCAGCTCAGGAATGAGAAGTGGGGAGGTGACGGTACCTCGTCTGAGCACAGTCAGGGCCTCAGGGAGAGCACCTGGCCTGCGGCCCCAGGAGACCGCACACGGCACCCAGGGTGGGGCGAGTGGCCGAGTCGGGAGGACAGTCGGGGCTCCCTGGGCAGGGCACTTCCAAGTCAGCCGGCCTTGCCCTGCCCGCCTGGGCTTTTACCCCACAAACAATGCATACTTCCTATTTTCAAGAGTAAATGCTTTCTTCTAAAATACTAGGAACAAATAGAAATAACCAGCGTAGGACAAAAAGGACTCATTTTCGAAAGAGTGATTAAAAAACCAGGGGAGAAACGTCTCCCGGCTGAGGGCCGCACAGCTGCGTGAGGCTCCCGGCCACGGGCAGCAAGAGCAGGACGTGCCGTGGGACGAAAGCCATTTGACCTTGGTGAAGCCCAGACTTAGCACGAGGAATGGAGGAAAGCAGAGGCGCAAATGAGAACAGGCCTCCACGCGTTCCCAGGGCAGACAGGTATTTAATAAAACCAGCTTGAGAGAAAGTCGCTCGTTCGCTTGTCCCGCTCGCTCGCTGCCCAACTGGGCCAGGGGCGCGCGGCCGGGGCGCGGGCTGACCTCCACGGCCGCGCTGGGTCCTGGGGGACGTGGCAAAGCGACGCCGAGTGGGGGCCCCGCAGGCCGGGGGGTGCACCCGGCCAGGCCTCACGGCTGCAAGAGTTTGTGCTTCACCGTGGTGCTCTCGGAACAGAGGTGGACGAAGAGGGTGCCGGCGGCCGTGCGCGCCCGCAGCTCCTGCAGCTCGTAGTCGTGGGCCCACTCGATGTTGCCCCACTTCTGGATCTGAGGGGAGGGCAGGACAGGCTGCTGCGTGGCTGGCAGGCGCCCGGCTGCCTCCCAGCCAGAGCCACATTCCATCCCCATAGCCGGGCTCGGAGGCCCGGGGGCCCGGGCCCCAGTCTTGCCAAAACAGGAGACCCACGCAGGGGAGGCAGCCGGGGAGAACCCTCGGGTGGGCAGAGCAGGCACCCATGCTGATGGGGTGCGGACAGCTTGGAAGGGGTGCAGTCCAGGCCCGGGGCCCGTGAGCACCCAGACTGCCGGGTGGGCCCGGCCCCAAAACCATACGTGCATCTTCCCCGAGGGGGCGCCACCCGCATGCCGATCTCCTCCCACAGGGAGGCTGGTGTGAGGCCGCCTGCAAGATGTCATCCTCTGCGAGCTGCCTCACCAGCCTGGGCTGCAGCGCCCCCTCCCTGGCCAGAGGCCCAGCCGCCCCAGCCGTCCGGGCACCCGGGATCTGCCACGTCACACAAGCCACCGTCCCCACGTGGACGACTGTGATATGTCCTCCGAGGAGCATTTTATACTTTGAGGGAACAGGTAAGTCCCTGTTTTGTGGCGGCTCGAACCTGAGAGCGGGTTTCTTGGCTCCCCGCCTCCCACAGCCCTCACCCCCCCCCCCCAACAAATCACCCCTGCCCATTCCATGTCTCTAGCTAGCCCCTTTTGTGGTAGAGAAACAGTTCTTCCCCTGGCATTTTTCTGAACAGATGACTAGACGGATTCGGGAAATAATGTCATTACAAAAGAGTTTTCATCATGCTAGGAGCCGATTTGTAACAGCAATTAACCTTCTGAGGTTGGAGGAAAAAAACAGTAAAAAGACTGCAGAGAACGCCATAATTCTCAGAGTTAAAAAATGCAAATGACAGTGTAGCAAAACCGTATTAATTTCAAACCCACTAAATGAAAGCTTCTGTACAAAAAGGAGCCCCCTGTGTGCGCTCTGCCATCCAGATGACCCGCAGTGTGAGTCAGGGCGCCAGGGCTCCTCATGTTAGTGGGGCCCACCATGCAGTTGTGCAAGCAGACGATCTTGATCCGCCCATGAACCCCTATCTGCCAAGTGCGGTGACTGCCTCGGTCTGGAGTTGCCCAGACCTGGCTCCAAACCCTGGCTCCAGCATTTTCCAGGGGTGTCACCCCGGGCCTCGGTTTCCCCTTGTGTAAAATGGGGATAACAACAGCTCCCACCTGGCCAGGCTGTTCAGAAGAGGTGAGGCGATGAGGGTAGAGCTAAGCATGTTGGAACACGGTGGCACTTAGTACTGTTACATCACTGCTTCTTGACAATACTTTTGTGGGCCCTGAGTTTTGGTTTCTGGATGTACATGAAAGTCACGAAAGGCCAAATCCACATAAAAACAGTTTTGATGGGCTAGCTAGCCCCCCCCTCCTCAGTCTGAACCAGGGAGGGGAGAAGCAGGGACTCGGGCCGCGGACACTCCTCACCTGGTACTCCTCCTCCAGGCGGGACAGCAGCACGGCCTGCTCCACGGTCAGGCGCAGGTCCATCAGGCCCAAGGTCAGCACCAGGGACTTGAGCTGGGTCGCTACAAACTCAATCCCTGCAGGGACACAAGCCAGATCAGGATCCAGGGCACCCCCACGCCAAGACAGGGGAGGTGCCAGACCTCCTCTTTGCGAGCCCCTGCAGCCCTGGAGAGGTACAGAAGTGCTTGGTGGGGGACCGATGGTCACAGGGGATGTGCGCTTTCTGGCCGGCTCTGTATCCATTCCCCATTCTTCTCAAAGAGCACTCCGATTTCCACTGGGGGTGTGATCCCTCTTCTGCTCCTGCCCGGGGGGGGGGGGGGGCACATGACTTGAACCGGACATGTGGGGACTCCAGCCCCTGGTCCAGGGACTGGTTGGCACATGGGCATGTGACTCGAACCAGGCCAATGAGACTTGAAGTCAAGACGCCTGAAGAAGAAGGCAGAGCCAACTATCCCCTGCAGGGTGGGAGCCTGCTGTCCTCCAGGACTGAGTGGAAGGGTTAGTTAGCATCAGAGCCAGCCCCTTGAGTGCTCTGCTGATGCCTGTGTCCGTCACGCCGCCCTCCCAGGCCATGGGAAACACCACGCATACCTTGTAGGGCCCACATGTTGTAAGACGCCAGGTGGCTGATGAGCACCTCCCGAGTCCTGGCTGGGATGCTGGGCCCCATTATGCTGGTGGAGGAGCCGATCTCCACGTCGTATCTGAAAGGAAAAGGCTTCGGCATGTCCCTGTGGTGCTGTGTGGCCCAGCTTTCACCCAGAAGCAAAGTCCTCAGCTGCTGAGCATGCACGTGCCCTGTGAGGGCTAGTCTTAGGGATTCTGGGAGCATCTACCACGATGGCCAGTGGCCTCCCCAGAGCAGAGCCAGAGTCCACGCAGCTGCCTGAAATTCTAACTCCTTTGCCTAGAATCTCCATCAAAAGCACAGGGTGCCTGCTTTTTAAACCTTTTAAGAAAACTTTTCATATTTGAGACCACAAAAGATTTCTTTCTTTATTTTTTTTTTTTAAAGATTTTATTTATTTGAGAGAGAGAGAATGAGAGAGAGCACATGAGAGGGGGGAGGGTCAGAGGGAGAAGCAGACTCCCTGCAGAGCAGGGAGCCCGATGCAGGACTCGATCCAGGGACTCCAGGATCATGACCTGAGCCGAAGGCAGTCGCTTAACCAACTGAGCCACCCAGGCGCCCACAGAAGATTTCTTTAAAAAGTTATCTTCCTGGGGCGCCTGGGTGGCTCAGTCAGTTAAGCGTCTGACTCTTGATTTCAGCTCAGGTCACAATGTCAGGGTTGTGAGATTGAGCCCTGACTCAGGGTCTGCACTGGGCATGGAGCCTGCTCAAGATTCTTTCTCTCCTCTTGGTGAGGATGCAGAGAAGGGTGAATTCTCTTACACTCTTGGTGGGAATGCAAGCTGGTGCAGCCACTCTGGAAAACAGTATGGAGGTTCCTCAAAAAGTTGAAAATAGAGCTACCCTACGACCCAGCAATTGCACTACTGGGTATGTACCCCAAAGATACAAATGTAGTGATCCGAAGGGGCACCTGCACCCCAATGTTTATAGCAGCAATGTCCATAATAGCCAAACTATGGCAAGAGCGCAGATGTCCATCAACAGATGAATGGATAAAGAAGATGTGGTTTATATATACAGTGGAATACTATTCAGCCATCAAAAAAAAAAAATAAAATCTTGCCATTTACAATGATGTGGATAGAACTAGAGTATTATGGTAAGTGAAATAAATCAATTAGAGAAAGACAATTATCATATGATCTCACTCATATGTGGAATTTAAGAAACAAAACAGAGGATTATAGGGGAAGAAAGGGAAAAATAAAAGAAGACGAAATCAGAGAGGAAGACAAACCATAAGAGACTCTTAATCATAGGAAAGAAACTGAGTGTTGCTGGAGGGGTTGTGGGGGGGATGGGGTAATTGGGTGATGGGTGTTAAGGAGGGCACATGATGTAATGAGCACCAGGTGTTATATAAGACTGTTAAATCACTGAACTGTACCTCTGAAACTAACAATACACTCTATGTTAATTAATTGAATTTAAATTAAAAAAAGATTCTCTCTCCCTCTGCCCCTCCCCATCTTAAAAACTATTTTCCTTACAACAGTATTTTTTTAAAGATTTTATTTTTAAGTCATTTCTACACCCAACATGGGGCTCAAACCCACAACCCTGAGATCAAGAGTCACACGCTCTACCGACTGAGCCAGCCAGGCGCCCCACATTTTCTTACAATGATCTTTTATGTGTTCTATACCATCCAATCACTTTTTCAAATATTTATTAAGCCTCTACTGCATACAAGCCTTTGCTTTTGGTCTGGGACATGAGCTGGCTTTAAGAATGACACATTTTCAAGACCAATAGTAACTATATAAAGGATAGGAAAAATGAAATAGACTAAAAGCAATTTTTGTAATTTTCTTTCCTGTGTAACTCATTTTTCCCGTTGGTTTAGAAATATTCTTGCTGAAATTTCTAATGGTACAAATGGAGCACAGCAAATGGCTGAGCTGTTTTGTAAACTCTCAAGGATGAGAATCTCGAGTGCCACAGAAAGTGGACAATTTTGTCCCACGGCAGAGATCTCCAGGCACCTACACTATTGTCACGTTTCATTAGACTCTGAAATGACACCGTATCTTCATGGCTCTTACACAGTATTGTCGTCCTGACATTTTGTTTGATCCTTAAGTGCACCGGCTGTGCCTTTTACTATAAAACCCTTGGACATCTGGCATATTGTGGGCACTCGGGAAACGTGGACAAATGACACAGGCAGAGAGCACTTCTGGGAAAGATGTTATGCCAAAAACTACTCGTGTCAGCTTACAAAATACTGAGGTCAAGGTGGTAACATGGTAGCAGCCCTCCCAAACCCCCTGGAATGAAACGGAATTTAATTTATTTCACCACCACATCAATAGTTTAATTTTATACAGAAGAATCTTTCCACTAGGGAAAAATACTGAGCATGATCAACTCCTAGAAGCCTTACGTCCACAGGACCGGTGTTCCCAGACTTGTCCGCATGTGTGTACATATCATACACCCTGTTTTGGGATTCAGTTTATTTTAATTTTTTTTTTTTTTAAGATTTTATTTTTTTATTTGACAGAGAGAGAGACAGCGAGAGAGGGAACACAAGCAGAGGGAGTCAGGGAGGGAGAAGCAGGCTTCCCGCGGAGCAGGGAGCTCGATGCGGGGCTCGATCCCAGGACCCCGGGATCATGACCTGAGCCAAAGGCAGACGCTTAATGACTAAGCCACCCAGGCGCCCCTGGGATTCAGTTTAAAAGGACAGCAATTGTGACAATGACAGAGATGATCAGTGCCCAGATCTGCGCCTTTACAGTGTGCCAAGCAGGATGCTAGGCATCACTTAGTTTACCCCTCACAACACGCTAAGGGGTGGGGATGATGGGGCCCACTCACAGACGAGGAAGCTCAGAGAGCTCAAGGCACTAGCCCCAGGTCACACAGCCTTTCACGGCAGAGCTGGGGCTCCATCCCCACACAGTACGCACTTGGTGCATGGTGGCTGATGCTAATTTGAGGAGCATTTTTTTCCAAGGGGGCCAGCCCTATCCCTCAACATCCGGGAGCTGTTGAATCCCATGGGTGCTCTGAACTCAGAAAGTCAACCAGCTAAGGGCTTCAGCGGTCCAGTGTGACCCCTGACCCCACCAGGCTGCCAAGCCTGCGGGGCTGCGCATCTTACCTCTTCTCCGCCCATTCTATGATTGGGTCCCACTCGTTCTTTTGCAGTTCGACTAACGTCGCTGGCTCTTCCACCCTGTAGCTAATTCATTGCAAAAATCACCTTCATTAATAAAAAAGTATAATTCCTTCACTCAGTGACAGACAATGGAAAAACCTAAAAGGCAAGAGTAAAATAAAACTTCTCAACTCCCCCCGCCCCGGCCAAGCCCTACAAGTCCTTCCCTAAAGCAGTAGTTCTCAGAGGGTAGCCTCAGGGCCAGCAGCAGAGAGTCCCCTAGGAACTTGCTAGAAAGGCCAATTCCCAGGTCCTACCCCACACCTACGGAAAGCAGAACCTCTGGGGGTGGAGACCAGCAATCTGTGTTTTAACGAGCCCTCCAGGGGATTCTACCACAGGCTTGAGTTTGAGAACTACTGTCCTAAACGTCCCCTGTTACTTCACAGGCCAAGGCTTGCGGCACTAGGTATGCGATTCTAAACACTAATACTGCACCCCCAGATCCACACCCACCTGACCCTAGGATGCTGCGCCAGCTCAGTCACTGCACCTCTACCTCCTCTAATCCTTCTAAGAGACTGTGCCCCTTGGCCACAAACTGCCTGTGCACACCACATGAGCCCGCACGGCTCCCGACGCAGCTGCTGGCTTGGGTCCCCACCTGGTGCCAGGCTATCCCATTTGTTTCAACCAAGAGACACAGAAATGGGAGTCAGGTGCGGGGAGCTGAGGGGCAAGGCCCCTGGGGACCAGAAGATGAGGGGGCACTGTGGAAAGCCACAGTGCGGTGGGAGCAGCAGGAAGAAGAGAGATCATGAGTGCACAGGAAAATGGGCAGCTGAGAGGAGAGTGCTGCTTGACCGGGTCTGCTGTTTCTCGAACTTTCCTTCAACACCACTGACTGGTTAGCTAAAGAACCTAGATGCGAGGGGAGAATTCAGAAGTGGAAGAAGCCAGCTCCTGACATCAACCACCGACCATCCCTGTGTCCAAGCGGATGAGTGAGGACAAGGATGCCTACGTGAGGATGGGCGGAAGTCCAGGATCGGAGACCCCGATGGGGGTTGAAAAGTGACCCCCTTGGTCCTGGAGCCTGCAAGAGCTGCACAGGCTACCACCGCACCCCAGCCCAGACCCAAGGACAGCTTCTGGGCCGCAGGAGAGGAGCGCCCAGTGCTCTTACACGGCGGCAGCCTGAGGAGCCCTCCCTCCCAGGGATCCGCAGGGCAGCTAAGTGGTGATGTCAGGCAGACCGCCTCCCCGCCCTGGCAGATAAAGGAAAAGGGTCTGCCTCTCCTTCCGCTGATAACGGTCTGGCCAAATGAGGCAAACAGCCCAGGGGACCTGCTCAGTCCCAGGGGAAGGCCCATCTAAATGTCAATTACCAGATGGTGTCGGTGTCCAGAAACTTCACAGCCGCCCGGATCAGCTGGTCCTTGTTCCGCTGGGTAGGGTTGTCTAAAGACGTGTAGCACAGTGTGGTCTGAAGCAAGAGACAAGAAGCCCTGTCACCACCGCTGGCCCAGGCGAATGCACTGCGCTCCAGAAGGATACTGCCGCAGACCCAGAGCAACACGGAGAACCCAGAGAGCACCACCCAGGGAGTGCCGGAGCCAAATGGAAGCCCCGGACCCCTGGTATCTCCACAACCTCAGCTGCAGCCCATCTACTGAGCACCTGTGACAGCCAGGCTCCATGCCAAACGCGGCGTGTGACAGCCCGTGGGCCCAGGGGATACTCATAGTCACCCCAGGAGTAACGAACCTCCCCCAGGTTTCATGCTCCCACCACCAGGCTCTGCTGTATTTCACTGAATCCTCATGACACCCTTTGGAGTAGGTACTATTATTACAATCATTTCAGAGATGTAGAAACTGAGGCCCAGAGAGGTCAGTTACTAGCACTCAGATCTGACTGAGAAGCCCCTAGCTGGCCCCCTGACCACCTCAGGAAGCAGGGAAACAAATGAGCCAAGCCAGAAGCAGGGTGACTTTCCCAGCTAGGCGGCTTAGGTACTAGGACAATTAGTTTGTAGCCGTGTCACCCTCATTTCCTCAGACAGCCAAAGGACCAGGCCAGCCCCACGGCAGGCTGTGAAGATGCTGAGGACGCCCGCCTGGGTCTGTATGTCAAGGCCAAGCACGAGAATGACCAGGATGACAGCACTGTTTCCGGCGTTGACTGAGTGTTCTCCCTGTGCCAAGAACCACACCAAAGATGTTCCAGCATCACATCATCCCGTCCTGATCACCTTTCACAGATGGTGACCACGGGGCTGAGAAGAGCCAGTAGCTTGCCCAAGGTGACAGTTTGGAAGCCGCAGAGCCCAGACCCGAAGAGTTTAGCCAGCCCCTGCCCCGGTCTGCTCTAGTGTCTCAGCGAGCCACCATGTGTGGATGGAGGGCGCGCTCCAAGGGGAGCTGTCTCATCTCACCCACCTGGCCCCGTGCGTTCCTGCACTCAACCAATACCCACTGAGCGCCAACTGAGCCTCAAGTGAGGGGCTGGCTATGCACTAGGGAGACAGACATGGTCCTACCCTTCTGGGCTCACCAGGCGGTGGAAGAGACAGACTCTGAGAGTGCAAACATCGATGGACAATTATCAATTGCAAACGTGCTGGCAAAAGAAATGAGCAGGTGGCGTGACAGAAAATAAGAGAGCTGGGCATCGAGGGAAGGTGACACCTGTCCTGAGAGCAGAGGAGGAACTAGTCATCCAGGACTGTTCTGAGCAGGGGAACCACAGGCGGCCGGGCAGGGAACGGTCAGCACGTTGAAGGAGGTGAGTGTGGCAGAACTCCACCCCCGAGGGCCTTATCCGAATTTGGAAAGGAGTCTCGATTTTTGCCAGCTACCCTAGGAAGCCAGCCGCGGGCATCGGGGTAGAGGTTCAGGAACTTGTTACCAGGTGCATGGTGTAGAACTTGATGGTGTCCTGCTGGGAGTCCCATTCAGTGGCCACCGCGATGGCCAAGGCCTCGCTGGGGACAGTAAAGAGCTTGGCTTGGGGAGTTTTCAGCTTCCTGTGGTCCAGGTTTATCTCAAAGCCACCTTGAAAGATCAAATGAAAAGCTCTCAGGGATTGTTAAGTGGAATCAAGTGACCATTCCTATATTTAGCTACTTGAATCGGTGCAGACAAAGACAACTGCGAGTCCGTTCACGGAGGGCTTACAGAAACCTCCCCAACAAAAGCACGAAGGGTAATCTCACCACTGAAACCGGCTAGAGATGAAAAATGTTTCTACCCATTCACAGGGAAAAAAAAGGAAAAGAAAAAGAAAAAGAGGCAGTCAAAATTTCAGACACTCACCTTCACCCTGTGTGATGCTGACATTCTGATAAAACCTCTTCCTTTCTGTAAAAGAGATTTTTCAAAAAGGCAGTTTAAAATAACATCGAGACAGCTCAGGAAGTGACAAGACCAGCTTGTGTCATTACCGCTAATGCTGATTGATTGGCTTGATTTTCATATCACTATTCAAGGTCTGCCCTACTCTATGCGGCGTAATCAAGGGCTCCTGATTAAAGCTTGGGCGGGGGGAGGGCATTCACTCTCCGGGGCTAAGGGACGGACGGGACACACTGGTCAGGCCCCCGCCAGCCCACGAGCCCAGGGACAGTCTGATCGCAAAGCATCTCGAAGCCGCGAACTATCTGACGCGACAGATTTTTCTAGCACCTTCTGCTTTAATTTCTAGGCAGGCTCCCCCCGCAACACACCACCCCCGCCAGCACTGCCCTCATGCCAGAACAATGTGCCCTAGTCCAGAGATGGTGTCTGAATGCGATAAAGCCAGAGACCTATTTTGGGCAAGAGTCTGATGCCCCTAAGACAGCAAAAGAGGAAAAGCGGTGTGGACATGTGCGTGCACATGTGTGGCACAGAGGAAGTGAGAAGAGATCCCAGGAGCTTCTCTCATCCTCTCTATCCAATTAATTAACCTAATTAACCAGCATGCCTGCGTATTCAATGGGAACTCCAAACATTCGGGGAAAAGAGGGTGCCTGGGTGGCTCAGTCAGTTAAGCAACTGCCTTCGGCTCAGGTCATGATCCTGGAGTCCCAGGATCGAGTCCCGCATCGGGCTCCCTGCTTGGCAGGGAGTCTGCTTCTCCCTCTGACCCTCCCCCCTCTCATGCTCTCTCTCAAATAAATAAAATCTTTTTTAAAAATTAAAAAAAGGGGGGGGAATATGCGGCCTGTGAGATCTGAAAATAACTTGAATATAACCTTCTATGAAAATGTAAACAAATCCCCCCTCTTAAAACTAAGAGTGCCTCCTAAGGAATTATGCAGACTCCTTTTACTAGTAAAGAACAAATAGGTCACATTTTGGAAGCTAAAAACCATAACCCAGCTGTAACATTTGCGATAAACACAAAACCTTGCCTCGTTCACTTGTTCGTTCTGTCACAAAAATCACCGGGGGCTAAGAGCCTTCAGAGTCCCTGACTAAAGTTACTTGTTGGAAATATTGATGCAGCATGGGGAGGAGGAGGAGATTCATTCATTTTTAATGCTTTAGGAAAAAAAAAAAAACCCAAAGAACAAAAACCACGCTTAAGTTAAAATTAAATCAAACAGACGATGAAAATCAGAATTTCGTTTGTGCAGGGGGGAGGGGTGGTGGAGGGAGGGTGTCTGGCCTCCAAACGTGGTGTTTTTCAGTTTTCCACATCACGTCAGTGTTTTCATCAGTCTCGTGCTCTATCATTGACGCTTTCCCAAAAAGGGCCCCAAATTGCATTTCCACAGCTGTGTTTTACTCAACGAAGGCCTGAACTGTTTTCCGACAAAAAAAAAATTGCATGTCTACCACGAGCCAGGTACCATTCTAGGTACGTGGGATCAAACAGCGAATAAAAATGCCAAAAATCGCTGTCTTTATGTAGTTTAAATAGTTAAAAAAAAAAAAAAAAGTGATAGGATCTGCCCACCAAGATGATGCTGTATTATTATGGCATGAATTGCCACCTCTATCTGAAATCATAATAGCGATTCTCTCACGCGTTTAACACCAAAATGGAATGTTTACCCCATCCTGGTGCTTCTGAATGCCCCAAGTTCACGTGCCATCCGGTCACATTCAGAGAGTGGATGAGACACGAATCTGGAGGCCTCCTTGTGTAGGTCTGGAGGCCTGGATTGAGGCACCCGGACCACATCCAGTATGTTCTCCAATGCCTGAGCTGGGCAACGTGTCCAGAGCCAGACCAGGCAGGAAGTGGGAAGAGCTGTGAAAGCTGACTCATCGTCGCTGGGGGAAGGATCTGCCCCCATCAGCAGGAAGTGCCAGCAGAGAGCATTCTAGCACATGGCTGGACACAGCCCTGGGAGATGGGCCCAAGACACCTGGATTCGGGACAGAAACTGACAGCATGGGCTGAACCTAAAGCTGCCAGGATGGTGAGGTTTCCCACGAGGGAAGTCTTTTTTTTCCTCTGCTTTGGTGGTCAGGCCTTGCTTCCTCTGTCCTGGCCAGGTCCCCCTCTGTGCCTGATTAAGAGGAAAAAAATGGAAGAGAGTGGGAAGGATAGAAGGGCGAGGATGGGTCAACCAAAATTGCTCATAACAGCAGTAAACCCTGCAGAAAGAGAGGACAGCTCCAGACAAAAGGAGCACAAAGGCTGCCGGGCCTCTGAAGAGGGCAGGCAACCCCGTGCAGCGTTTTAGACAGGTGCTCTCCTGAATGCAGCGGATACGTGCAGGGGCAAACTCATCTTAGAACAAACTTCGGTGAGTACTAATCCTGTTCCAGGAAGTGGGGTAAGTCCTGGGGATCGAAATCAAAGCTCGCCCCTGCCCTCGAGGCACTTCCTGTCTACTGGGAAGCCGAACACTAAACCAGCCAAACAGTAAAGTCACTGATGGCCAAAGGCCGAGGGTCACTGGAGACACACACCAGGACAGCCTAATCTCATCATGGGCTAAAGGAAGACCTCCAAGCTGTCAGATTTCATCCGAGACCTGATGGTGAGGCAGGAGATAGCCAATCTGCACGGATGGATTCGTTTCTTGGAGGGGGTTGTGTGTGGAAGGCATTTCTAGCAGAAGAAACAGCTTACACGAAGGTCCTCAGCCTCACGAGAGCATGAGAGTTTGGAGAACTAAAACCATGGACGAAAGGACAAGACTGATCTGTGCCAGATCTGGGGGAGGGGGCTGGGTAGGTCACAGTATGGAGGCAGAGGGAGCCAAGTTAGGGGTTCACATAAGCAAAGCCAGGATCTGGAAAATTCATTTGGTGGAATCCATGACCCCCAACAATGTTCTTCACCTGGGACCTCAATGGCCTTGGGTCACAGAAAATAAATCATGAGACCAGGAACATGGAAGCACCCATGTTCTCAGTGAACACGGGATGAACTGACAGCAACAGGAACCTCATCTTTAAAGATGAAATTAACAGCCTAGCCTTTGAGCTCACACAGAACTCCAGTCTATTCTGAGTATGAATCGCTCCCTTTACGGAACATCTGTTTCAGTGGCAAAAACACACTGAGTATCTTTTAGGTGTGGATTATGCAGATACAAAGAAATAGGTACGTGAAAAAGTGTTGAATTAAAAGCCGGCCACAAGAAAACAGGCTATTTAAGCAGAGAACTTAAAAAAACTGCTCATGTGTAGTGCTGAATTGGAAATTAATGTCCATCAGCAAGTCCCTTTTTCCTATGAGGTTTTTTCAATCCATATAAAGAAACCGGGTGTTTTCTGTGTCACTTCCCCTACATTCCTCCCCCTGTCCCAGGTGTCACAGACTAGTGAGTGATCTTTCTACCAGACTCAATTTTCGCCTGGCCTTTGCTTTGGAAAGACTCAAAGCCTCAGAACTACGACTCCCACAGTGCACCAAGAACAGAGGAAGTGCCCTCTACCAGAGGTCTCAACACCTTTATCTTTTTAAACAGTGCCATCTGGTGGGCCTTAAGCCTTAAAGCTACATTTGACTTAGGGCATCCCTCCATCCATAATCCTAGGGCGGCTCCAACCGTTTTCAGGTATCAAAATTCTTCAGACCAACTATTTAAGAACTCTTACAACTCAATGATTAAAAGACAACCCAATTAAAAACTGGCCAAAGAATCTGAATAGAGATTTCTCCAAAGAAAATATACAAAATAAGTACATGAAAAGATGCTGGACGTCATCATCATCAGGGAAACGCAAAACAAAACCAGGAGAAACTACTTCACACCCACTAGGATGGCTATAATTAAAACAAAACAAAACAAAACAAAACAAAACAAAAAAACCCAGATAATAAGTAGTGTTGGCAAGGATGTGGACAAAGTGAGACCTTCATACACTGCTGGTGGAAATGTAAACTGAAAAAGCGTGGCAATTAAACCCTGGAAGAGTGTGGCAGTTCCTCAAAAAGTCAAACAGTTGCCATATGACCAGCAAGTCTACTCTTAGATATGTACCTATGAGAAATGAAAACATATGCCCAAACAAACAAAAAACCACAAACAAAAAAAAAAACATATGCCCACATAAAAACTTATACACAAGTGTTTATAGGCAGCATTCAGAATAGCCAAAAGAGGGAAACAACCCAAATGTTCATCAGTGGATGAATGGATAAATAAGATATGATAAGGCCATACAATGGAATATTACTCAGCTATGAAAGACAATGGAGTACTGATATGTGCTACAACTTGGATAAACCTTGAAAATAGACTAAATGTAAAAAAGCCAGCCAGAAAAGACCACATTCCATTTATGAAATGTCCAAACTAGGGAAATCTATACAGACAGAAAGTAAAATAGTGGTTCTCTAGGGAGAATGGGATAGGGAGGGAAGAAGATGATAGCTAAAGGGTACAGGGCTTCTTTTGGGGTGACAAAAGTGTTCTAGAACTTTGTTGATAGTTGTACAACTCTGTGAGTATACTAAAAACCACTGAATTATACATTTTAAATGAGTGATCTATAAGTGAATTGAATCTCAATAAAGCTGTTAAAAAAATCTTCGGGGCAAATGCATCTGCCACAGCAATTAATGTAAATGAGCTAAATATCTAAATACAGTTTTTTTTCCAAATTGCTCTACCATCCTGGGGAGGGGTAGGCCAACTTTTTCCATAAAGAGCCAGAGTAAATATTTTAGGCTTGGCAGGCAACCAGTCAACTTGGTAGTTAAAGTAGCCTTAGATTATATGAAAATGAATGGGCATGGCTGTGTTCCAATAAAACTTTATTTAAAAAACAGGTGGCAGGCTGGGCTTTATCTACAGAATTTCCCTCAACCCAACACAACCATTCTATGAAGACAGGCCAAGTAATGCCTCTGAAGTGGTAGAGACTCTGAGAAGCTAAACGACTTGTCCAGGTGACAATTTGAAAACAGACAAGACTTTCAGCCTTGACTTTACTGGGTGTTGCACTCAGCCAGGCATGCAGCCTCTCCAGAACACCTTCCCCTCTAAACAGCTGATGGATCTCTGACAACTGGTACAGAGCCGGACCACCACATACCCTCACACAGGCCTCCTTGCTGCAAAATCTCCTCTAACACCCCAGTGATCCTTTCCCAGCCCCCTCCTCTCCTGACAACCTTCCCTGGCATGGCCATTCCTAAGGAGCCAAGTTCAATCTGCTTGCCAGAGTCTTCATGGAGAAGGCCCCCACTTGGGTTTAATATTGCACCATTCCTAAGACCCAAAGTGGTAATGTCTTTGCAGTGCACTCATAGGCCTGGTTTCATGGACATCTCTCCCACTGGGCTTCATTTTTTCGTTCCTATTCTCTTTCATGTGCCAGCTACTTCCAAGAGCCTAAACTAGTAAAGTGTGCAGTAAAAAGGAAACAGAGATGGTAGATTACTTGCCACCATAATGGAAAATGGCACCACTAATCCAAAAGAACAATCTGCCTGTGCCAATTTCAGTGAACTCCATACGTGTCCGCTTCGGTCATGTTGAACCTTCCCGGGATGTTGTAAAGGAAACTCGTTTTCCTTTACAGATTCACACAGACCCTCTCTGCTCCAAACGTCTGGGGGGTTTGCCACCAATCAACTCTGTGACATCAGCTGGGTGTCCTACAATTCAAAGAAGTTCTGACACTATCTGCCTGGAGATAGCATCGGATCCCAGAAGTTAAGCGCTCATGAGTCCCACAAGACTGCATTCCCCGCTTCCTTCAGATGCCAACTGCAAGCCCAGGTTGTCTCCTATGCTTCCGACCGCTGGCTATAAATCAGAGGTTCCCAGGACCCCTCCTCAGGTTTGATGAATTTGCCAGACCAGCTCATAGAACTCTAGATAAAGATTTAACTTACTACATTACCAGTTCCTTATAAAAGGATATAACTCAGGATCAGCCACATGAAGAGATGCACAGGGCAAGGTATAGGGGAAAGGGTGTGGAGATTCCGTGCCTTCTCTGGGCATGTTACTCTTCCAGCATCTCCAAGTGTTCACCACCCCTGAAGCTCTCTGAACCCCACAGTTCAGGGATTCTATGGAGGCTTCATTATATAGGCATGGTTGATTAAATCACAGGCCATTAGCAATCAAGTCGATGTCTCCAGCCCTTCTCCCCTCCCCAGAGGTCAGGGGGTGGGACTGAAAGTACCAAACCTCTAATCTTGCGGTTGGTTCCCCTGGCAACCAGCCCCCATCCTTAGGTAGTTTCCAAAAGCCACCTCATTAACATAACCTCAGGTGTGGTTGAAAGGGGCTTATGAATAAGATACTGCTTTCAACTTTATATCTCTGGAGCTACTTTAGGACAAAAGACCAAATATAACAAAAGCCTCTTCTATAGCTCTTATTGCTTAGTAAACTACAAGGGTTTTAAGAGATGTGTGCCAGGAACTGAAGGGAGACCAAATATAGACAGTTGAACCTTGAACAATGTGGGTTGGAACTGCACAGGTCCACTCACACCTGGATTTTTTACAGTACAGTAAATGTTACTTTCTCTTCCTCCTGATCTTTTCCTTATGATTCTAATTTTCTCAATAACATTTTCTTTTATCTAGCTTATTTTAAGAATATTGAATATAATACATGTAACATACAAAATGTGTGTTACTCGACTGCTATTGGTAACGCTTCTGGTCAACAGTAGGTTATTAGTAATTAAGTTTTGGGGGAGTCAAAAGTTATATGTGAATTTTTGATGGGGTGGTGGTAGTGGTGCCCCTAACCCTTATGTTGTTCCAAGAGTCAACTGTATATTTCTTCTTATAACTCACAATATCACAAATGCCCCTCCTTCTTCTTCTTTACTGGCTCTTCATGGCCCACTTTCAGGCCCTTCAACTTGGACCCTGACAGGTGAAACCTCAGCTACTTGCTGCATCCAGCTCTCTCCCCCATTTGTATAAAATTATGAAACTTAACAGAAGGACCCTCAGAAGCAACCCAGTCCTTCAACTCATGAAGGAAAATGAGGCCCAAAGGAAGCAGTCCGGCGCCCAAGATCACACAGTACCGCAGAGGTTCAGCCAGCGTTAGACCCCAGATCTGTACTTCTGCCACAATGTCAAACTACCTGGAGAGTTCTAGATTTTCTAAAGTAAGTAGTGTTACAGCAAAGTCCCTCACAGCCTGCAGTCACCTCTGAACTTGTTCTGGCCACCCAACACTCTTCCTCCTCCTCTCCACTGAACTCCAACTCATCTGTCAAGACTCAGCTGAAACGTCCTTTCATTCAAGACCCTTTCCAGACCCTCAAAACCCCCAAGATGGGAGTAGGTGCTTCTTTATGTTCTCACAGCTTCTTTGTACTTCCCTTATCGCAGTATATTATACGCTGTTGTTCAATGAGACTAGTATAACCTGCAGTGATCTATAATGACAGTGATCATTAGGTAGGACCATGCCTGCCTTGAAGAGACCACCATGCCTCCAGCTCTGAGCACAGAAAAACTAACTGAATGAAAAGAGTGTTACTACTCTTCACTCATTTAAGAGAGTCATTCCCACTCTTACCCTAAAACTCTCCCCAGAATCAGTGAAAGAGTCACTACCTTCTTCTAGGCCTTATCAGTCAGAAGGAGAGAAAGGAGGCACCAGGGTCAACTCCTGAGAAGAAACGGCAGGTATTGTGGTAGGACAGTGGGAGGGAGGGTCAGGAAACCTACAGAGAAACTGGCCAGGATGGAAGACTGAATGCCCACTGAATGCCCCGGTTCCAGGACCCTTCTGTGCCCAGCCATGGGGACACAGGAAAAGGTCAGGCCGACCGATGCCCTCCACAAATTTCTGAGTCTGCTCTGTGACCTAGGTGTTGTCCTGATCGAGAACCCGAGTTTCCCTGTCTGAGAACAAGAATGCCATCTGCTTTCCTTATTGGAAAAGAAAACCATAAGCTTTGAGAAAAGCTGCACGTGCCAAATGGCAACTACCGTCTCACGCAGTGACGCGATGTGTGCCCTCGGGTGGTCTGCCCTTGCCTGGGCTTCTATTTTCCCCGATCCGTAGCGGGACCCGATTGAACTGCGTAACCTCACGAGCCTGAGCCCTGCCTCGGTTACCCCGCCCTGCACAGCCGAACCCCTCAGCCCACCTTAGCCCGGCTCGGGCCCTGGCCAAAAGAGAATGTGCCCTGGCCTCCCTCACCTGTTGGGGGCGCGTAGGCCCGGGCAGGGATCAGGGGGTTTGGCCCCGGCCGCACGGAGGCGGTGAGGGCACCCCGGGGCGGGTTCAGGAGGCGGCGCCCGGCGTGCCGCAGCCGGAGGCAGGTCCTCCACATCGCGCCCGAGAGCCTGGGAGGACGACCGGCGCGAAACCTGAGAGCAGGAAACAGAGCGAAGGGATCCCCAAAGCCGCACGCTCAGGCTGTACGGAAACCTGCCTCCACCTCCCCTGAGTCCTCAGCCTCCCCTGGACGCCGCCATCTTCCGCATGACACCAGCGGCGCGCCGTCGCTCCTGCGCGCCTCCTGCGCACACCCCGAGTCAATCAGCATCACAAACGCACCTCGCCCCGCCCCCTCCACGCCGCGCCTCGGGAAGAAGACTACAAATCCCAGAGGGCCCCTCGCACACCCCGCCACGTGTTTTCTCCGCCCGCCAATGGGTGGAAGCGCCGCGTGAGCCTGTTCCCGCCCCCCCCCGGCGTGCCTGAGCCAATCGAAAAGGTGGTGTGTGTGCGAGGGCAAGTGGGGAGGGGGACTCAGCTCAGGACAGGGAGGCCCTGCTCGCAGGTCCCGGGGTCCCGGTGGCAGCCGGAGCGCTTGGTCCGCAGGCAGCGGGCGGGTGGTCCCCCCCCCCCCCCCCCCCCCCCCCCGCGCGTGCGCGCCCCGGCCCCTCCCTCCCTGCCACCCCCCTCGGCTCCCGCGCGGCGGCGGCGGTTCCTCTCCCCCCTCCCCCCAGCCCTGGCTCCGGGGGACCCCGCGATGCCGGTCCGCACCGAGTGTCCCCCGCCGGCCGGTGCGTCGGCCGCCTCCGCGGCCTCGCTCATCCCGCCGCCGCCCATCAACACCCAGCAGCCCGGCGTGGCCACCAGCCTGCTCTACAGCGGCTCCAAGTTCCGCGGCCACCAGAAGAGCAAGGGGAACTCGTACGACGTAGAGGTGGTGCTGCAGGTGAGCGCCGGGCCGGGTCGGGCCGGGGCCCGAGGGCCTCCTCGCGGCGCTCACGGGCCGTGCCCGCCCCCGGCTCCTCGAGCCCGCAGCCGCGGACCAGGCCCTCGCCGCCGGGCCTCCTGCACCAGGCGCTTCACCGCCCGGGACCTGCCCAGCTGGTGTCTCACACTCTCCAAGCCCCAACCCTGACCTGCCCCTCACACCGGAGCCTGTCGTGAGCAGCTCCTGGCCGACCCTGAACACTCTCCCAGACCGTGACCGGCTTGGCTGGGATCCGGAAGACCCCCGTGACTGGCCACCCTCAGACCTGAGTCCTTCCTCCCCAGGACCTGTCGCCCCGAGATCAGCTCTCCCTCCAGTCCCTCTCAGACCCTGAAGAACTCTCCATTGGTTTCTCCTGACTCGGGACTCTACCCGTGGCTGGGCCCATGTCAAATTATCCCAGACCTGAGACAGTCCTCCTCCCCTCCCCTTTCCTCTGTCCCAGGGATCCTCAAACCCTGGGGCCCTCCTCCCAGGATTTCTTCCTTGGGAGAGCCTAGTTAGTCCCCTCCGACCTGGGATCACACTCCCTACATTAGCCCCTGAGCCCTGAGAGCCTCCTCAACTCACAACTGATTCCTAGCCTTTGGTACTTACTCTCTGAAGACCAGGCACTCACATCCTGGGTGCTGCTGGGTGGAGCTCCTCCCAGTCCGTTGGGATCTTGCCTGCCCCCCCCCCCCCCCCCCTCGCCGTCGGAGCTGCCCCAGTCTCTTCCTGGCCCAGGCACCCAGCTGCCCCCAGCCCCAGGCCTCCTGCTCTAGGCTTCTCATGCTCCCTACCTCCATTTTCTGGCCACCTCCAGTCCCCTCCCAGTCTCCCCGGCCTACCTCCCCAACCCATACCTTCATCTTCCTCCTCCTTGGCTCCAGGGGACCCTCTTTCTGTGTTCTTAACTTTTATCTATACTGCCAGGGCTTCCTCCCAGTTCCTGATACCCATGTGCTGGGAAATCGAACTCACCCAGTATTATCTCTCACACGGTATTTTCTTGCTTTCTGTGTACCCCCCCCCCCCCCCATTTGACCTGGATTTCTAAGTACCTGCTGCCAGCCCCTGATAGCTTTGGAGCTGCAGCTTTACCTACTCTGGCTCTTTTCTGCATCTCACCCCTCTCATGCAAATAGTAACACACTTGACATTTTTTTCCCAGTCAGAGATCAACAGTAGTTCATACTCCTTCTCTCCCTTCCTTGCAAAACCTTCCTGTGTAGCTACTCTTGCCTGCCTCAGGACCCACTTTCCTCCTCCCTTTGCCCCTTTTTTTCCTTAGCCTGATGCCCCACCTCCTAGGCTGTTCCCCAAAGCCCCTCCCCATCCTCCCCCTTGAAAGGCCTTACAGAAGCTTTGAGGACCTAGTGTGCCACCTTACCTCTCCCATGTGTGAGGACAGAACCTAAGATGTGTCTTTGCCTTATGTGCCCTCAGCTCTTTAAAAATGTTAAATCTTGAACAGCCTCTCTTCTGAGCAAGTAGGTCTCCCACCCAAAAGACAATGGGGATACATTTTCTTTCTGCTAACAGCAGAGCATCATTAGCCTCTTTTTTCTCACTGTTTTGGGGGAATCAATAGTTTCATCTTTTTTAGGTTGGGAAAACTGCATCTTCATGTTAATTGTATCTTTGGTCTATAAACTTAACTTTCTCTCATGAGCCGTGGTATGTATTATAACTGGAAAACTGTTGTGACTGATTCACTCAGTCTTCATAATTATATGCCTAATGTGGTGACCCCTCTTCTCTTTTGTTTAAAACGTGAGAGTTTAGTATGAAGGTAAAGGCTTCTGCTTTTTCTTTCTTTTTTTTGTGGGGGGCAACATCATAAAATTCTGGCAGTGAGATCTTGGTGTGGGTCATGTTTGGAATGATCTCGAATTTATGCCCATTGTTTAATTTGACGGTTTCTGATGTGGTAGGGGACTCCTGGCAGGGTCGCTAAGTGTCAAAGAGAAGTCGTCTTTGGCTTCCTCAGCAACTCCCCCCTTCTGTCATTGGTGTGTTGTTTCTGACGTCCTGTCAGGTGCCCATTTCCTTGTGAACCAGTAGAAGTGGTGATTGAGTTGGTGCAGGAATGACTGGTCTCAGGGCAGCCCAGAGCAGAAGCCTGGCAGAAACTTCAGTAGGATGTCTGCTGGTGGGAGCTGTGGTCATGCCCAGGAATGCTGCCCTACATCTGGATTGGTGAGCTGTTTGTTCATCATTGAGACAGCCCGTGGCATGTGAATTGCCCCATCGTCACCCTGGTTTTTCAGCCGGGACCAGTTTCTTGGACTCAGCCTTCTTAGAATATACCTCAGCCTCTTTGCTGCTTGCTTGCTTTTTTTCCTAACAGCTTTATTGAGATATAATTCACATACCATGCAATTCACCCACTGAAGGTGTACAAGTCAGTATTTTTTAGTATATTCACAGAGTTGGGTAAGCATCACTGCAAACTAATTTTAGCACCCTTTCATCACCCCAGAGAGAAACCCCACCCCTTAGTCGTCACCCCTCTCCAACTCTCAGCAACCACTCATTTTATTTTCCCTAAGATTTGCTTATTCTGGCCATTTCATATACATGGAGTCATACAACATGGGACCTTTTATGTCTAGCTTCTGTCGCCGAGCGTCACATTTTCCAGGTTCGCCCACGTCATAGCGAGTGGCCGTGCTTCGTTATTTTTTATTGTTGCATAATAATCCATTGTATGGATATATAGCATTTTGTTGATCCTTTGAGCAGTCGGTGAATATTTGGGTGGTTTCCACTTTGGGGCTATTGTAAGTAATGATGCCGTGAACATTCCTGTATGAGCTTTTACGTGGACACATCTTCATGCCTCCTGGGTAGATACCTGGGAGTGGAATCCTGGGTCCTCTGGCAGCTCTATGCTTACCATTTTGAGGAATTGCCACACCGATTTCCAAAGCGCCTACCCCATTTTTCATTCCCACCAGCTGCATATGAGGGTCCAGTTTCTCCACAGCCTCGCGGACACTTGCAACTTATTGCCTATCTTTTTGATCGCAGTCATGCTAGTAGGTGTGAAGTAGTATCTCATAGTGGTTTTGATTAGAATCTCCTTAATGACTAACGATGTTGCACCTCTTCGTGGGCTTTCTGGAGCACTTTTTTTTTTTTTTTTAAATTTCCAGTTTAGAGAGTTCCTCAGACCTTCGTGAGATTCCGGCTGGGTTTTCCTTGTTGCCGTTGTTACTGTAACTACTCTGTTTCTCCTCTGCCACCCAAGGAGCCAAGACCAAAGTGAAGGCCAGGGTCACAGTGAAGGGGTACTAGAAAGAGCAGCTGTTGGACACAGCTGTGCTGTGAGACTTTCTTGCTAAACATTTGCCTTGCTATCTTTCTCATCGAGATGCTGGCCTGGCGTTCGGTTCAAGTTCTCTGCATTGTAGTGTATTTGAGTTCACCAACCGTCATGGAGATGAGTTTGGGCAGAATGGGAGAGACACATGGTTGAACAGAGGCCAAATTGAAATTCTGATTCTTGAGCGTGTGATAATCTATGCAAAATGTTAGCCAACTACAGTTCAGTTTTTAATCTTATTAGCAGGTATCCTGGCCACCTGATACCGTTTCCAGCCGCTGTGAAACCCCAAACTATATTGAATTCGGTGAGAATCGCATACATGAAATTTAAGGCCTCAGGTTAGAGCTGTGTGTCCTTTAAATAAAGTTCTCTGCTGAACCATGTTAGTGCAGATCAGCCACTTTAGATCACATCCAGCGCCAAGGCCAGCCGATGAGGATATTTTAAGTGTTTTGGCAGTTTTTACATGGACTACCTTTGTCACCAGCACCAAACTGTGGGAGCATTTCAGCTTCATTGAAGCCCGTTTGCTTTGGTGCTGACCTCATCTGGCCGATTGTGTTCATTACAGTTTTTAAGGATTGCCTGAGTGTTTGATTTCTGGTGTACATGACAGTAGTTAAGTCCCCGAATCTGATAAATACCACAAAACTTTCCTAGTCGCTTAAAATGAGACCTCACTCAATGTGTTAAAATCTCAACATGCCGCAGTAGCATTGTACTTGGGTTTGCTTTCATTCCAGGGGTCTGCTTTGTAAGGGAGCCCAATTTATCGTGAAATGTGAAAATCTGCCTCTTCAGGATCGATCTGCGTAGATTTGGGTGAAATGTATCAGTCTGGGTGCACTCAGCTGCAAGTAACCATACCCACTTCAAATTAAAGAATGAGTGAATCCAGCATCTCAGATTACAAGAAGCTTGGAGGTGGCTTGGTTCCAGATTGGCTTATTCAGGGGCCCCATTTCCTTCCATGTTTCTCTGCTGCCATCCTTGGCATTTCCCGGCCTGTTTGTCCTCATGGTCTCTAGATGGCTGCCATGGGCCTGGGCACCATGTGCAAGTCCTGCCACCACCAAGGGAAGAAAGAGGGCCTCCTCAAAAGCCAGCATCTTGCCCAGAGGCACCCAGGAGACTGACACACATATCTGATTGGTCAGAACTGGGTCACTCACTCCTAAACTGATGACTCACAAGGGGACAGGGGCGCGCATCTGCCTTGGATCCATCAGGGCTGACCAGGTCTTGTAGGGGCCAGGGTGGGTGCCAGAACAGGATCTGGGCCCTGGCAGCATGGAAAAGTAGGAAATTGGATGTTGGGTAGGCACCCTGCAGTGTCTCAGCAGCCCATAATTGGTGGATACTCAGCCTCAAAATCTCCCATGCCTGTTACCCCTGTTTATTTTAGCCTCCCAACTCTTCACCAAGAAATACAGGCATTTGTCTGTGAAGTGGGCAGAGTGAATACTTAACGATATATTCCGATCTAGGGTCAGCATTTTGGTTCATAACTGAAATTTTTGCTCGAGCAGTCTTCATACGATGCCTTTCCTGAATATGCTGCCCATTTCATAAAGAACTAATGCAGGATTGTGCTTAGTGTAAATATAGGGGAGGGGTACACTTCTGAGACCCGCGGAGGCCTGTGTTGAGCGAGCTCGCTGCTCCAGAAAGGCGCTTCGGTCTCAAGATACTCAGCTGAAGGAGGTTGAGAGGGTCCTGGGATCAGCTTGCTTCGTCTGAACAGGCCCGTGGGTAGGGAGGACTCACGAAGGTCTCAAAGGCCGGTGAGCCCTGGCCAAGCTCGGCGGGCACCAACATCCAGGCCTCCCTTAGCCCGCCTGGCGTGTGACCTCAGGACGCATGGATTTCCACAGTACCCCCAGCTTGTCTCCCAGGGCTTCCTCCATTTGTAACAAGATTGTGTGTCCTTTCTTTCCAGCATGTGGACACAGGGAACTCTTACCTTTGTGGATACCTGAAGATAAAAGGCCTTACTGAGGTAAGCACTCCTTCAAATGAACTAGAACTAGATGGTGGGCCGCATGCCTGGCATTCTCAGGGTGTGAAGGGCCAGGAGTGTTGACCCTGAGGCCTGATTAAAGCGCCCTGAGAAGTGTTGTTATTGTACTTCACACACAAAGCGTGTAGTTTTGATGTGCCCTGTTGGAAAGTGTACGGATGCACAAAACTTTATTTTTTTTTTATTTTTATTTTTTTTAAAGATTTTATTTATTTATTTGAGAGAGAGAATGAGAGACAGAGAGCATGAGAGGGGGGAGGGTCAGAGGGAGAAGCAGACTCCCTGCCGAGCAGGGAGCCCGATGCGGGACTCGATCCCGGGACTCCAGGATCATGACCTGAGCCGAAGGCAGTCGCTTAACCAACTGAGCCACCCAGGCGCCCCGGATGCACAAAACTTTAAAGTTTATAAATAAGTCACAGTGTTACCAACATTGTTGATTTTCTTTTTAATCCTTTGGTGGGGAAAAAAATAGAGTAGGAATATGGCTACCCGTTGTCATAAGTTTAGTGGTTTCTGGGATACGCATGAATCATTCCAGAACTGAAGTCTTTGGCATCCCTTAAACCCCTTAGCTCACTGGAACAATGAAAGGTGATCATCTAGTTCGTAGCTCAAGGAGCTGCTATGGAAATGTAGGCTGTTTTCCTTTCTCTGAACCAACTTTTTAAATCTCAGAATTCCTGGGAATATGGAAAGCAAGAAAGAGCATCCTTTCTTTCCCTGCTAGTGAGTAAATAGGAAGAAGAAGGAGGGGACGGAGCTGGCCGCCTAACTCCTCCATGAGGGCCTGGGCCTGACCTGGCTGCTGGGTCCCATTGGCCTGATCATTCCTCCCTGTCTCAACGGCGCAGCTCCACCGAGGCTTAGAGAGGGCCAGGAGGATGTCCTTGCTTTGCCCCTTGCTCCTGCCGTGAGCTTTCATTTCCTTCCCTCATCTGTAAAATGAGAATGAAAAATACCCACTCTGCTACCGTTGTGGTGTAAATGAAAGTAGTTAAGTCCCCGAATCTGATAAATACCAACGTGTAGTGTTGTTGAATCACTACCCTGACCCGAAAGCCGCGTAATGGTGGCGTCAACTAGACTTGGCTAATCAATAAAAAGAATAGAATAGAATAGAATAGAATAAACCTGCGCTGTCTACTCCGGGGCCTTACTCTAGAGGGGAGGAAACAATGTAAGAGCAAGAGGCGACTCCAATGTGATGCAAATTGAGGGACACTAACGAAGGCCCTGAACATCCCCCGTCTTGAAACAACTGTTTCCGTCTCTTTGATTCGCTCTGGTTCTCCCACTTCTCTATTAGAAGTTTGAGAATTGTCTGTGAAGTTTGTTGTTGAGATGAAAAGGTAACCTGTTCCTGCCTCCAGAAACTTATCCAGTAGAGAACGGGTAGAAAATGAGAGCAGAATAAAGGATTCCAGCCTTTGAATTTACGGTAGCAGGAAACACACAGAATATGCTCAACCCATAGGCAGCCAGATGTACCTACTGAAGGCAGAACATAAACGTTTGGCTTCATGAGGAAACCAGCAGAATCTGTCATGTGGAATGCTACCACTGACCCTAAAACCAGCCACACTGGTCATAGGAAGCTGCACGGAAATGGCAAGTAGCATTAAGAATCCTGAAATGGGGGCACCTGGGTGGCTCAGATGGTTAAGCGTCTGCCTTCGGCTCAGGTCATGATCCCAGGGTCCTGGGATCGAGCCCCGCATCAGGCTCCCTGCTCAGCGGGGAGTCTGCTTCTCCCTCTCCCTCTGCCTGCCACTCACCCTTCGTGTGCTCTCTCTCGCTTGCTCTCTCTCTGTCAGATAAATAAAATCTTTAAATTCTAATCCAACACTATACATAATCACTGAAATGCCAAAAAAGGGTGAGGATTCTCTGAATGACTTTATTACCTGTATTATAAAATACAGCTATTTGGGTTTGTTTGCTTTTCCATTAATAGTTGTGAAAATATCACATATGTGATTTATTTTAATAAAATCATTTAAATGATTGGGTTTTAGCCCTAGTCTTCCTTGTGCCTACAATAAAGAAAATGAACTATTAAATTGGAGGTAATTTTTGTCTCTTAGCTATCTCACGTTCACAAACAAGCACAGTTTTTAAAAAGTTTCTGTGCCTTCTGGAAATGAAATCCCAGAATTGTGAAGAATGGGTGTCAGGTAACATTTTCTTTGCAATTCTGAGCCAGCCACCAGTGGAGAGAGGGGACATTTCTAGGGAGGCCCCGCAAGCTGGCGCAGGGCCTAGGAGTCCAGCCTTCGGGGAGTCATGGCCCAGCCCTCCACTCACTCACTAGATGGATTTGGAAGCTTCTACTGAGGTTGGGCTAGACTTGTCTGAACCAAGGAGATAGGTCACACTAACCAGACTCACCGAGACTGATGTATACACAGGAGTGCTCGTTTACTCATTTCTAAAATGAGGTACGTGCATGTTCCAGAAGTTCCCTCTGACTTAGTAGCCAATTGGGTGTTAATCGCCCAGGAGGTGGGTCTACATGGAAAGCCAGACCCATCACCGGAGAGTTTTTGGTGGGCCTGGAATCCGTGTGGGGAGTGATTTGGACAACCTAAATGGCTAACAGCAGCTAGACCCACTGTAGGAAGCCCTCGCCTGCTTTGGGGGTGGGGCTTGCTGGCTACGTCTCTTCCTCTCTGACTCGTTTTCCTGATGTCCCTCCTGCAGATAGAGTTTTTCCTCTGGCTCTAAAAATTACCACCAGTCTGGCTACAGTCAAGTGCTTGAATTTCTGGTCCTGCCCTGAGAGAGATTTCATCTTTTTGGTGACTTCTGTACCTATTGACTCTCATTCATCAGGCAGTATTTCTTTTATTTTAATTCTCAGAGCTTGGGGGTACCTTGCAGTCGCCCTGATCTAGTGCCTGAAACGTTTTCAGTGCAGAGTCAGTTCATTAGGAAAACGTGCGATTTGAGCCATAAGTATCTTCTTTGTATTGTAAGAGGACCACTTTATCATTTTCTTCTTTTCTCTCTTTTTTGTGGAAGTTTTAAAAAAAATGTTAAAGCTCAAACCTCAGAAAATCCATACGTATAGCTTTCCATTTAAAATCTCAAGTCAGGTACTAACTGATACAGAACTTTCTCCCTTAGTAGTTCTTCCTAAAACAGATCAGCATAATTTAGTTTAAACTTTTATTTTATTTATTTATTTAGTTTTAAAAGATTTCATCGATTTATGAGAGAGAGAGAGAGGGAGAGAGCACGCATGAACAGGGAGGGACAGAGAGAGGGAGAAGCAGGCTCCGCACTGAGTAGGGAGCCTGATGCGGGGTTCCATCTGACCTGAGCAGACACTTAACTGACTGAGCCACCCAGGCACCCCTATTTATTTGTGTGTGTATTTATTTATTTATTTATTTATTTTTAAGTACTCTCGACACCCAATGTGGGGCTCAAACTCATGACCCTGAGATCAAGAGTCACATTTCTACTGACTGAGCCAGCCAGACGCCCCTAGTTTATACCTTTAAAATCAGGTTTCCATTTAGGAAACTCCCCTTTAATTTCTTCACTCTGTATATGTAAATGTCTGTACGAGGAACCCAGCCCCCGAGTTGGGGAAAGGGGTTGTGGTTTGGCGGGGAGGGTGCTATATATTTTAGAGTTCACTGTTAAGACCACAGACGGCCTGGGTGGTGTGTAGTGAAGCAGGCCAGTCCAGAGTGGAGTGCCCGTGGCTGTGCTGTTTCCTGGGAGCTGCTGAACCAGCATGGCAGTATCTGCTGGGGGTGGCCCCAGCTACGTGGCAGGTCAAACTGAGAGACGGAGCAAAGCCATTGGAACAGATTTACTTTAAACACGTGTGGATGTTTGATGCAGAATAAGAGGGGCTTACATAGGGCCTGAAACAGAAAGTGGTACCTCTGTGGTCCCAGGGACATTAGGGCTGTAATCCACAGTTTGCCAGGCCAGTGACCATCATTACACATTTCCAAGAAACACCAGGGGCTGGCAGGCTGGGCTGAGGGGTTGTCCAGTTGGTCAATCAGTTGGTTGGTTTTTTACAAATGCAGAGAAATGGTAAACTTCTTACAGGGCTAGCTTTTTCTTCCATTAGTTTCTTTCAGAATCTTTGGTGCCTCCTTATTAGCAGGTGGACAAATAGCAAATAAAATTGACAAGAGTGTTCTAAGCACCCAGTTAGGATGACAGCTTGTTTTTTCCCCATGTGTTTCTGTTGTGGTGATTTTCCATTGCAGATGTGATTTACATGTATTTTCCTTAGTGTAGATGGCCTTAGTTCATATAATAAATGTATCCTAATATACCAAGGTATTCTGCAAAAAAAACCCCAAAACCCAAAAACCCACCCCTGGAAACCTGAAGAATGGGCACAAAAGAGACAAATGACTGAGCTAGTTTGAGAACCAGTGGCCAGGCCGTGGCGTGAGGGAGACTTAGCTGTGAATGCTGTGATTTGGGAGCCTCTTTGGGTGTTTTCCTTGGAAGGTAACATCTACTTAGTTACTATCTGCTTTGTATCCTAGAATACCCAGAATTTACTTGTCTAAATTCTTTTCTGAGTGATCAGTATGTAACAAGTGAAGTCAAAGAAGGCTTCTCTGCTTCTGGCAAACTCCATAAAGTCCAAGAGACTCTCTGGGCACCTTCAATTCATGTTGACTCTGCAGCCATTAGCAGATCACTGGACCTAACTCAGTTTGGGTCATTGCTTAGCAGTGTGATCATTTTTTCAGAGTCCCGGGAAGAAGTTAAAACCAGGTTGATTTTTCCTTTGGGAAAGGTAAAAACTCTTTTTTGACATCTTATTTTGATATTTGGATTTTTACCATAGGAGTATCCAACCCTTACGACCTTTTTTGAAGGAGAAATAATCAGCAAAAAACACCCTTTCTTAACGCGGAAGTGGGACGCAGATGAAGACGTTGATCGGAAACACTGGGTGAGTAGATATTTGTCTCCTCTGGGCCCCCCAGGGTGCTGCTGGAAAGCCAAGGAACTTAGTTCTCGGGGTCTTATCATTGTCCCCTGTCCTGTCCACCTGTCCACTCTTCCTTCTCATCTCCTGTATGTGGGGGAGCCCTGTGAAACATAAAGCAGTGGCCTCTGTCTTCAGGGTTAGCATGAGGTGGAGATGGAGTTTATAGAAAGCTGCTTCTCCTGCTGGCATCTCTGTATGGGGAGAGCCCCGGGGGGGGGGGGGGGGGAGCTTCTCACCCAGCTCCAGACTGACACGCACGGTCTCAACTTCAGCATCATCAGGATGCCACTGAAAATTCTAGTTCCCCCACTTTTAACTGTCAAGTGTGGGATGTGTTCCCACTCACCAGTAGTGAACATTTTGAGACAACTTAGAGTCACTGTCCTCAAGTCTTTTCATTGGCTTTCACACAACTCAATGGATTGGTCTTCAAAAATCCATTTCTCAACCTATCATAATAGCCTTCTGACTTAGTTGACCATGGCAATGATGAATTTTGGTTTATTTTATTATTATTTTTTTAGTTTTTAGTTTTTTTTAAGATTTTATCTTTAAGTAATCTCTACATCCAATGTGGGGCTCGAACCTGCAGCCCTGAGATCAAGAGCCACACACTCCACCGACTGAGCTAGCCAGGCGCCCCGATGAATTTTGGTTTAACACGGAAGAAGTCTAATGTGCTCACCCTCTAAACCCACCCGAAGTGATTGCGTCAGTAATGAAGACTCTAGATGCTTCCCACTGCCCCTCTCACCTGGCTGTTCAAGCTCTCTCCTGATTCTGGCACAATAGTCCTTGGACAGGACTCCCTGTTATAGACCCTCGTCCTAGTTAACCTCCCAGTAGATTAGCTGCTTTGCTTGTTAATGTTTTCCACTTGAGATAGGAAAGGAACATCTTTCAGATGCTGAGTTTCAATTACTTTAAATTATTTGATTAATTAAATTTAAACTTGAGCTTTTAAAACCATTTTTTGTAAGCTACATGTTTTGCCTGTTGTCGCAAATAGACACCGAAAGTCAGTCATTTGTGTGTGTATCTTACGAAGGAATGAACAAGATCTGAGTCTCTTAGGCTGCTCGGTTGGGGAGCTCGAGTGGGGCACGGTGGGGCCGGCATCAGGGAGCAGAGCTGGAGGGCTCCCGGCTGCCGTCTGGTCCCACCCTGCCGATGCCGGCTCTTCCCATGCTGCTCGAAGCCGCACAAGGTGGCTCCTTTCTCTCTTGGATGGCCCCAGCGGGAAAGCTCTTCCTTGTACTGAACCACAGCCTGTCTTCCATCCACCTTGGTTTTCCATCTCAAACTGGTTCTACAAAAAAAGCAAGGTCTTTGAGACTCAATGAAAAGTCAATTCTAAGCTAGGTCTGCTGCAAATCAAATACCTGGAAACCAACTGTTAGTGTTCCAGACTTCCACCAGAACACCAGAAAATATCTGGTTCTCCTTTGTTAGGCTGAATTGAAATATTTTGAGTGACAGAAGGACAAAGAAGGCCACCCTTGATATGGTAGGATGAGGAGCTCGGCCTCTGGGCCCTTCCTCATTCAGCAGTCCGGTCACCTTTGCAGTACTCAGTTTCCCATAACTTTCCCAGCCCACTCTGGAGTCCCAGAATCCCATGTGGGATCCCTGTTTGTCAGGGACTCGAAGTGCCTGATAACATGCATGCCCCGGAGATATTGCGGCTTCCGTTCCAGACCACCGCAATAAAGTGAATATTGCAATAAAGTGAGTCAAAAGAATTTTTTTGGTTTCCCAGTGCACATAAAACTTATGTTTATGTGATACTGTAGTCTATGAAGGGTGCAGTAGCATTAGGTCTAAAACAACACGTACACACCTTAATTTTAAAATACTTTATTACTAAAAAATGCTCAGCATCCTCTAAGCTTTCAGCGAATCCTAATCTTTTTGCTGGTGGAGGGTCTTGCCTCAGTGTCGATGGCTGCTGACTGATCTCGGGGGTGGTTGCCGGAGGTTCAGGTGGCGGTGGCAATTTCTCAAAATAAGACAGCAATGAAGCTGACCACATTGATCGGCTCTTTGTTTCACAAACGATTTCTCTGTAGCACAAGGTGCTGCTTGATAGCATTTTGGCCCCAGTAGAACTTCTTTCCAAATTGGAGTCCATCCTCTCAAACCCTGCTGCTGCTTTATCAACTAGGTTCAGGTGATATTCTAAATCCTTTGTTGTCATTTCAACAATCCTCACAGCATCTTCACCAGGAGTAGATTTTATCCCAAGAAACCACATTCTTGGCTCATCCATGAGAAGCAGCTCCTCATCCGTTCAAGTTTTATCATGAGATTGCAGCCATTCGGTCCCATGTTCAGGCTCCGCTTCTGCTTCTAGTTCTCTTGCTCTTTCCACCACATCTTCAGTGACTTCCTCCACTGAAGTCTTGAACCCCTCAAAGTCATCTATAGGGTTGGAATCGACTTCTTCCAAACTCCTGTTCATGTTGATATTTCGATCTCTTCCCACGAATCAACAAATATTCCTAATGGCACCTAGAATGACGAATCCTTTCCAGAAGGTCTTCGATTTACTTTGTCCAGCCCCATCAGAGGAGTCACTATCTATGGCAGCTACAGTCTTATGAAGTGTATTTCTTAAATAAGAAGACTTGAAAGTTGAAATGACTCCTTGATCCACAGGCTGCAGAGTGGACGTTGTGTTAGCAGGCCTGATCACAACATAAATCTCACTGTCCATCTCCATCGGAGCTCTTGGATGACAAGGTGCATTGTTAATGAACAATAATATATTTTTTATTATGTTCAGTTGGCTACTGTATAGTACATCATTAGTTTCTGATGTAGCGTTCAGTGATTCATTAGTTGCATGTAACACCCAGTGCTCATCACAACATGTGCCCTCCTTAATATCCATCACCTGGCTACCCCATCCCCCCACCCCTCAAACAATATTTTGAAAGGAATCTTGTTTTCTGAGAAGTCTCAATGTTGCGCTTTAAATATTGAGTAAATCATGTTGTAAACAGATGTGTTGTCATCCAGACTTTGTTCCATTTTTAGAGCACGGGCAGAGTAGATTTAGCATAATTCCTAAGGGTCCTAGGATTCTCAGAATGGTCAATGAGCATTGGCTTCAACTTAAAGTCACCAGCTGCATGAGCCCCTAGCAAGAGAGTCAGCCTGACCTTTGAAGCTTTGAAGCCAGACATTGACTGCTCCTCTCTAGCTATAGAAGTTCTAGATGGCACCTTCGTCCAATACCAAGCTGTTTCATCTACGCTGAAAATCTGTTATTTGGTGTAGTGTAGTTGTTTAGTGTAGAGTATTCATTATCTTAATGAAGATCTAGAATCTTCTAGAGAACTTGCTGCAGCTTCTACATCAGCACTTGCTGCTTCACCCTGCACATTTGCGTTATGGAGACGGCTTCTTTCCTCAATCCTCCTGAACCAACCTCTGCTAGCTTCAGACTCTTCTCCTGCAGCTTCCTCACCTCTCAGCCTTCACAGAATTGAAGGGAGTCAGGGCCTTGCTCTGGGTTAGGCTTTGGCTGAAGGGAATGTTGGGGCTGGTTTGCCCTTCTCTCCAGACCACTAAACCTTTCTCCACATCAAACCTGCTTTGTTACCATTCATGTGTTCACTGGAGTGGCACTTTTCCTTTCCTTCAAGAACTTTTCCTTTGCATTCACAAGTTGGCTCACTGGGCCAAGAGGCCTCGCTTTCAGCCTGTCTCAGCTTCTGAGAGGTCTTCCTCACTAAGCTCAATCATTTCTAGCTTTTGATTTCAAGTGAGAGACATAGGACTCTTCCTTTCTCTTGAACATTCACAGGCCGTTGTAGGGTTATTACTTGGCCTCATTTCAATATTGCTGTGTCTCAGGGAAGAGGGAGGCCTGAGGAGAGGGAGAGAGATGGGGGATGGCCAGTCAGTGGAGCAGTGAGAACACAGACATTTATTGATGAAGTTTCCTATCTTATATGGGGGCAGTTTGTGGTGCCCCAAAACAATGGCATTAGATCACAGATCACCCTAACAGATACAAGAGTAATGAAAAAGTTTGAAACGTTGCGAGGATTACCAAAATGTGACACAGAGACACGAGGTGAGCAAATGCTGTTGGAAAAATTGTGCCAATCGACTTACTCGACACAGGGTTGCCACGAACCTTCAATTTATAAAAAAAAAAAAAATGCACTATCTGGGGGCGCCTGCGTGGCTCAGTTGGTTAAGCATCCAACTCTTGGTTTCGGCTCTGGTCATGATCTCAGGGTCATGAGATTGAGCCCCGCATTGGGTTCCATGCTCAGCATGGAGTCTGCTTGAGTTTCTCTCTCCCTGTCCCTCTGCCACCCTGACAAATAAATAAATAAATCTTTTTTTAAAAATGCAATATCTGCAAAGAGCAATAAAGTGAAGTACAATAAAACCAGGACTGCCTGTAAATTGGAATCAGAGACATTGTTTTTCACCTTCAAGTTTTCCTGAGTGATATTTAGAGTTGGTATCATGGTGGTACCCTAAAGTCAAGATTCTGTATACTTAATCCAGTTAGAATAGAGATATACGTGTGACAAATTCTGAGTTAATACCTCTGTATCTTAAACTTTATTTGTTTTTTATAAAATAATGCATACTTATTTTTAAATACTTGAGTAAACAGAAAAGCAAAGGGAAAAAAACATCTATAATAACAATACCCAGGGCGCCTGGGTGGCTCAGTTGGTTAAGTGACTGCCTTCGGCTCAGGTCATGATCCTGGAGTCCCAGGATCGAGTCCCACATCGGGCTCCCTGCTCGGCAGGGAGTCTGCTTCTCCCTCTGACCCTCCCCCCTCTCATGTGCTCTCTCTCTCTCTCTCATTCTCTCTGTCTCAAATAAATAAATAAAATCTTTAAAAAAAAAAAAAAAAAAATAACAATACCCAAAGTTAAAACAGATATTAACCTTTTTTCTTTCTTTCTTTTTTTTACAAAAATAGGATCATGAGACACAGTTTTGTAACCTATTTCTGGTCTCCTTTTTTAAAAGGACTTAATCATATATTACCCATTTCCTGTTTCTACTTCACTGGCTGGCCCCAAGCCACATTCCTGTGTCAGAGAACCCCGCTTTAGTAAACCCCTCTCTCCCTTCGGGGTGATGTGCTGGCTCTAAGTTATTCTGCATGGCTCATGTTGATTCACTTATAGAGATCTTCTCGCTAATCCTTCCTGGCTTTGCTTGTGGTAAGGTGTTCTGAGAAAAGGCTCCTGGAATCTCATCCGTTCCCAGCCCCGGGCCTTTCCCTGGACCACATTAACTAGGCAGGCGTAGCCCCATGGTGCCTCGGCTGGAGGCCAGGCCCGAGTTCACTGGTGGGGACCTCAGACTCCCTTCCCCAATCCTCAGCGTTTGCTGCTCTTGTGGGCTCATCCAGCAGCCATCACACCTTTGCGAAGGTGCTTGCTGCTGGGCGCAGAAGGGGAGTGGTGACCCCAGCCTCCCCCTCCGTCGATTGGTCCTCATGCTCAATTTTTTTGCTTTCAGGGCAAGTTTCTGGCTTTTTATCAGTATGCAAAATCATTTAATTCAGATGACTTTGATTATGAAGAGCTGAAGAATGGGGATTATGTCTTCATGAGGTGGAAGGTAAGGTCCCAGCCCAGCCAGAGCCTGCATTCTATCCAGCACCCCACCTGCTCCCCGGTTCCAGTGCTTCATTACGGTTTGTCTCCGTGGAGTGCCTTTACACGCTCATAAAAAGCAGGCACGGCTCCAGGCCACACTGGCCAACTGCTGCCATGCCAGACGGTTTGTCTTTGGTGACGCCGTTTGGTGGTTAGCAGATGAATTCATGGCTGGGGGCAGGGGCGGTGTGGTCGCCCTCAGCACCTTCAGCTCTCCAGGTTGAGTCACCCCTGGCGTTCTCTGGACTCAGGGGAGGACCAGAGTCGGCCCCGTCATTTCCTACTCTCAGCCGAGAACCCGTGTTAAGTGGCTCTTCCCTCACCACGTCCTAGCCAAGCTTCAGTGCCGTCTCAGCTTGTCTGGTTCCCTCTGGCAGGAAATGAGGGACCAGGAATGGAATTTGGGTTTTCCACTCACCAGCCCTCAGAGAACTCCATCTGGCTGGACTCGTGAGATTGGCTTTGGGCTGACAAGGCTTTTGTGTTCCCTCTTTTGATAGCCTGGTATTTACTGTGTTCCAGCCGCAGGCTAGCAAAATCATGAAGTGGGTTTGTGACATCACTTTGTGAACGGACACCCACTTCCAACCCCTGGTCCCCAGTCTGCAGGAAAAAGCTGTTTTATCTTGAAACCTTGCCAGCTTTCATGCAAGCGAGTCATTTAGAGGAGTTATTCCCAATCTTTAGTTTGTACGCCTAATAATTTGGGGTTGGGGGCGGGGGTCGTCACTTTTTGCAGAGATGCTGGCCAGGTGCAAAGAGTAAAAGCTGAGTCCGCCCTTGCAAGCTTGCTGTCTGGTGTTTGGAAACGTGCCAGCTAATAAAGTACTAAAGGAAGTATCTTGCAAGGTTCTAATTTTAAAATTAATTTTTAAGAACTAGCATTTCAGAGGTTGAAGAAAGGGACGGAGAGTGTCTTAAAAAAACAAAACAAAACAAACAGTGGAGTTGTTTGGTCTCCAAAGACCTTCTCAGTGTGACTCACTATGGGCTCTCAGTGGACCTCTTGGGGCCGTGAGGCCACTGACCTCATCTTCCTGGAAGAGTAGGTGCCCAGATGTGGCCTTTCAGCTTGGCCGTAGCCAGAGATCATGAGCTCGCCTCTTCCCAAGGCGCCCAAGCAAGAATAGTACCGTTCTGATGGCTGTGGATGAGGTGTCGAGCTTTTTGAGGGGCTGTTACGGGGGCAGTTGGTGCTTGGTCTGCCCTCAGAATGCAGAGGCGATCAGGAACCCAGCACCAGTTCCTGGGGTGGAGCAGAAACTTCCTCTTCCTGGGTCGTTCTGTCTGTGGGCTCTGAAAGGTAGGTAGGTATCGATTCATTTTCAAGACGTGTGGACCGTAGAACCTTCTCTTCATTGCCGATCTCAGTGAGCTCAAGACACAGGCTACTGCGTTAGTTATCTAGAATGCTGTTGACAGATGGGGTTGAAACGCAGATGTCCGCCATCGTCCAGCAAGCCTGGGCAAGGCCATGTCACACTGGAACCCGAGAACCACCTGAAGGCTAACGGGGAGCCCCAGACGTGGCTGGAGCACGCCGTCTGTTACTGACCTCCTCCGTCTGTGTGCAGGAACAGTTCCTGGTCCCAGATCACACGATCAAAGACATCAGCGGTGCCTCCTTTGCTGGGTTCTATTACATCTGCTTCCAGAAGTCGGCAGCCTCCATAGAAGGCTACTATTACCATAGGAGTTCAGAATGGTAAGGCACCCCAGAGGCGAAGGGGGCGGCTTGCTGCCCGGGCTCTCCCTTCGCTTGCCGAATCCAAAAGAAAACCTCTCCCCCTGTCTCTGCGTAGCTTTTATGCTCTATCTGCATGTGGAGGGCCTCTTTGAATGATCTCAGCTGCCCATGGAGGGGCTCCTATCCCTAACCACAGAGCAGAGTAAATAAGATGAAACCAAAGTGCTCGATAAAGGAACTCACTGCTCAAAGCTTGCAAGCAGTTCTGTATTATCAGCAGTGTTTCTCCCAACCTTGGCTGCTCTTGTATTTCCTCCCAAATTTAATCAGTAACTACAGTGTAAGCTCCAGCTATGGACAGGGTGAGTTTTGCTGTTAGCAGCCTTTCTAATTTTGTGGTCACATCCCTTAGATGCCGGCCCCACGCACTCTTGATCTCAGTCTAGTGACCGGGGGCCCCCATGGGAGCTGACGGTCCTGCCCTGTGTTTCATCTGAGGTGAAGGACTGAGTGCCACCGCAAGCGCTAGCTTTTGTCACCTTTCTGGGGACTCTCCTGCCCCATCACTGCTGCTCCAAGCACCTTGCTGTACCTGAAGAAGGAACCCTATCACAAAATACCTGATTTCCTCTCCGAACATAGAAACACCGTATTCCCTTCCAGATGTTTTGTAGTTCGGTGACTTGCGAGTGATGCTTCCCTGGCTTGACTCAAGTTCCTTGTTCAGTGGCAGCAAAATGATATCTGCAAATAAATGCCCTTGGGCTCAGCGCAGTCTCCGCTCCCCTGAGAGCCACAATTGCTGAAACCAGGGTTTCAGTAATTGCTCTGTTTTCAAAGGAGTTTTTAAAACCTGTTATATCCTTTTTTAAATAACAGCTTTATTGAGAGAATTCACATACCATACAATTCGCTCATTGAAAGCGTACAGTTCGGTCGTCCTGAATATTCACGGTTGTGCGGCCATCACCCCAATCAATTTTATTTTTATTTTTTTTATTTTTTTAAAGATTTTATTTATTTATTTGACAGAGAGACACACAGCGAGAGAGGGAACACAAGCAGGGGGAAGGTCAGAGGGAGAAGCAGGCTTCCCGCTGAGCAGGGAGCCCGATGCGGGGCTCGATCCCAGGACCCTGGGACCATGACCTGAGCCGAAGGCAGACGCTTAACGACTGAGCCACCCAGGCGCCCCACCCCAATCAATTTTAAATGCTCCCACCACCACCACAAGAAACCCTGTTCCCCTTAGCCCCATCCCCTCCTAGCCCGAGGCAGCCAGCTACTAACCAACTTCTATACAGACGTTCCTATTCTGGATATTTTCTATAAAGGGAACCACACACACTATGAAGCTCCTTTGTGTCAGGTTTCTTACCCTCAGCCTAATGCTCAGAAGGTTCGGCCATGTGGCAGCATGGATCAGCCCTTCGTTTTTATTGCTGAATAATTTTCCGTGGTATGGATGTACAGTAGCCCCTCCTTATCTGCGGTTTTGCCTTCCGCCGTTCCAGTTATCCATGGTCAGCCATAGTCCAGAAGCGGATGGTAGTCAGGGGTGGCCCAGCACTCGGTCACATGCCTGCCTCACTCACCTCACCTCATCTCCTCACGCAGGCATGTTCTCACCTCCCATCCTCACAGCAGGAAGGGTGAGACTACAGCACAAGAAGGTCTTTTGAGACAGAGACCACATTCACGTAACTTCTATTGCCCAATATTGTTATAACTATTCTGTTTTATTATTAGTTATTGTTGTTCATCTCTTACTGTGCCTAACTTATAAATTATACTTTATCACAAGTTTACACACATAGCGTCTGTAGGGTTCAGTACTATGCACGGTTTTTGGCATCCACTGGGGGTACTTGAACGTATCCACCACAGAGAAGGGGGCACTGCTGTACCACATTTTATTTATTTATTTATTTATCCATTCATCAATTGATGGGTTATTTCCACCTTCTGCCTATTGTGATTAATGCTGCTGATGGTATAAGTATCTGTTTGAGTTTCTGCTTTAGTTCCTTCGGGCATATACCTGGGAGTGGAATTGCTGGGTCCTATGGTCATTCTCTGACTTTTTAAGGAACTGCCAAAGTGTGTGATGCACCAGGGTTCCAGTTTCTCGACATCCTCCCCAACGCTTGTTATGATGTCTTTACAATTATAGCTACCCTCGTGGTTATGAAGTGGGGTCTCATGGTTTTGATTTGCATATTCTGATGGCTGATGCATTATCTTGATTTTTCTTTTTTAAATTTTTTTGGGGTGAGAAATAAACTGCTTTTTCCTGTGCTCCTCCTCATGCCCACGTGAAATGAGTAAGGGGAGAGCTAGCATCTACCCCATGTACTCTGATTGTCCCCCGGGGGGGTTATCATCCCTGTGTGTGGATTGTGTCCGCCTCTGTTTCTCCTTCATCTGCTTAACTCCTCAGAGCACCTACCAACGGGGCAAAAACAAACACCTCAGAACTCTGATGTTCTCAAGCCTCGTAGCCATGTCTAGGGAGGCGAGAAAATGAAGGTGAATGGTAACATAAGCTTCGGGGTTAGCTGGGAAGTCTCTGTATTCCGTGAGAAGTGGGGTGTGCCTATGCTCCCCATGCAGTCCTGAGGATGTTCCAGCCTGAAGTTCCCGGAGCAGCTGAGGTGCTAGATGTCAGAGAGAGGCAGAGTGGAGGGCGAGGATGAGGCCCAGGGCTTCGGTCTGCATCTTCTCCCAGAGCTTACTCTGCCTCTCCTTTCATAAGACGTACCATAACTGCCTCATGGTCAGAGCACGAGGCCTAAAAGCAGCTCCTCTTACACAGAGCTCAGGAGGATTAACCAAAGAACTAGAAAGAGAACCAAACGTGGTGCAGCTGAAGAGGTCTGAGATGCACCTGCGATCCGGTTCCAGCCTGGGGCTCGCCGGGCGCTCCGGTGGTGGGGAGGGGGTTCTGCGCCTCTCTTTGGTTTTCAGCCTGCTTAGACCGCCTCCCGTTTTCTCTCTCTCCCCGCACTGCAGGTATCAGTCCCTCAACCTAACTCATGTTCCTGAACACAGCGCACCCATCTACGAATTCCGGTGACAACGGTTCAGAGCAGGAACTAAATAAAACTGAACTTGGCAAAAAAAAAAAAAAAAAAAGAACTTTGCTAAGAAAATTGTGTACCTGCCAGAACCAGGAGAACGTGTGTTCCTGTTTCTTCACGAGCAGATTCGCATCAGAAGGCATGAATGTTAACCCACAGAATCCAAGGAGCATGGCCAACCAGCAGGCAGGCGGAGGGAGTGTTCTCTGTTCTTCCTCCCTCTCTGAGGCAGTTTGGTCTTAATCTGTTTTTAAGCTACCTTAAATGCACTTTTCCTTGCTGCACAGCTAACTTCTGTATCACGGAAAGGCCCATTCCTCCCTCCATCCCCACCTCCAACCAAGTAGAAGGTCAGCGCCCCCCAGTCACCCTCAGCCTTGGTGCTCAGTGGTCTCTGCCCAGGCCCCAGCCCTGCGCGCTGCCCCCCTTCCCCACCCCCAGTTGCTTAGTCTGGTAGCTCAAGAGAAGGCAGAGCCCCAGCACATGTGTGCCCCCCCTGCCCCGAGCTCTGTGCAAGGAATTGGGGCGCTGCAGCAGCATCCGCCAATGAAACAGGAGGCAGAGGCTGCTTCACGGGGTCACCTGGCGCTGCCCAGCCCTGCCGCGTTAGTCAGTGGCTGGCAGGTTTCCCCTGGGCCCACCATCGGGGATCACTGAATTTAAGGCTTCCGGATCCCTGGCAGGAACAGATTCCAATCCTGCTTTACTCAGCACGTTTGCTCCAAACTTTTTGAACTTGAGGGCAATACTAAACTTAAAAAAAAAAAAAAAAAGGAGAAAAGAAAAAAAAGAAAAAAAAAAGAGTTTTTTTATTACAAAATTATTTTTATGGTCCCTTTAACAAGGACCCTATGGCAAATGCACAATTATTCAGAATTACATTTTATCGTTTTCACATTGAAAACAGCAAATGTTGACTTAGTAATTTTTATACCTATATCTATATGTAAATGTATATTTAATCAACCAGCAGTTTCAAACTAGTCATCCTGGTACAAAAGTTTTGCAGCATTGCATCCATTCTAGTGCTAAACCTGAGAGCTGTTTTGGGGGCCAGTTTAGCATTTGTACCTCCTCCTTTTGCTACTCACAACAGCAGTGCTCCGAGATGACCTTCTCCATCGAAAGCAGACGGGGCCCGTCGTTCTCCTGAAACAGCGACTCTGAAATGTTGGGACGGGGGAGGGGGTGGGAACGTGAACACGCTCAAATAACTCAAGGCTCACGTGCCAAAGTGTGTGTGTGGGTGTGTGTGGGCGGGGTGTGGTTTGGGGGGGGGCGTTGTTGTTGTTTTTTAACATTTTAAAAAGCCGAATAGGTTGGTATCAGTTGGGGCGTCGCATCGGCTGGCGGTTTACGAGACTTGCTCAGAATACAAGAGGGAGAGAGCTATAACCCACAGGAGCAAAACAGGCTGAAAGCTGCCTTTCCAGGGTCGGTGTGAGAAAACACGCGGCCCTTCGGTCTAGATGAGCATTAGAGACATGGTGTATTCTTAAAAAGTGACTTTCCTTTTGACGACCTATGTACTGTACAGGACTGAGACTGAATGTCGGGGAAGCCTTAAAGGAGAGATACGTGGGAAACTAGTCAGAGGGCGCCGGGACACCGAGGCGGTGTAGTCCTAAGGCTTTGGACAGAGGGGAGACCGACCCATCTAGGGAGGCCAGGATCTTGGAGCCCCCAGAACGTTGCCCCAGTGACTGCAGTGGAAAAAGGATTCACATCCATTGGCGGAGCTGAGCCCGGTGTTTTATTCTGAAACTTCAAGCCGTCGCATGGCTGGCTCTGGTCACACCAGCCGATGGCATGGTACCGAGGAGACGGCGCTCACACGGCCTCCGTGTGGCTGGTGGGCGTCACGTGAGTAGAGGAGACAGTGGGCAACCATGCTGGCTTCCCTGGGCTACACGAGCCATCCATCCCCCCCCCACCCCCCGTTCCCTTCTCACACCAAGCTCATCAGTCTCGTCTGCATTTTGCAAGCTCCTTGAAGCCTAGTGGCCCCACTCGGAACCCAAGGGGCGAGCTCACCCCCTGGAGCTCATCAGGACCCCGTCCGTGTGGCTCCGGAGGTCAGTCGGTCAGTCGAGCGGCCAGGAAAGGACATTTGCAAACATTGCTGCTGTTCAGCTAGCCAGACGGGCCAGGTTCTGTTGTAGGATTTCTTCCTTCCTTTTTTTTTTTTTTTTTTTTTAGCGAGGTAATGAAGTGTACCAGTTGTATTGGGGAAAATGAAGAAGTGATACCTTTGCTAGATCTTTCGGGCGCATCTGCGATGAAGATTTGTTTGCGTAAACATCTGCCCGGCTGAGGACAGGGAAGGCATTATTCTGCCCACCTCCTCTTAGTAATTCCCAAACAATCAACATCAACTCTTTTCTTTTCTCTGCATCCCCCATCCCCCATCTGTGGTGATCCTTTCCTGACCCTTCTCCGTGGTTTACATGCCTCTGGTACTGTGTGCAATAGTTCTGGTTGATGCTTGTATTCACTGGTAAGAAATCAGTGCAGGTTGCAGATTTTCTACTGTCTTCCTGCACTCCAAACCAACCTGCCGTGAGGTGGGATCTTAGGGATCCGGCCCTTCTTTGCTCAGAAAGCTTCCATTCTGCGCTTCCAGCCTTGTCTCTCTTCTGTGCTGGAACTATCCCGCCCATCCTTTCAAACTATACAGCATTTCAGCTGCAGTCCAAAAGTAAGCAATGCCTAATGTGAAGTAGAAAGTCCCCTCTGTGTGCTGGTTCTGTTGGCAACGTGGAAATCACAAACTCCAGGGGAGCAAAGGGGCTTTTCAATGTCTTTTGCTTTCAGAAACAGGGAATTTATATTCTAAGGCCTTGAATTGAGGGGTGTTTTTTTTTTTCCTCATAAAATAGTCTGATAAGCTAATTTTTAAAAAAATGCCATTAAGTATGTTGCATTGTGGTTTAAAATTACTAACAAGTTCTGGGAAAGGAAAAATATTTGATTTTGAATCTTACATGTTTTTAAAAATTAGATTTGAATGGGCACAAAGTATGACTATTTTGTTCCTTTAGGGAGGACATGTGGAAAGGGTTTGAGGGTTTGGGATGGGAGAAGTATTTTGCAGAGCTATCAATGTCCAAATAATTTTTAAAAAAATAATAAAGGTATTTAAGCAGTGACTTATTTCTTATTTCTAAATTTCTAAATCAAAACTGTTCTGTTAGAAGAGACCGCCCCCCTCATGTCCTTATTCCTTCTCATTCCAGTGCTGTCCACCTCTCCACACTGACATTTGAGCTCCATTTTGTTAATTTCTACATTCCTTTAAAAATGTGGAAGGTTTTGTGTTTTGTTTTGTTTTGCATGTGTTCACGATCCATACCTTTACTTCCCACACAGAAAATTCACAAACAAAACTCTCTGTTCACTGCTTCTCAGTCGGGTCCCGGCACAGGCGGTGTGGACGGGGGACCGGTCCTCAGAGGAAATGCCCGAGCCCCAAAGCTCTCGGGTTCCAGAGCGGCTGCACCAGCGGCCTCCTGCAGCCAAGTTCAGGCCCTTGACTTCTCTGCACCCTGTGGCCGAGGGCCCTAGCCCAGCCCGATAACGCCTGACTTTGATTTTGACACAGGACCCTGACTGGTGTGCCAGGCAGGACACCTTGGTTCTCTTGTTAACAGTGTTAGGTTTCTGGACCACCTCCCTAGGCAGGGAAGGAACACAGCTGAAAATGCCCTGGAATTTTTGAGAAAATGTTTACGGTGTTGAAAAGGTTTAATGTTAAGCGAGTTGAAATGCTAAGGGAACTTACATCCGTGTCGGGGCCAGGTTCCAGCGTGTGTATAAAGTATCATCCGATCTCCCGTTGTTTGAGCAACAGTGCTAAGAAACTCCTTTCTCCCGAGATGTGTCAGGAAAGGAATAGGCTGTTCACAAGGCCGAACTGCTACAGCTGAAGACACCATTTACTGGTGGTTTTGCAGGGGGAGAAGGCTGTGGGACGCCTGGGTTCTCGCTTCCAGACCTCCCTTTAAGTCCTCATGGGACTTCCCATGTACCAGCCAAACCCTCTGAGCCTGGAGAGCGGAAGGAACAATCTTTATGTAGGTCAGAGAGTTGAGGGTTCTGGGCGGTGCTCCTGGAAGCACTTTTGAAACTGTAGAAACACCCCACACATGTCACACGTCCTTCTTACCGGATAATAATAGTACAGAATATTTGCCAAGGCTTGCCGTGTGCACTGTGCTGTTCTAAGTATTGGGGCAGTGCAGAAACGCGCCTCGCTCCCGGGCCTCGAGGGACTAATAGTCCGAAATAGAGTGGAAATAGGCATTCTGATCCCCAAAGCTGGCAAAACCCTCTTTCTTATCTCAGTGTTAGAGCCCCACTTTGAAACCTTAGTTGGCTTTTCTTTTAAGCCATCCACTGGAATGGTGGAAAGTGCGTGGGCCGTGTGAAGCGTGAAACCCACGGCAGGACAGGACAAAGGGGAGATTAGAAATATCAACACTGCCTGCATCGATCTCAACGGCACCTGAGGAGGAAAGCGTTAAAATTGCCCAGGACTGAAATAGGCAGCTGGCTGTGACATAGAAAAGTGCCTGAAGATTGGATTGCAATTGAGCAGCTTTTTCTTCTAGGTTTTTCTTCCAAACATCTAAAGATCGAAACTCCCCACTTGCACATAGCAAGCAAAACTTGTAAGGCTTTTCATCTGTAGAGAAGCATAGGCTGAAATTCAAGTTCATTTTTGCGTTTCTTTTCTTTTTTTTTTTTGGTCCTTCTGATTTTTCAGCTGGCCTCATCATTCGCAGCATTGGTACTCGTTTTCCTCTCCCTTTTTGCTCAGTGAATAGCCCCCTCCCTCCACGCTTTCTCCAACTGGCACTGACTCGGAGCACTGCTTCTCAAACCCGGTTGCACCTTAGAATCACCCAATTCACTTAACAGTCCTTTTGCCCGGCAGCACCCCGGACCTGTTCTCTCACAACCTGCCGAGTGCCTTGAAGTTCTCAGGTGATTCCGGTGTGCGGGGAGGATTGGGTTTCCCACAGAAATGAGAGAAGGGCTTTCCAGCTCGAGATGTGGGTTTACTGAGCGTGGTCCCTACTGGGTGGAGGCAACACAAGGTGTTCAGCATCACGACGTCAGAATAGCAAATGCCAGGGGCACCTGGGGGGCTCAGTCGGTGAAGCATCTGCCTTCGGCTCAGATCATGATCCCGGGGTCCCAGGATCGAGTCCCGCTTGGGCTCCAGCGGGGAGTCTGCTTCTCCCTCTGACCCTCCCCCACCTCATGCTCTCTCTCTCTCTCAAATAAATGAATAAAATCTTTTAAAAAAAATTTAAAAAAAATAGCAACTGCTAGCCTGTTGTGTGCAGACAGAGCCAGTGAAAATGTCACTCCATCTAGAAGCTCAGGCTCTGGGAAAATAAGAAGGGGCGATGGTATCATTTCTTAGGAGGTCAGTGCTTACCTTCATCAGGGCCTTCATTCATGGGCAAACACTTCGGAGCCACCCACCGTTCTGTGCACCTGGGATGCATCCTTGCACAACAGATCCCAAGAACGGCCTGTGTTCTTGAGGGGAGGGATACATAACAGCATAAGAAAGAGCTCACGGAATGTCAGATGTGGTATTAAATGATAAGCCTTACAGGAAAAGAAAAAGCCGAGCCTGGGGGTACCGGGAGTGCCAGCCAGGGGAAGGGGGTGGATTGCAGTTGTTTAAAAGATGGGCAGGTTGGCCCCCATTGAGCAGGTGACATTTGAGCAAGGACCTGGGAGGGGGCCGGTGTGAGCCAAGCAGATGCGTGAGGATGAGCATTCCCCGGGGGTCAGGGGTCCCCAGGGAGTGAGCAAGCTGTGCTAGAGAAACAACAAGGAGCTGAGCCAGAGGAGGTGAGAACAGAGGTGACAAGGGCTTGGCCATGGTGGGGTGGGGGCTGTGTAGGAGAGTCAGCCCCTGTGGGACCTCGTGGATCATCGTCATGATAAGGATTCTGGCTTTTTCTTAGAGAGGAGTCGCTGGAGGATGGGAGCAGAGGAGGGACATGACCCGGGTTCGGTTTTAAAGGATTTTGCTGGCTGGCGGGCAGACCGAAGGGGCAGGCGTGCGAGCAGAGACAGCGGTGAAGAGGCCACTGCAGCCCTGGGAGAGGCCGTGGTGCCAAAGCAGAGAAGTGAGGAGACGTCTTCATCTGCATAGGTTGTGACGGTACAGCTGTGAAGGATTTGCTGATGGGGGCGCCTGGGTGGCTCAGATGGTTAAGTGTCTGCCTTCGGCTCAGGTCATGATCTCAGGGTCTTGGGATCGAGCCCCGCGTCAGGCTCCCTACTCAGCGGGAAGCCTGCTTCTCCCTCTCCCTCTACTACTCCTCCCTGCTTGTACTCTCTCACTCTCTCTGTCGAATAAATAAATAAAATCTTTAAAAAAAAAAAAAAGGATTTGCTGATGGTAACAGCAAGATAGCCATTCAGGGTGACTCCAAGGTGTTGCAAAGGATGGAGTGGCACCGTGTAGTCAAAAGTCACCTTACCATTTCTTCCCTGAGGAATTTTATTATTTTTTGTTTTATTTAAGTTTTAGTTATTTAAGTAATCTCTACACCCAACATGGGGCTCGGACTTGCGACCCCGAGATCAAGAGTCGCATAGCCCTTCCGACTGAACCAGCCAGGCACCCCTCTCTTTGGGATTTTATTTATTTATTTATTTAGATCTTATTTATTTGTTCGAGAGAGAGCACAAGCAGGGGGAGCGGCAGGCAGAGCAGGCAGAGGGAGAAGCAGGCTCCCCACTGAGCAAGGACCCTGATGTGGGGCTCGATCCCAGGACCCCGGGATCATGACCTGAGCCGAAGGCAGCCGCTTAACCCACTGAGCCACCCAGGCGTCCCCCTCTGTGGGATTTTAATTTACAGAGGTGACTGAGTGACGAGAGAAAGGCCAATGCCATTGAAAGGTTTTTATTACTTGTATTTCCCAGGAGGAAACAGCATGCCAGGTTACACAGGGCCACATGGGGAGCACCAGGTTTGGGCTAGGAGGAAGGAGGAGTGAGAGGAAAGGCAAGGCCAAGAGTCTTTGTTGGGGTTTCCGAGGGAATGGCTAGTCAGGACCTGGCAAAGAATTTAGGATTGGCTAGTTTAAATAATTCCAGTGGGCTTTGGGGCCTGAGGCCGTCCCTAGCTGTCTGGTACCCTGCCCTGGGGTAATCAGGGAGAGGGATATTGGCTTGGTGTATGAGCGATTGATAAGGAGGTAGCTGGAAGCCCGGGGCTCTGTATGGGTTGTTTGCATATGAATGCATACTGGGAAATGGGGAGCTCTTTGTTATCTTTAAGAATTGGACAGCCCTGGGGTGCCTGGGTGGCTCAGTGGGTTAAGCATTGGACTCTTGATTTTGGCTCAGGTCATGATCTCAGGATCTTACGTTGGACTCAGTGTGGCCTGTGCTTGAGACGCTCTCTCTCCCTCTCCCTCTGCCCCTCCCCCCTCGTCTAAAATAAATAAATAAATCTTTAAAGAAAAAAAAAAAGAAGTGGCTGGTCCTGGGAGAGACAGCGTGTCCTCAGTCAGCAAGGACACAAATGCCAGAGCATCAGGAATAAAATAAGAAAATACATAGTTAATATACTTGGCCCTGTGTTGAGAGAAACGCCAAAGGGACGGATCTAAGAAAACACAACAGTTATGTATTTGTATTCCAGCTGCTAGAAAGGGACACCCTGAACTCCCAGTGGCTTGACCCGATGGACGTTTGTTACTCATTCACATCAAGTCCACTTGGCACAAGTTGGGCTGTGGGTTCTGCTCCACCAGTCATCAGGGTCGCGCCCGGCAGAGGCTGTGCCATCTTTTTATTTTTTTCTTTGAGAGAGAGAGAGTTCAAGCAAGTGAGGGGAGGGGCAGAGGGAAAGGGAGAGGGAAAGAATCTCAAGCAGACTCTGCGCTGAGCACGGAGCCCGATGTAGGGCTCGATCCCAGGACCCTGAGATCATAACCTGAGCCAAAATCAAGAGTCAGAAGCTTAACCGACTGAGCCACCCAGGTGCCCCGAGGCTGTGCCATCTTTGACCTGTGCCTTCCGCAATTGTCCTGGGAGGGCAGAGGATCAAATGACAGGCTTCCATGGGCTGGATCTAGAAGGGTCTTCCATTGCTTCTACCTGTTCAGTGGCCACACCCAACTGCAAGAGGGGAAAGGTGGCCTCACTGGGTGCCTGAGGGGACACGGAGATCAACTGGGTGACCAACGGGTCATTCTGGGGTGCAAGAGCTGGGGTTCGGCTTTGGATGAGGTAAGTCTAAATAAACATGCATAAGGCTTCCAACTGGTGATGGATGTGTGTGGATCGGAAACTCCAGGTAAGGTCTGGACTAGAGTTAAAACTGGGAGAGCTCTCAGCATCTGGATGCGGTGCTTAAAACCACGAGATGCCAAGAGCTCCCCAAAAGGGTGACGGTCGACAGAGGGACCCTCCAACACAGAAAGCTCACGCACAAGAGGAAGACTGGAGATGGAAGGAAGAGCCAACGAGGCCAGAGGCGAGCCAGCAAATGGGTGTCCCTCAAGTCACATGACGACGGTGCCTTCTGGAGGAGGGACCAGCTATGTCCATGGCATTGAGGGTTGACCATGGGGTACAGCTATGTGAAGGTCACTCTTCTGACCTTGACAAGAGCAGCTTTCAGGGAATGGTAGGGGCAAATTGGGATCAGAGCAGGTTCAGGAGAGAAGGGAGGAGAAAGCAGACAGCAAGAATAGATAGCTTGGAGAGTTTTTTTGCTGCCCAGGGAAAGCAGCAAATAAATAGGAAGTCGTGGTGAGGGAAAGTGGTTGAAAGGTTTGGATTTTGTGAGGGACAAAATTATTTTTAAAGATTTTATTTGGGGCACCTGGGTGGCTCAGTCGTTAAGCGTCTGCCTTTGGCTCAGGTCATGGTCCCAGGGTCCTGGGATCGAGCCCTGCATCGGGCTCCCTGCTCAGCGGGAGGCCTGCTTCTCCCTCTACCAGTCCCTCTGCTTGTGTTCCCCCTCTTGCTATGTCTCTCTCTGTCAAATAAATAAATAAAATCTTTAAAAAAAAAAAAAGATTTTATTTATTTATTTGAGAGAGAGAGAGCATGAGCGGGGGGGGGGGGGGGGCGGAGAGGGGGAGGGAGAAGGAGAAGCAAACTCCCTGCTGAGCAGGGAGCCCAACTCGGGGCTCGATCCCAGGACCTGTGCCGAAGGCAGACGCTTAACCGACGGAATCACCCAGGAGCCCCTATTTTATTTAATTTTTAATTGAAGCATAATTGACACACAATACTACATTAATTTCAGGTGTACAACGTGGTGATTTGGCAAGTCTATACATTGTTCTGTGCTCACCACTAGTTACCATCTGTCACCATACAACACTCTTACGATACTATGGACTATATTCCCTGTGCTGTACCTTTCCTCCCTGTGACTTATAATTATTCCATAGGGGGGCAAATTATTTTATGCTATCATATGTAATGACTTCTTTTTATTGAGGTAAAATATACAAAATCTAAAATTTACCCCTTCGGCCACTTTAAAATATACAATTCAGTGGCATTAAGTACATTCACAATGTTGGGCAACCATCACCACCACCCATCTCTGGAACTTTCTCATCATCCCAAACAGAAATTCTGTACTCATGAAACAAAGCTTCTCCCCCCTCCCTCCCTCTCGGTCCCTGGTAACCTCTGATCTACTTTCTGTGGCTATGAATTTGACAACTCTAGGTACCTCATATAAGTGGAATCATACAGTATTGGTCCTTTTGTGACTGGCTTATTTCACTTAACAGGTCAGAATTTCCTTGTTTTTAAGGCTAAACAACCCTTCAGTGGATGTCTACACCACATTTTGTTTATTCATTCATCTGTCAATGGACACTTGAACAACTTCTACCTTTTGGCTACTGTGAATCATGCTGCTATGAACATAGGTGTACGACTATGTCTTTGAGATCCTACTTTCAATTATTTTAGTAGATAGCTAATATCTACCCAGAAGGGGAGTCACTAGAGCACATGGTAATTCTATTTTTAATTTTTTTGAGGAAACTCCATACTATTTTCTTTTTTAAAGATTTTATTTATTCATTTGAGAGAGAGCGAGACAGAGCAAGCACAAGCAGGGGGGAGGGGCAGAGGGAGAGAGAGAAGTAGACTTCCCACTGAACTGGGAGCCCGACGTGGGGCTCGATCGCAGAACCTGGAGATCATGACCTGAGCCCAAGGCAGAGGCTTAACCATCTGAGCCACCCAGGGGCCCCTCCATACTATTTTCTACAGTGGCTGTGCCATTTTACACTCCCACCAGTGGTGCACAAGGGTTCCAATTTCTTCACATCCTCATCAACACTCATTTTCTCTTGGTTTTATATATATGTGGCCGTTTTAATGAGTGTGAAGTGATAACTTACCATGGTTTTTTCTTAAAGATTTTATTTATTTGAGAGAGAGAGACAGAGATAGTGACAAAGAGCAAGAGAGAGCATGAGCGGAGAGGAGAGGGAGAAGCAGACTCCCTGCAGAGCAGGGAGCCCGATGCGGGGCTCGACCCCAGGACCCCCGGATCATGACCTGAGCAGAAGACAGACACTTAACCGACTGAGCCACCCAGGCGCCCCTATCGTGGTTTTGATTTACATTTCCCTAATGACCAGTGATGTGGAGCATTTTCTCATGTGCTTGTTGACCATGTGTAGATCTTTGGAGAAATGTCTATTCAAGTCCTTTGTACATTTTAGAAATTGGGTTGTTTTGTTGTTGACTGTTAGGACTTTTTTCTATATTCTAGATATTAACCGCTTATCCAGGTATGTGATTTGCAAATATTTTCTCCCATTTCATGGGTTGCCCCTTTACTCTGTGGATAGTATCTTTTAATAGGCAATCAATTATTTCTACATTTCTAGTAGTGGCCTTTCTAGAAGTCTGTAAACTCTATTTCAAAGATTCCTCAAGTGACACGATGGCCACGTTTGGGTTTGGAGGACCCAGACCTTCCAAGCAGAAAAGGCCAGTTGCCCAGAGAATACCTGATATTCAGGTTGTCTCTCTTGACCCCAGAAGTAGGAATGATTCTCATGTAATTTAGGAAGAAACTGAGGCCCATGGGGATTGTGACAGCTACAGAGATGCCAAGACTCTTGGGAGGTGAGTCATAGTTCAGAACACTTGTGTTTCCCCAAGGGTAAACTGGAAGTGAATACACCTCTGTGGGCATCATAACCATGGTGGGAAACGAAGCCCAGAGAGCCACGTCATGTCGAAGTTGCAGGCAGAGAAGTGTTGGAGACCCACTGCTGGGCCAGGGCTCCTACAGGCCTCCACATTGGTGTGGGCCTCCCTAGGTCCCAAAGGGCTTTCACAGAATCTTCTTTAAACCTTACACATAGGGCGCCTGAGTGGCTCAGATGGTTAAGCATCTGCCTTTGGCTCAGTTCATGATCCCAGGGTCCTGGGATCGAGTCCCACATCAGGCTCCCTGCTCAGCGGGGAGCCTGTTTCTCCCTCTGCCTCTTCCTCTCTCTCTCTCTCTCTTTCTCTCTGTCTCTCATGAATAAATAAAAATCTTAAAAAAAAAACCCAAAACCTTACGCATAGATATTCCTATCCACAGTCTACCATGTTATGTCACCTTACAAGCACTGGACTTGGAATTGAAAGCTTTGCTCTCAAATCTCAGCCCTGCCATTGAATAGCTTGAGCCGCCAGGCCAGGCACTTTGCGTGGCTTGTAATCTCTCTTTGTAGAAGGTGGATGAGAACTGCAAGCTCAAAGCTTAGGAAAGCCCCTCTCTAGCTCAGAGCCTGGTACATAATAAACATTCAATAAATGTGGTTGGGATCTGAGGAGCATGTGAGACCCACAGAGGAAAAATCACTTACAATGGCCCTGGTATTCGAGAACTTATGGGCAAACAATGTGCCTGGTACACATTTTCTTAGCAACCATGTTTTCCCATTTTTAAGATACAGAAACAGATTCGGAGAGGTTAAGATATTTAACCAAGCTCATACTGTTAGAAACCTCAGATTTGAACACAGGTCATTTCCAAGGACCCACTTTCTACCCCCAACTTTTTACTAAAAACATACAGAAGAGTTGAAAGAATAATTCAATACATACTGACACATTGTTAACATAGGCTACTTTAGCATGCTTTCTTTAAATGTATACATGGTTGGAACTACTTAGAGTAAGATACAAACATCATGTCCTTTAGCCCTGATATGGAATGAATGTTTATGTCCCCCCAAATTTATATGTTGAAGCCCTAAGACCCCAATGTGGTGGTATTTAGAGATTTGTCTTTGGAAGGTTATTAGGGTCAGATGAGGTCACAATGGGATCAGTGCTCTTATAAGAACAGACACCAGAGGGGCGCCTGGGTGGCTCAGTCTGTTAAGCTGCTGCCTTCGGTTAAAAAAAAAAAAAGAACAGACACCAGAGAGCTCTCTCTCTCTCTTTCCCTGTGTACATGCACTGAGTAAAGGCCATGTAAAGACACAGGGAGAAGGCAACTGTCTGCAATCCAGGAATAGGGCTCTCACCAAGAACCCAACCATACTGGCACCCTGACCTCAGACTTCCAGCCTCCAGAGACGTGAGAAAACGAAATTCTGTTGTTCAAGCCATCCAGTGTGTGATATTTTGTTATGGCAGCCTAAGCAGACTAAGACAATCCCTAAATGCCACCGGGTACATCCGCTGAGAATGAAAGACATTCTCCTACATAATCACACCCAAGAAAACTAGCAATGATGCCGTAATATCTAATACCCTATCCAAAGTCAAATTTTCCTCAGTTGTCTTAAGAACGTCTTTTTATAGCTGCTTTTAAAATGTTAACCAGATTCTAGGCAAAGTCACACATTATATTTAATATCTTTTTATCTAGAACAGTCCCACTGTCTCACCTCCCAACGCACCTTCCCGTCCTTGGCAATTGTGAAGAGCCCAGGCCACTTATAAAATGTACCACTTTCTAGATTTGTCTGATGTTTCCTCGTGTCTAAACACAGATACAGTATTTTGGGGCAAGAATTCCAGTAGGAGATGCTGTCTACTTTATAATGCATCATATCAGGAGGCATCTGATGGCAAGTGGTAAGGCTAAGTTGGAAGGAACACTTTGTCAATGTGGTAATGGGCATCCACTTTCAACCTCTGCACAAAATAAGAGCCACCAGGCTTTCAACTCAGCTCTTGACACCAGCAGAGTCAGCTGCGCTTGGAACCCCAAGTTCAGGGTTCATCGCCCAAGATTCCCTCTGGGTCTCCCAAGCTCAGCTCAGGCCCAGCTCAGCCCTGGCTAGGTACAGCATGGCCCCGCCCCGGCCCGGCCCGACCCGCCCATCCTGGCCCAGCCCCGACCCCGCCCATCCTGGCCCCGCCCCGGCCCATAGCGGGCTCCCAGCCCCGTCGGCCCAGCGGGCGGAACCAATAGTGTCTGGCACTCCGCTCGACGTCGTCCGTCCGGACTCTGAATCCCGGAGCGCCGGGCGCACGAGGACGCTGTTCTCCGTGGGCTTCCGGGCGCACGCAGTTCTGCCGCCGCCGAGAGGGCGGAATTCCCGGTGCTGCTGCCGTGTCTGTCGGTGCCCCGGTTTCAGCCGCCACCATGGGGATCCTGGAGAAGATCTCCGAGATCGAGAAAGAGATCGCTCGGACGCAGAAGAACAAGGGTGAGGGCCGGCCTGGCGGGGCCTTCCTTTCTGCCCGCCTCAGTTTTCCTGTCTGTAAAATGGGGGAACAACTCCAGCGATAGAGCGGAACGGGCTCGAAGGCAGCAGAGAAGTGCCAGAGACGTGACCAGGTCTCGCAGCGCGCTGGAGGCAGGCAGGACCAGGCGGGATCCTGGTCCCAGCGCGCTGGTCTGATTGCAGACGGTCGCTGTGAGATCGGCTCGGTGCCAGACCAGGTGCCCGATAGAGAAATCGCAGCGCGCAGCCAGCGTCTGACCCAGAGAGAGGCATGGTCGGGCTTCAAACCCGGGTCCCCTTTTGTGCTGGAAAGCCCAGGAGGAGACCTTTCACGGGTATAGCCTCACCCAGCATCTCGGGAACGGAGGCCATCAAGACTCGAGCCTGGCGGACCTGGGTTTGAACTCCAGCGCCACCCGTACATGCTGTGAAAGCTTGGAAAGTCACTTCGCCTCTTTGAGCCTCAGTGCCCTCATCTGCAAATGGGGATCATAATCCCCGTCTCATCTTAGCTCACAGCTAAATTAAACTAGATAGTGTGTGCAAAGTACTAGGCACATGGTAAGCACTCTGTATTTAAAGTACCCCCCCCCCCCGCCCCGCGCCCCGGGCGCCTGGGTGGCTCAGTTGTTAAGCGTCTGCCTTGGCTCATGGGATCGAGCCCCGCGTCGGTCTCCCTGCTTGGCGGGAAGCCTGCTTCTCCCTCTCCGCTCTCCCTGCTTGTGTTCCCTCTCTCGCTGTGTCTCTCTATGTCAAATAAATAAATAAAATCTTAAAAAAAATAAATAAAGTAACCCCCCCAACATAGATAGCACATAATAAAGGATCAAATCTGGAGTTAAGATTGTAAGGGCTGGAGGAGCTCACAGGAGAAGAGCAGTGGGGAGAGAAAAATGATGACACCCAAGAAGGCTTCCAGGAGGAGGTGAGACTTGAACTGGTTAAGGGGAGGGTACTCCTGGTGAGGGGCACTGCTGAGGGAAAAGCATGGCAGTCTGGGTGAGCATGGTGTGTTCATGGGGCAGTTCTAGATCTAGAATAATCTAGATCAGAAGGAGGGTCTGGAGTAATGGGGGATGCAATTGGCCCGGGTGGGTGAGGCCCGGTGTCTAAGCAGTCCTGCTGTGGGGTTGCAGAGGTAGGAAGCGGGGAATCCTAGGTAGCTAGTCTCAGTGTCTGTCCTTCCCTGGCTCTTGTTTAGTTCTAGAGGCTGAGAAGTTGGGGGACCTCATTCATTCATTCATTCATTATGTGAATCTTCCCCAAGCCCTTACTATCTTCTAGGCATGAACACAGCAGGCACATCCTTGCCCTTATGGAGCTGACCTTCCAGTGGATAGTCTTTAAACGAATAACCAAATAAACAAGATCGTTTCAGCCAGCCATAAATGCTGTGAAGACAAACGAGGTTGATCTAACAAAAGTGTGGGGGGTGGGAGTTGGGACTACCAAGGTAGAATAATCAGAGAAGACCTCCATGAGGTGGGGACATCTGAGCTGAGACCAGAATGAGAAGGAACCAGCCGTGCAAAGATCTGGGGCAAGACTGTTCCTGGCAGAGGAAGGAACGTCGCTGAGGCAGGAACAGACTTGGCTTGTTCAGGGATCTGAAGGTCTGGGGCTGGAGTGCAGTGATGGCAAAGGAAAGGGCCAATCATGTAGGGCCTTGTAGGTCATGGGAAGGTGGCAGCTGTGTTCTCAGGCAGTGGGAGCTACTGGAGGGTGTTAAGCAGGGGAGAGACATAGTCTGATTTCTGTTTTGTTTTATTTATTAGAGAGAGCACAAGCAGGGGGAGTGGCAGGCAGAGGGAGAAGCAGACTCCCCACCGAGCTGGGAGCCCGACGTGGGGCTTGAATCCAGATCCTGGGATCATGACCTGAGCTGAAGGCAGCTGCTTAACTGAGCCACCCAGGCATCCTCTGATTTCTGTTTTAAAAGTTCCCACTGGCTGCCCTGTGGAGTATCATCTACAAGGATCGAGGAGAGTAGCAGGGAGGCTTTGGCAATGGTAGAAGAGGGGATGTAAAGATGATGTAAGGATTAAGACCTAGTCCTTCCCTTCAGAGGTGCTCAGAATCTTATGAGCTGGGATGACAGGAAGGATCAGATGAACCTGACGCTTGCTGAACCCATTCTTGACCACTTGTCACTGCCATCAATTCACTCCTTCACTTGTAGACATTTCCTGAGTATTTGCCCTGTGCCACCAGAAGCCGGGATCCTGCCCCATTTGAGTGAGGGAAGTAAAGAAACAAGATAGTTCCAAGTAGTGATCAAAGCCATGAAGACAATAAACAGGATCATGAAGCCAAGAGGAAGGGTGGGGGTTACCGTAAATCATAATAATAACCAACAGTTATTGGGTGCTTACCGTGTGCTAGTCATTGTTCTTAGTGCTTTCTGTAAGCCTTACGAAAATCCAGTGGAGTGGTTTCTCCTGTTAACATCCCTGCTTTGCAGATTAAGAAACTGATATACAAGAAGATTACGTAATTTTTCCAAAGTTACATGGCCAGGAATGGCAGGGTGGGATTCCAGCTCTGGTTCTTCCCTCGGCATGACATTGCCCACAGTCCCCTCTGGCCGGATAGGGGAGGTCTCTTTGAAGAGATGCCATTTGAGCTTAGCCTCAAATGTTGAGAAGGAGCCAGCCCTGGGAAGATAAGGTTGCAATGGAAGGAATAGCAAATGCAAAGGTCCTGGGGCACGAATGGTGACAGCTTGTCCTGAAGAAACAAGAAAGTCACTGTGGCTGGAATGTAGTACCTAAAAGAGAGAGCAGAAGGAGATGTTGGAGAAGTAGCAAGGGGCCAGGTTACCTAGCCCCTGCCCGCTCTTGTGGCGAAGATTTTGTAACACCTCCCTTTACTGTCATGAAATGCAGCTCCCTTTTGATAGTGTAACTTTTATACACACAGAATACGAGAAAAATCAATGTCCTGCCCTAATCATAATACAAAGGAGGAGAAAAAAAGGTATAATTAAAGTAGTGTTTATTTCAATATTTAAATGTTGGGGCACAGCCAGGATGCAGCGATGTTACAATGAAGGCGTGAGATGGTTGCACCTCTGGGTGGCATCACTGGGTATGTGGCAGCCCCATGCACAGTGTGATGTGTTGGTGACTCAGGCACCCTACAAGAGGCATCACTGGTGACAGCCTGGGATCCCAAGATGGTGAGCACCTCTAGGTAAAGTTTCCAACAACACATGCTAGAGTCTTTCCTTAACATGCACGGAAGTTGCACTCCTGGAAATTTCAGTGTTTATTGACATTGTAAAAAAAAAAAAGTGTCCTGTGTTTCTATGTGAAACAGAATGAGGCTCTAGGCTCCAATGATCCTAACCCAGGTTTTCCCTCTGCAGATGTCTTAGGGCTGTGAAAAGTCATACGGAACGTAGGACGACTGATGGCTGTTCCTGACTGACTCACACTTTGTAGGGCTGTGGGCTTCCCTGGTCCCTGCCTGATAAATGCCAATGGGAACTTCGCCATCACACGGACAACAGAAAACATCCCCCAGAATCCCCCAGGGAGTGGTGCTGCCCCCATTGAGAACCACTGACCTGGGATCGCATGGTCTCAATAAGGAGTCTAGCTTCTATCCTAAATGAAGTGAGAGGCTAAGGGGGCCTTTTAAGCAGGGGGGTGTTTTCTTCCCCGATCTGGTTCTGATGTTTCCAACCAGCATTTGGTTGTATGTGGGGGCGCACCTGCCCCACGGGGCTTGGAAACCCTGGATACTTACCTCCCATCTTGCTTTACGTCCTGTAGCCACCGAGTATCACCTGGGCCTGCTGAAAGCAAAACTTGCCAAGTATCGGGCCCAGCTTCTGGAACCGTCCAAATCGGCCTCATCCAAAGGAGAGGGTTTCGATGTCATGAAGTCGGGTGACGCCCGCGTGGCACTGATTGGATTTCCCTCTGTGGGTAAGGTCAGTGATGGTCAGCATGGGCCTTGGGGAGGAAGCAGCTGTCTTCCAAACACGACTGTCCAGTGCCGCCTCTTGCTACTTTTCTGAATTAGCTCCAGGCTCCGAGGAGACCCAGCCTCCCCCAGGATTGGGTCCCACCCCTTTATCATCCTGCCATGGCGACCATCGTTGTCTGTGTGGGGGAGAAGCGTTGCCAGTCAGTCTCGGACCCATCCATCACGTACGAACATTTACTCAGTGCGTACCCTGTGCCAGGCTCTGGGCCGGGCGCTGGTCGTACAGCAGAGAACGAGATAGTTCTGTCCAGTGAAGAGGCTGCTCAGATACAGGCTGAGGGAGCAATGACCAGGTGGCCTGGACACGTGCTGGTGGAGCAGCTTTTAAACCAGTTCAGCTAAAACGTGTGTCAGGCCCATTACTCTGGGCCACGCGTGAGGGGAAGTTGGTAACAGCCACCACCTCTTGAGCGCTTACTGCTGGCCGAGCGGTATAGCTGTGCTTTGTATGGGTTTGGTTTTATTTTTATTTATTTATTTTTAAGATTTTATTTATTTATTTGACACAGAGAGAGAGAGAGCACAAGCAGGGGGAGCAGCAAGCAGAGGGAGAGGGAGAAGCAGGCTCTCTGCTGAGCAGGGAGCCCAATGCGGAGCTCGATCCCAGGACCCTGGGATCATGACCTGAGCCTAAGGCAGCCGCTTAACCGACTGAGCCACCCAGGCGCCCCTGCTTTTCTTTTCCCCTCTGCCTGGATAAGGGGTGTGTGTATCACAGGAGGCGGGGATCGGTCTGCTCCCTATCTACACACACACAGTGAAGGTGGGCTTATAGCTACACTGGCCACTGGCATGTTTGCTTCTCCAATGCTGTCTGTCCCATTCATACATTAGAGTTCCGTTACCTCGTAATGCCTGCCTAGAAGCCCCCACTGTGGTCATAGTGTCATCAGCAGTCTGCTCCTTCCCTCCTGTGCCGATCGCCCGTCCTGGAGCTGCTGTTTCTGGAGGACGCATTCCTCCAAGTCAGCCCAGGGGCTCGAGGTTGTGGGTTTTAAAAATGCCCAGCAGCACTGCTGTTTACCCTCCGGAGAAGCTCTAGCTGACTCCACGTGGGCACAGTTAGGAATGTCTCCGAGCATCTGCTCGCGGGACGCTGTGTCAGCACCAGGCAGCGAGCTGGGCCGCGGACAGGTTAGAGGAAGACCCCAGCCTCGGCGTCAAGGTCCGCGGAAGGCTTCCTTCCTGGTGGCTTGTAGGTGCTTCTTACTCTTCAGGAGCACTCGTACCCCAGTTGGACGTTACTATCAATACCCATCTGGATGCACTGTCCCCTTGGCCTCCATCCGTGTGGGCTCAGGACACACAACATCCTTTTAGTTACCATCCAAGCCAGGTAGGATGAGGAGGGGAAAGTTGCTGGAAACGAGCCACTGCCATCCGTGGCTCTTCCTCCTCCGGGCCGCTAACAGTTCATCCAGCCGACACCTCGCAGCACTCGGCGTCAGACCTGATTGCCCGTTTGACACGCAGCTTCCTAGCCAGTGCTCAGATCCCTGTAGTGATGGGGTGCTTATGACCCCTCAACTTGACAAAAGCTGGACACAGAGCAGCACAGGGGCCTCCTGCTCAGAAGGAGCTGACGCCCGTGCTGCAGGAGCCCCTCGGTCCCCTGGGACCATCCCCACGTGTGCCCTCCGCCGGCTGAACCCCCTCATGGTCTTCAATCCTGGCAGGGTTTCCAGATCCCTCTCTGTCTCTTTGGCCCTTTCTCATTTTTCCCCAATTCTGTATACTAGAATTTCCAAACACAGAAGAGGTAAAAGAACAAGTACAGTGAACCCGCTCTCTGAATCCATCGATTTTGCCAAATTGCTCCATCTCTTCAGATTTATGTCTGTGCGGGTGTAGGGGGTTTTGTTTTTGTTTTGACTGACCCATTTGAGAATAAATTACAGACCTCATGCTACATGACCTTTCATCCCAAAATATTTAAGCTTGTATCTCTAAAGAATAAGGATATATTCCTATTTAGCCACAAACTATCACACCAAACAAAATGAACAGTAATTTAGGAATGATCTAATGCCTGGACCGGATTCTAATTTCAAGACTCACCCCCAAATGACCTTTGTGGCTGGTCTAGGCTGTCTGGGACCCTGTATGTGTTCTCTCCACCTGCTCTAATCTAGAACGGTCCCTTTTGTCAAGATCCTAATTCTAAAGAGACCAGACGGTGGTCCAACAGAAAGTCCACACTCTGGAGCTATCCGCTGGCTTCCTCGTGGTGTGCTTTAGCTTGTTCGTCTGTTCGTTGTATTCCTGTGAGCCTAGAGTCAAGTAAAAAACTTGGACTTGTGACCAGGTTCCACATAGGAGCTGGGGTGGACCTCATTTTGTACCATGCCAAAAACCCCTGACGGCTGGTTGCATTTCCAGAATGGCTTAGGGGGAGGGATGCCCTGTCTCCCTTCTGCATGGTTGTGTTAGCCTCCCCCCAAGCCCAGACAACTGGAAAGTCCACTGCAAGGTGCTGCTACCGTGGCATGCGGAAGTCAGGCCCTGTCAGCATCCCCTTAGTGACCTTGACGCCAGTGAATTGTCCTTGCCTGGGACTTTTGTTAGCTGCGGTACAATGTCAGTTTTCCAGTTCTCCTCCTCCTGCCTCACTAATTAGCTGATGTTTGTCTGGGGAGTAGCGCTTTCTCTCATTGGTGTCAGCTCTTTGGTTAGCCTGAAAAAGTTCCTGGAAAGGCAGGATGAGTGTGTGTGTGCTGCCCTTCAATGACCAGCAAGATGTTGGGGTCAGAGCTGTCCCGCAGGGTGACCGGTAACTATTTTTAGGCTTTAATTCTTGGGGCATGGTTATGGACATCATCAGTTTTCACCTGTTCTGGATTTTACTTCCAACCCGCCAAGGGCTTCTTTTCCAAGCCCAGGCTGGGAGAAGTGCTTTGTTTACCAAGGGTTGTGCCCTTGAGGGTCTGGCCCTGTGGCCAGATCCCACCGCCCTGCTGGGGATCTGGGCTCTCCAGCCATGGGAGGGCCAGGCTTCCCCCCTGCAGAGGCCAGACAGGGTTGGCGTTTCCTCCTGTTGGCCTGCAATGGTCACTCGGGGTCTTGGCAGCCAGTGCTCTCAGGGCCACCCCACCTACCCATACCTGTCTGCCCCACCAGGTTTTTATCTCTCCTCAGGTTTCTGAGAGGCCCCCAGGGCGGAGAGTTTCTGGATTTGAGGCCAGTGTTTCTTTGAAGGTGTGAAGGTTTGAGTGAGAGGTGCCCCCAGCCTTCCTGGTTGCCGGAGAAGCAGGGCCAGGTGGCCTGGTCACAACTGCATCTCAGGCTGTTTGTTCCTGGTGCCCCGCTGACTAGGCTGGGGGGGACAGGAGGCCAGGGCTGGGTTTCTTCCCCCTCTGGCTCTGCCCACTGCTTTGCTGGCCCTCTGGGCCACTGCGTCCATCGCTGTGGTCTCGCCACACTCTGGGCTTGGCCTCCCGTGTGCCTTCTCATCTCCTTTCACCCCATGCAGCCCCCCACAGTGGGGACCAAACAGATGGCTAGCGTGCATACGAAGGACTTGGACGCTCTGGAGGAAGAAGTTTCTTGCCCAGGGGAGCCCGGTCTCTCTGACTCCCAGCCAAGCCACGGCTCTGGTCCCATAGTGCACCGTGGCATGAGCGTTCCCATCTAGATCCTTCCCAGCTCACCCCTTCCTGCCTGGCACCACCTTCTCCTGCCAGCTGGCTCTGTCTCAGACCACGTCTGTCCCCTTGCACATCTCACCCCTCCCTGGGTGAGCAGCCACTTTGAGTGCCATGGGCTGTTGCCCGCTTGAAGTTCTCTGGGGCCCAGGAGGGGCTGGTGGGTTTGGTGGAGCTAGGGCGGGGGCCCCGATTTAGAAACCAGTTCCCTGTGTCCACCTGAGACAGGCCTTGAGGCCTCCAAGGAAGGGACTGGCCCTCTGGTACCCCACCCGCTCTCGGCAGGGCCAGAGGTGACGTTTCCGGCTGTCTTCTGTCCGCACGCTGAGGCTGAGGAGTCTCTGTGTTGCCTGCATCCGGCAGGCTCCTGGCCCGTGGGGAGCCTCCCAGGAGGCTGGGACTAGACTCCTCACTGCAATGACCTCCTTTTTCTCCTAGTCCACCTTCTTGAGTCTAATGACCTCCACAGCCAGCGAAGCTGCGTCCTATGAATTCACCACCCTGACATGTATCCCTGGGGTCATCGAAGTAAGTTGGGGTGTGCTGGATTCCAGAAGGGGGAAGGGTGTGTGCTCGGGTTTGCGGTGGTGTGGAGGGATGTGGTGTCCGTGCGGAGGGAGACGGCTCTGAACTGAGCTGCTTTGCCCCAAAGCCCTGGCACCTCAGGATTCTGGCTGCCGAGACCCCAGAGACGCCTGACTGGTTCCGGGAGTCGGGCCGGCCCATGGCAGCTCTCCCTGGCGCCCCACTCTGCTCCGCTGTCCCACACCGCCCCAGCTTGGGTCACTTGTTGCTGGCTGGCCGGATCCCTCTGGCTCCCATGAAGCTTCAGAGCCTGGGGCAGCTGGGGTCCCGGGGCCTGGAGCCTCCATGCTGCAGGGACGTTTTTGTGGAGTGCTCTTACCATCACTGAAGACCCACTGTGGTGGGATCGTAACACCTCGAGAGGCCCTCCCCACGGCTCCTCAGCTCGCGGGAGAGGGTCTGTGCCGGGCTGGAGCGGTGAGAAGACAAGGCTTGGGCCTGGCCCCGGAGGCTGACCCCAGGGTTTCCCACAGCCCCTGCAGTGCAGGCTGTTGTAGGGCTCCTGGGCTCAGGCAGGCCCTTCCTGCAGGGACTCCTCCCCTGACCTTCTCTTCCCCATTCTAGTATAAAGGGGCCAATATCCAGCTCCTGGACCTTCCTGGGATCATCGAGGGTGCAGCACAAGGTAGGAGGTGGGGACAGGAGGGTGGGAGACAGGGTGGCTCTCAGCACCCCGGCCCGCCCTTCCAGAGGGTGTTGGGTACTGGCCTCACTGTTAAAATCGGACGTGGCTCCGGGCTTGGACGGGTAGGGGGAGGCTCGCAGCCTCTCACACTCCTCCGGCCTCATACCGTCCTGGCTGGCCCCATCTGAAAGCCCAGGAAACCGAGGCCCCTCGAGGTGAGGTGACTTGCCCAAGGTCGCATAGCTCGCCTGACAGGTTTGAATTCGCTCTTCTACTCCACGGGCTCCAGCGCGGCCCTGCAGGGAACCCTGCAGGGAGCGGACACCTATCAGCTGTGCTTCTCGTCCTGGAGCCCCATCCTTGGTCGTTTTGGTTTTGTGTGTTCTGAGATGGGAACATGCCCGTGGCTTCTGGGGGCGGCCCGCAGGGGGTGCCCCGCAGCCTCGCAGAGATGGGAACCAGCTGATGGTTCTCTGGCAAGCGCCGGGCTGTGTGCTGGCCGCTGTCTCAGTCCTCAGCTGGCCCTGTGACTTAGCGAGTGTCACCATTTCCTTTTCATAGCTGGGAGGAACATCAGGGATGATAGGTAAAGGGTCTGCCCTGAATGACTATTGACCCACTAAGGGGCAGAGCTGGGGTCAGCGCCCGCCTCTCTGGCTCTGTAGCCCCGGCATGGCTGGGCAGCAGGGCCTCCTCCCTGCGGGTCCAGTTGCTGTCTCTGCCCTGTGCCCTCCCATACCCCACCGTCATCGGGGCAGAGTCCTGCCTGCTTGGACTGGGGCAGGGGGAGTGGTGATGGTCCCCCAGGAACCTGCTGTCCCCGCTAGCATCGTGGGGCCTGTGGGTGGTCTGGCCACGGTGAGGGGAGTGTGCGGGGAGTGTCGGGAGGTAGCTGGCCCATGAAGATCACCAGGCCCAAGCCCCTCTTTCTCAGAAGAGGGAGGCCGGTCATGGCTGAAATCTATACTACCTAGATCCTAGTGCTGTGACCTTGGCAAGATGCCTGGCTTCTCTGGTGGTCTCATAACCACAGGGTCTGATCTTTATGTGGCAGTTCCTAGAGCACCTCTTCCTGTGGCGTCTCGTGTGATCCTTTCTGCAGCCCTGTGGAGGGGGGGTGGGTTGTCGCGCCCGTTTCCAGAAAGGGCAGGTGTGTTGAAATCCTCAGACCACGCTAGCTTTGTGATCTTAGGCAAGTGAGTGAGTGTCTCTAAACAAGGTCTCGGTTTTCTCATCTGTGCAATGGGTGTGATGATGCTGCCTGTATAGGATCATTTTGAGGATTAGGTGAGGAAATGTTCATGAGGCCTGCCACACAGGAGGGGCAGGGGGAGAACGTTACTTCTCCTAGGGTGGCGATGTCAGATTGCCTTCTCTCTGCGAGTCTCCATGAGTAAAACAGCACGTGGATTAAAGAAGAGCGCCGGGGAGATCCCAGCCCAGGGCTGCCACGTGGCAGAGACCATGATGGAGCTGTTAAGGACAGGAGTCTGGGGCCCTGTGGGCTGGGGGGCGTGCCTCTGTCACCGTGTGACCCCATCTCTTCCCCCTGTCCAGGGAAGGGCCGTGGCCGGCAGGTGATTGCTGTGGCGCGCACGGCTGACGTCGTCATCATGATGCTGGACGCCACCAAGGGAGAAGTGCAGAGGTCCGCAGGGTGGTGTGCTGGGGGGGGGCAACCTGATACATCTGGAGAGGTCCCTGGGCGGGCTCGTGGGATGCTGTGGCTGCATCTGCTGTGTCCCTGAACTCACGATGGGTGGCCCAGGGGCTGCTTGGGCCTCTCCCACGTGGGAGCAGCGGCAGGCCTGTCCGCAGGCTAAACCCGTGCGGTCAGCCTGGGGCATCCTCTCGGAGAGGCTCGCATCTGGCATGGAGGCGTCTGGAGGCTGAGGGCTGCGCCGTGCTGGCGGAAGCCTCTGCCACCGGCCCCTAGCTGCCACAGGCTGTCCTGGCTCTGGCTCCTGCCTGCCGAGGCTGAAGTGCCTCAGTTGCTGCCCAGAACCCACTGGGAGCCCAGCCCCAAGCAGCAGCTGTATTCATGCCCTGACCTGCTGGCTGAGGGGCACACCGGGCCTCCCCCTGTGTGCCAGTCGCAGACCCAGCCAGTCTCCCCTCCGACTGGCCAGAAGGTCCAGAGGCTCCCCCTCTGCAGCTTTGGGTTGTTGGGAAGGAACATTCTGGGTTCCTAGTGGTGGGAGGAGGGCACTGGTCTCCCTCCGGGTGGTCAGGGGCTTCCTGTGGACCATGGAAGCCATCCAGCCTGCCTCTGGGCACTTGTGGAGGTTCATGGGGGCTCTACCCAGGTCTCTGCTGGAGAAGGAACTGGAATCAGTGGGTATCCGCCTGAACAAGCACAAGCCCAACATCTACTTCAAGGTGAGGCCCCTCACCTGTAGGCCAGGCCTGGGCAGGTTTGGGATGATGGCCGCTGCCCCTTGGTGAGCAGCTCTCCCTCCCTCTCTTCTCCAGCCCAAGAAAGGTGGTGGCATCTCCTTCAACTCAACAGTCACGCTGACCCAGTGCTCAGAAAAGCTGGTGCAGCTGATCCTGCACGAGTACAGTATCCTTTCCAAGAGCAGCAAGGGAGGGGCGACGTGAGACGGGAGGCCTTGTGGCCCAGGATGCTAACAGACCACACTCCAAGCCACCCCGGATCCATCCGAGCAGCCACCAGGAAGGCTGCAGCCCGGTGACATGGGGCACTTCCTGTCCCCTTCGCCTCCGTGCTCACCAGGCTGCAGGCTGCCTGGGCCACAGCCGTGTACTCAGCAGGGCCTTCCTGACTCCCTGCCAGGTGCTAGGCACTGGTAGCCAGTCACATCTGGAAGGAAGGTGAGATGGTGAGGGAAACAGCCCCCAAGGACAGGGTTCCTGGCCTGGGGAAGCCTCAGGGAGAACCAGGGGCCTGGCTGTTCACCGCTAAAGTAACGTTGGGGGCCTAGGTGAGTCTCTGGAGGACCCTGGAGGACGGGGCAGAGCCCCAGAGGTAGAGGAGCTCAGCATATGAAGAACTCACCATGGGACAGGCTGTCTGCGAGGTTGTGAGGCCCTTGTCACCACAGGTATGCAAGCAGAGGCAGGGTGGCCTCCAGAGGAGAGCTTTGCCTGGGGGAAGGTGGGTTAGAGTGGTGCTTGCAGACAGTGCTCTTGGCACTGAAGCCTGGGGTTCCACTGAGGATTCTGGCAAGTACATTTTCCTTCTTGCCTAACTGTGAAGATTGAAGCCACTGATTGAAACTTTACATGTTCTGGTTCCTTTTGAAAAAAAAAAAAAATGAGGGCACTCCCCAAACTTTACCATCTTGTAAAACCTCCAAGGCAGATGCCCTCTGAGGTCCCTTGTGGCACTGTGTTTCTTGGCTGGCCATTCCGGCCCCTCTGCCGCGGGGACAATGAGGAGTTGCGGGTGCACAAGTGGCCCTTAATCCGAGCCCCTCAGAGATCTTCAACGCGGAGGTGCTCTTCCGAGAAGACTGCTCCCCGGACGAGTTCATCGATGTGATTGTGGGCAACCGGGTGTACATGCCCTGCTTGTATGTAAGTGGCACCGGCCCCCAGGGTGCACGTGCGGGAGGGAAGCTCGCCAGGGGCCGACCCGGATGCAAGGCAGCCTTCCCAGAGGAGCAGGAAGAGCCTGGGGCTGCCTCCACCCTCGCCTCCCCTGTCCCCTGGGGGCTGCGTGAGGCTTGCACACCTGTCTAGCTTGACACCAGGGCTCTAGTCCAGCCTTCCCTTCTGGGCGTGGACAGCGGCCCCAGGACCCTGCAGCCTTTCCCCATCCTTGAGGCGGCAAGGAAGGGAGGACATGGGCATTGGCATTGCGCCGAGGCCCGCAGAGGGAGGAACTGTGGGCCGAGCCGAGGCATTTGGGGACCCATTTCCTGCACTACTTTGTTCCATTCCTTCCCCAACACCTACCTTCCCGGTCTCAATCCCAGGTTTATAACAAAATCGACCAGATCTCAATGGAGGAAGTGGACCGCCTGGCCCGGAAGCCCAACAGTGTGGTCATCAGGTGAGCTCTCGGCTGCCCTGAATCCTTCGGGTATGTGAGCTCATCAGGCCTCCCGGGCACCTTGGGCCAGGCAAGCCCCCCATGTGCGCCCGGGTCAGAGGAGACCATCTCAGTAATGGCTTTGACCTGGTCCTACCCTGGATCGGCCTGGGCAGAGTGGGTGATGTGTGGTGGGCTCTGCTTAAGAAAACAGAAGGGAAATAGTACCACCAACGTAGATGGTTAATAATCACTAAGAGGCTTCAGAGCCTAGTAGTTAAGGGCAGGCCTCAGAAAGCCCAAGAGTGTGAGCCAGCTGCTCCCGGTCCTCTGGAAGATGCGGCTTCCACAGCGTCCTCTGCGCCCGTGTTGGACAGCGTGGGCAGTAGAGGGAACCCAAGTCGTCGGGTGGGTGGGGCCATCCCGGCCCCGCCCCCCAGCCCTGCTTGGACCCGTGGGTCCTGGGGGTGCCACCAGCACTGTGGCTGAGGGCTGTTTGTTCTCTCATCACCATCCCTGCAAATTCCTCCTTGGGAGCAGCCTCGGGCTCCACTCTGCTGGCGGCGCAGCTCAGACAAGGCTTACGGGAGCGGGATGCTGAGGGACCAGGTGGGGTGACTGGTGCAGATGATGGGTAAGGGTCCTGGACCGTCTCCCGGGCCTTGCCGGCTACTGCCAAGAGCAGCAGAGAGTGGGCGTCCTTCCCGAAGGACAGCTCAGTTCCTCTCCTGCAGCTGCGCGCCAGGCTCCCTTCAGGGGCTGCGCGAGGACAGGCTGGTCCTCCGGGCCTGAGGTCACCTCCACACACACCTTCACCTGCTGTGCTCACAGCGTGTCAGCGGAGGTCAGGGTACCCGCTCAAGGTCACGCCTCCGCAAACGATGAAGCCGGGGGCCGCGCCATCACTGACATCCCCACTGGGCTGCCCTGTGCCCGTCGCTGTCCTCCAGCAGCTGGCAGGAGGGAAGCCCCCCCCAGAGCACCGCAGAGACCCCCAGGAGACAGCCGAGCTCTCCTGGGCGTGACCGTGGCTGTGACCAGAGGCGCGGGCAGCTGAAGTGTCAAGCTGCCGTCGGATCTGCGGGCTTGGTCTCCCACGGGTGCCCGCTGGGCCGCCCTGGTCCCGGTGCCCTGGCCTCCGAGCCCGCGGGGGCTGCTCTGACTGGCCGCCTTCCTCCCTGGCAGCTGCGGCATGAAGCTGAACCTGGACTACTTGCTTGAGATGCTTTGGGAGTACCTGGCCTTGACCTGCATCTACACCAAGAAGAGAGGACGTGAGTTCCGCGGCGGGTGGCCCCGGGCCGAGTCACCGTTCCTGTGGGGCTGCCAGGCTCTGCCTGTGGCACCCAGAGGGCCCAGTGCCCCCGGCTCAGCGTGTCCCGTACAGACCGCAGCTCTTCTGCCGTCTCAGAGCTGGCAGTGCCCTCGGCCCCAGGCTGCTAGAGCCCTCGGCTGAGCCTTTACAGAATGCCGCTCTCTGGGGCCTTTGGCCTCGTCTTGGGGACGCCCCCCGGGGTGGGGGGGCAGCAGGCTAGAGGCCGGCCCGTGGTTCCCCACGGGCTACAGCGATCACCCCCTTCCCATGCCGCCTGGGTCAGCACTTGAGGCACATGAATATAGAGGAGCCTTCACCATTCCCCCCCCATCCACCCCTTGGGGCACATGTCTCACACCCTGTGACCATGCGGCTGGGTTCTGGCAGTTTGCGTGGCCTTGACCTTGTCGGCAAGGGAGAAGCTGCAGCTGCCCCAGACTGGTCACCAGCAGCTGTCACGTCTTGCCAGTGCTGTCCAGAGGCTCCGCGTGGCTGCACTTAGTTAGGGCTCTCGTGGCTGGTGGGGTTGCAGGCTGCCTGAGTCCTGGACGTGGATTTCTGTTGACTTCCTGTGTTAAGGTCAAGGTTGGAGAACACCGCACAAGGATCTGTAGGGAGGGTGTGCCAAATGGTGAGGGGAAGGCTGAGCCAAGGCTGGGGGCTGGAAGGGCCTCTGTCCCCCCGGTGGAAGGCAACCACAGGGCAGCTTGGGGCCATAACTGGTTGCCTCCCTGTCCCCCCACCTCCGATCTCTACCTTTGCAGAGAGGCCAGACTTCACAGATGCCATCATCCTCCGGAAAGGGGCCTCTGTGGAGCATGTGGTGAGTCGCCGAGACGTGTCCAGACGGCGGGTCAGGGAGCTCTCCGTGCCCGCTGCAGGGTTTGGCTGGACGCTCTGCCAGCCCTGCGCTGATGTGGGTCACCCGCTGTGGGAGCAGAGTGGCTGTGGGCAGGCTCCGGAGTCAGACCTGGGGTCGCCTCAGCCACCGTTCCCAGCCGCATAGCGAGCCCCCAGGCCTCCCCCGGAGGCAGGGGTGTACCGCCCGCCCCAGTGGTGGTCGTCCCCCTCCTGTCACACGCTGCTGCCCTGGGGCATTTCTGTATTGTTAACTCCAAGTTGTGTTTCCCCAGTGCCGGCCCGTGGCTCAGAGTAGCTGCCTCCATGCCCTTGGCCCCTCCTGGCTTCCTGTCCCCCAGTCAGCCCCCCACGGCCCTCCCTGCTCCCACATCCTGCCCCCCCCAGCCCCGGATGGCTCTGAATGCTTTTTGCACTCAACACACATTTACTGAGCACGTGGGTAAAGCACTGAGTAAACAACACAGCCCCAGTTCCGGCCAGAACGGGGTCCTTCAGGGGCAACAGATGCCAAACACCCAATGGCAGAGCTAAGAGGTCACCCCTAAGGGGGAGTGCAACAAAGTAAGGCAATGGGGAGTGACCCTGAGTCTACACAGAGAGGCCACGTGGTCTCAGGGGAGGGGACCTGATTGGGCCTGTAGACCGAGGAGGACCTGACTGGGAAGAGTTAGGGGTGGTGGAAGCCCTCCCAGGCAGGGGAGCGAGGTATGCAAAGGTCCTGAGGCAGAGGGGCGCTGGGCTGAGCCTGTGGGCTCAGGGAGAGGAGTGTGGGTTCCATATCTGGAGTTTTGTTGCAGGCCCAAAGGTCACCTGTCCCAGAATGTGACCCTGCACCACTTTTTATGAAGGCATATGGGCCCTGCAGGAGCAGGTGACAGCCCAAGAGCCTGGGACAGTGTACCAGGTCACACAGACAACTTAAGGCTTTGGTTTTGGGGGGTTTTGTTTTCCATCTAGCTCATTTCTTTTCAGGATCTGTCTGGTGGACGGGTGGTGGGCTGGCCTGCGGGCTGTGCTCCCGCATTCATTCGTTCAGCAAGCCCAGCCTGAGGCCCCTGCCACCTAGAGGCCCCGATACAAACGGGCGGGGTTCGGCCTTGAAGGCCAGCATGGCTGGCAGAAGCCACATCCCTTAGATGACTCATAAGGAGCTCCGTGGGGGAGTCCCTGTCCCCGCAAGCCTGTTTCAAAACCTGTGGCAGAGGTGTGTCCTGGGGACTGAGCAGCTGTTGGTACAGGGGCCTCCATGTGCTGGTCCTCTGTGGGGTTCCCCTACACCCCCTGTGGGTACTTTCCTCTACCCGCTCATGCCCTGGCGGCTTGCCCAAGAGGATGTAGGACTTCAGCCACTCCAGGAAGAAAAGCGGGAGATAGCAGGAGAATGGTTTTCTAGGCAGGGGGAATAGCAGGTGCAAAGGCCCAGAGGCAGGAGCGAATGTGGGGAATGCTGGCTGTTTGCCATCAGCTGCCCGGAGGGCCAGAGGCAGGAGGGGCTAGACCTAAGGGTGAGAAGTGCCCAGTGGGGTGGGGAGGGGTTTGGGGGGCCCGGCTCCAGAGCCTGGACTCTGTCCGCGAGAGCCTTGCTCTTCAGTGGTCACTTCCTCCCTGCTCGCTCTCCGCACGGGTGCCTCCCTCCTGGGACACCCAACTGTCCCAGGTGCCACAGGGTATACGAGAAGGCCCGCCTGGATGCCGACAGCAGGGGCCCAAAGTAGAGGAACCACGTAGACACTGGAGCCAGGCAGACACAGGGTCATAGCCTGGTTCCCCCATACTGTGTCAGCCTCCCTGTGCCTCAGTTTCCTCTTCTGGGCGTAACAGCCCCAGCCCCAGGGCCTCTGTAATGCACCCAGCCTCGGCCCTGGTATGCATTCAGTAAGAGCTGAGGAAGGCCTTGCCTCCAAAAGGGTCATGGGCCATAAGCCCCCAAAGCAGCGAGGGCCTCGCAGGGCTGTCAGCAGTGAGAGGCGTGGTGGGCACGGAGGAGCAGGAGTGTCCCCATCATCAAACAGTATGCTCTCTCCCCTCGTAGGAAAGATGGCCTGGGATGACCTTCCATTGTCCCCCACTGCTAGAGACAAGTGCAGAGAAAGGCAGAGGAGGCCCAGAGCAGGTGGGAAATGTTCTCACAGGCTCAGCATCCGCACAGGAGCGGGGGCCGAGGCATCGGGGCTCTGGCCAGGACCCACAAGGCTTGCGGGCACCGGTGGGGAGAGGCAACACCACACGGCCTTCCCTCCAGCCCCCCTCCACTGCGCCTGCCCCCCGATATCAGGGGGCAGAGCTGCCCACCCCTGCAAGGCCCCCTCCTTCCAGCTTCCTTTAGAAGCCCTGGGATTCCGGAGGTGGGGCTGGATGATGTCCTGGGCGGGCGGCTCCAGGTGCCAGCTGTGGCCAGGACGTGACCAGGTGTGACTCCAGGCTGAGGTGGGGTGTCCGGAAAACCACCCCCACCCATCCAAAGGAGCATCTGTCAGGGGTGTCACTCAGGCAAGGCTGGCAGGAAGGCTGCTGACAGCCAGATCCAGACCTTCTAAAGCCTTCGAGAACATTTTTTTTTTTTTTTAAGGATTTTATTTACTTATTAGAGAGAGAGCACAAGCAGGGGGAGTGGCAGGCAGAGAGAGAAGCAGGCTCCCCGCGGAGCAGGGTGCCCAATGCGGGACTCGATCCCAGGACCCCGGGATCATGACCTGAGCCGAAGGCAGACGCTTAACCGACTGAGCCACCCAGCGCCCAAGGTTTCGAGAACATTTCTAATGGGCACCACAACCTTTGGGCCAGCCTGGAAGTGGGAGCATCAAAACAGCCTGCAGCCATGAACACGAGACTGTGGATCGAGCCTGTGGTGTTCACAGGCCACGGCTCTGAGCGTCTGCCGGCGGAATTGCTGCTTCTTGGCACCTGCCTGGGGCTTGGGTGTGTGGCCAAGCTCGGTGGGCTCGGGTAGAGACTCCTCTCACTGTCCCTCTCTCCCATCCTCCAGTGCCACCGCATCCACCGGTCACTCGCCAGCCAGTTCAAGTACGCGCTGGTGTGGGTGAGTCTCTGGGCCAGAGATGGGCGGGGGTCCTGCCCAGCATCGCCCCCGGGTTGGGCAGGGGCACGGCGTTCGTGCTGCTCTGTGCGGTGTCCCAGTTCAGGGGCATGCTTGCTGACCCCTGCTGGCCTCTCCCACTTTGGGATCTGGGGATGGTCAGGCCCCTGGGGACATCTGCCAGTGCTGGGGCCCCCACTTCAGACTCTAGCATTCACAGCCCCCCCAACATACCTACAGCCACACCCACCTTCCTCCTGTAATAGCTATACTAGGTGTGGCCCTGCTCAGGACAGAGGCTGACGTGGCCCCTTTGTCCCCTGCCTAGGGCACCAGCACCAAGTACAGCCCGCAGCGGGTGGGCCTGACCCACACCATGGAGCACGAAGACGTCATCCAGATTGTCAAGAAGTAGTGCCTCCTGCTGGGCCCCCTGCCTGCCCACCCTGTCTCCCCCGGGGAGTCGGACCTGGCCGGACACACCAAAGCCCAAACAGGAAATTCATACAAATACATACACCCCAGGAAGGGGTCTCTCAAGTCTCTGCTGTTTCTGGAAGTTTCTTCAGTAGGCAGATGATGAAGAGTGTATTGGGGCAGAGGGCATGGTTGGGGAACTTGGGCTGGGCTGGTGGCATTTGCCACGAGACTGGCCCCTTGGGTGGGGGTTCTGTGTTGGGAACACTGGGCCTGCGCCCTGCCCCTGGCCCCCCTTCAGGCACCGAGGGGGCAGGTTGCCCCCCTACCCTGCAGCCAGGGCCTCATGCGGACGGCTTGCTCAGTGCTGGGGCTCAGAGCCGAGCCTGCCCGGGTCCCTGGGAGCTGTAGTTTCTGTTGGGGCACCTTGGGCCTTCAGCTCCTCCCAGCCTGCCTGACACTCGGGGAGGGGGCCTCCCAGGACAAGCCCTCTGCCCCACCCCAGGGCTGCTCCATGGTGGCTTTAAGCCCCAGCTCATGCCCTCCTCAGCCCGAGGAGTCCTGATGTACTGCCCTCCCAGGGCCACCCCTGCCCAGCACCAACCCCGTGACCCGGGGCCTGCACAGACGCCTGGAGTGGTGGCTTTGGTGTTGGGTTTCTGTACTTTTCCCCCAAGCCCCCGGTCTTGGCTCTCCTTTCTACAATAAAGAGTGGAAACAATCCCTGTTCAGACTGAGGACAGTTCTGTCAGTTTGCTGAACTCTGTTGCCAGGCTGGGTCAGGGCCAGCCACGAGCCTGGTGACCCGAGGATGGCTGGAGCCTGGGCTGTGGCAGAGCAGGCCCAAGTCTGGGGTATGGAGGAGAGTGTGGGGGACCTCCAGGGTGCTCTCTGCCCTGGAGGGTTGGCCAGGGACCGTGGGCCCCAGATGCGGCACCTCCTGAGGCCAGGCCTGGCTGCCAAGGTGGGCAGAATTCTCAGAAGGCCCTTGTGGCTTTCGGGGTGGCAGGGAGGCTCCCCTGTGAGAGCAAGGTAGCCGGGTCTATCATCTGTTAGCTCAGCAGGCAGGGCTGGACGGGCCTTGGTGTGGTGCCAAGGAGTGGCAGCCGGTGGTCAGTGAGCCGCTGCATGCCAGGGTCGGTGCGGGGCCATCCCAGCAGCCTGTTCTCCAGGGGCAGCAACTTGCCCTGGGCTTCTACAGCTTGTAAGTGCAGAGCTAGGATTTGAACCCCAGCTGGGACTTCTGAGCCACAGGGGAGGCTTCCCGGAGGAGGTGGGCCTTTTGAGAGTGAATCGTAACAGGTTTTGTGGGGCTCCCAGGCACTGGGCTGGCAGGAGGCGGCGAGGGCTTTCCCGGGGGTCTTCAGGTCCAGCTGGGCTGTGGAGCAGGCCCCCTGCCCTGCTTTCCAGGCTGTTCCTGGCTCCTCTGTCAGCTGCTCGGGCTCCTTTCCTGAGACAAAACAGGAATAATAGACATCATTAAATATACATGGGGCCCCAGGCGGTCGGCGTGGTGGGCTGGGCCTCCCTTCCCCGCAACACTGAGCGGCTCTGCTGGGCTGGCCATGCTCCTGGGGCCAGCCACAGGACCCCCATTAGGCGGCATGCAGGCAGGGAGCAGGCCACAGGACCCAGGTAAGAAGAGCCCGGCCCTGGGCCCTTGGGGTCTGCTACAAGTACCTCTCCCCGGGTTGCAGGGAGGGGAAGAAGGGAGAGGGCAGTGGGCCTTGCCCCTAACTCACAGTGAGGCGCTCCCTGGGCCTCGGTTTCTTCATCCATAAAATGGGCGTGATGCCCACACAGTTACCCTCTCAGTGAAGGTCGGATGCCAAGACAGGTGAGTGCTCCATGGCTTACCTCAGCCCTTCTCCCCACGGCCACCAGGCCGGCCATGAGGTCCCACGTAAGGGTTTCCGCCTGGGTGATGGTCACTGCTACTTCTTGCCTTGCAGGTAGGGAAGGGCCCCTTGTTCACAGAGCATCAGATCCAGGCCTATCCTGTGCACCAGGCCGGCTGGGAAAGGGTGGGAGATGAGGCCAGAGGTCCTCAGGCAGTGTGGGCTTCGGGCAGGCGTTGCCAGGGGTCTCCGGCCACTGGGCCGCCGTGCTCCCCACCGCGGACGGGCTGTTTCCTGCGCCAGGTCTGTGCGTCCACAGGTCCGGGCAATCTGCTTCTCTGTGTTGAATGCTCGGTTCTCTGGATGGGTGGCTGGCATGGTTATGCTGTCTGGACCCGCGTGAGAGCCGAAGGAACCACATGCTGTGCACACCCAGGTCGCTGTGAACTGACAGCTTGCAGAGGGGTGTCCTTAGGGCTGGAGAAGCCCCTCAAGAGCCCCTGAGGTCCCTGCCCCCCCCCCGACCAGGGTGAGTGCCAAGCATTGGGCCCCGCCCTAGACGGCCACCCTGTTCCCACCGTTCACCCTCCCTGGGCCTTCTTCTGTGCGGGGAGGCTCCGGCCAGGCTGATCCGAAGCCCCTTCCTGCTCAGAAGATCGTGAAGGTCAATGATACCCACGCCCTCACTCAGGCCCGTCCACAGACCACAGGGCTGCATTCCCAGAGGGCCCAGCCTGCAGCTTGATAAGACTCGGGGGGGCAAAGGAGCCTGGGGCATGAATATTCATCCACATCTGTGTGTTTCTCTCCGTGTCCCTCCTGTTCAGCTTAGATTCCATGCTTCCTCATTTCAGAAACCTCCTTTGGCAAGAATCCCTCCCGCTAAAGCTCATCTGCCCTCAAGATCCCCTCTGGCCTGGCCCCAGGAGTGGGGCTGGGGGGCTTGTACCATCTGTTGCGGAGGGTCCCCCCACAGCAAGGCCTGCCTCAGGTGCTCCCTCGGCAGCTCTTCTAACCACCTCTGCTCCCCTTGAACCCCAGCTGGGAAACTCCTCATCTTCTCCAAACGCTCCGGGCTCATCCACACCTCCATGATGGAAGAGGCCGAGTCCAGGCCACCTCCTCTGGGCCTTCACACCTTCACACTGCGTGGATGACTCAGCCTCCCTCTGTTTCTCTCAATTTCTCTCTCTCTCTCCTGGGTCGGTCCCACTGACTTGCCAACTAATCTGTATTAGTTTGCTCGTGCCGCCGTAACGAAGTATCACAGACTGGAGGTCCTAGACAATAGAAATTGGTTTCCTCGCCGTTCTGGAGGCTGGAAGTCTGCGATCAAAATGGCAGGGTTGGTTTCTCCTGAGGCCTCCCTCCTTGACTCAGAGGCTCACAGCACCCTCGTCGGCCTTTTGTCTGTGCGCCTCGTCCACTGAAAAAATTATGAGCCCCTGGACATGTCATTCCCTGTGGCCACCTGCTTTTCGTGGCTTAGCTCCTCCAAGTACCCCTCCCCCATGTCAATCTCACCCACCAGCTCTCCCCAACATGCTGCCTAAACAGCTCCCGCCCCGGCCCGATGTCACTCGTTTCTAGACAGCGACCATTTCTAACCACATTTACCTGGCCCAGCAAGCTTGGCAGTCAGTAAGGGCCGGAGTGGGAGACCCCCTACTTCTTGCTCTGTCCTCCTACACAGGCTCACCCCCACCCCCTGCCTCCGTTTCATCTGACCTGTGGATCTAAATTTCCCTGACTCCTCATCTGGACATCCCATGGTCCCCCCAAGTCCTAGAACAAACCCCATCCTTTGCCACACGGTGGCCCAAAAGCTTTTCCCACACCACTTTCCAAGAAGCAATGTGAGGCAGTGGTTGAGAGCACGGACACTCAGGAGCCAGACTTTCCAAGCTTGAATCCGGTTTCAGGCTGTGTGGCCTCAGGCAACTCACTAGACTTCTCTGGGCCTGTCTCCCCACCTGTAAAGTGGGAAGAATAGTACCTACTTCCCGAGCTCGTAGTGAGGGTTGAATGAATGCTATGTGGCCGGGTAGTTCTCACTTCCTCGCTGGGGGTTCTCTGCTGGGTGATGGAACCTCTCTAATCCGGAGCCCTTCATCTACAGGATGGGAAGAGCAGTTCCCACCTTACATACCGTGCGAATCTAGTGAGATACTAGAGCAAAGCATTCCAGACCAAGCCTGGCCCACTGTAAAACTTGCCAGTGTTGGTTTTGTGATTTTCAAAATGCATATGTGGTCTTGGCACTCCTGACAGCCTAAAACCCTTCCGAGGCTCCCCATTACTTTAGGGATAGAGACCAAAATCCCACCCCAGCCTCCAGGTCTCATGGGGCAGGTCCCTCCTGCCATCCTGGCCGCTTCTCACTCCACATGCTCTGCATCCCTTTGCCCCTCTCACCACTTGGCCTTTGCACATGCTGTTCCACCTGCCTGGAACACTATTCCCTCTTTCATTTGATTCGCTCCCTCTCATCCTTCAGATCTTGGCTCAGGGTCACCTACTCAGGGGCACCTTCCTGGTCTTCCAACGCACTGTTCGCCCACCAGGGTTGTGGTGGGCCTGGCCTCCAGAGCCCTGCTCATGGCTAGCAGTGTCCCCCTTGGGGTGGCTCTTTGCTTCAAGTCTGTGTCCCTGTGACCCTGGGAGTTCCACGAACACAAGAGACTGTGGCTGGTTCCACTCAACTGTGGGAGCCCCTAGCACCCAACACAGTGGCTGGCACGGAGACACACAACCAACATTGAGGAATGAATGGATGGGTGAGAACCTTGATCCCTGACAGCCCCTCCGTGCATGCTGCCGAGGCTGGGGACACTGAGAGGGAGATGGGACCCGCACCCACTGGAGAAAGGGCAGCCCTGGCTGACTGGGGCCACTCTCCCCATAGCCTGGGGGCAAGCCTGGGCCCCAGAGACCAGAAAGGACCATGGGAGCAGGCCCTGCTGCCCACAGTCACCCAGACCACCTGCCCAGAGCAGACAGGATGCCATAATGATGGCAGTTCACTCCAGGCTAGGCTCTCGAATTCAGTGCTTGCATCAGCCCTGCACGGAGAAGGTGCCAGCAGTACCCACACTTACGGACGAGGAGACTTGGGCGCAGAGGCTGCATGACTTGCTGTGGTCAGATCCAGGACAGGAACGGGACCTGACCCGGGGCTCTGAGCCACCCCGCTCCACATCTGCTGGGCTCCCTGGAGCGCCGTGGGCCCTCCTGCAGCAGCGCGGTTCACCTCTCTGAACATCAGTCTCTTCATCTGAACCAAGGACCCTCCACTTAGAGCAGACAAAGGATGTGGCTCTGGGACATGTCCTTGAGCCCGAACCTACCCTGCCCGCTCTCCCTAGCCTCAGTTTCCTCAAATGTCACATGGAGCCGGGGGACGGGGTTGGATCTTGTGGTCTCAGGCCGACATTCTTCCAAGAGCCCCTCTAATGGGGTGTTTCCACTCTCTTTTTTCCATTAATGCACTCACATGGTTCAGAAATCTGAATGATACAGAAAGGTTTATAGCCGGATAACCATTTTCATCAATTTCTTGAATACCTTTCTCAGTATTTCTACATGTGAATAAAAGCAAATAGCAATTTATATTCCTCCCCCCACACTTGTTACAAGAAAGGAGGCCTGGGGGTGTACTGTAGTCAATACTGTTCTGTGCCGTGCTCCGGTCATTAGCAGATTCTGCAGATTGTCCCCTATCCACATACAGAGATTGTCTATGATCTTTTTTACAGCTGTGTAGTACTCCATTGTGGAACGCACCACGGTGTAGGTAGCAAGGGGCAGCTGAGAGTGCCAGTGTCATCTCCATCCTTCCCCTTGTGCAGGAAGGAAACCCCGGAGGTACTCATGACGTCCCTGTAAATCCTATTGGCTCCGCCTATAAAATGTACCAGCGTCCCACCATTGCCCCCTAGCTCTGCTGCTTCCAGCCCGGGCCAGGCCCCCGGGGTCGCTCAGCTGGACCACACACAGTGGCTTCCAGGCCAGTCTCCTGCTTCTGCCCTCGCCCCCTGCCCTCTGTCCTCCTGAAGCAGCCAGAGGGGTCCTGGGAAGACTGAGGCCAAATTCCACCCCTTCTCTGCCACAACACTCTCACTGCGCCACCCTCACTTGCTGTCAAGGCCGAGTCCTCACCCTGACCTCTGACCTCACCTCCCACCTTCGCCTCTCACTGCACTCTGGTCACCCCAGTCTCACTGCTTCTCCATCACATCAGGGCCCTCCTGCTCCGCCCAGGGGTCCCTCCCTCACCTCCTGCAGCTCTTGGCCCCAGTGTCACTCCCCAGTGTCACCTTCCCCAGTCCCTAATCACTGTTGCACATACACCTCCTCCCTGCTTTATTTTAACCCACAGCGCTCATCACCATCTGACCAATTATAGCTCTTCCTTGTTTTCCTTGTTTGTTGCCAATCCCCCCACCCCTGTATGTCAACTCCACAAGAGCAGGCTTTTTCTGTCTCCTTCTCAGCTGTATCCCCGGCGCTTTGACTGCCTGGCCCATGAATGAACAAACAGCGAATGCGTGCTGGCTCCAGCACCCCAAGGACAGAGGCCAGGCTGGCTGTTATCCAGGTGGGAGCCCCAGACAGGGACACGGCCTGGGCCATCGCTACTGACATGTCAGAGCTAAGCACCGTGGAGACCTCGGTGCCTGATGGATGGAGGCCTGCCTGGGTCTCTGGCTTGCCCAGGGGTTGGAGCAGGACCTTCAGCCCCCAAAACTCCTGGAAGGCCCAGGCTCTGGGGTCAGCTCAATTAAGCCCCTGCCTTCACCTAACATTAATTGAAGATCCGTGTTCAGCCATTCTGAGCCGTGTATGTCCAGATCCTTGATCTTTGGGCAGGGAGGGGCGGGGAGAGAACCTGAGGCCTCGGGTCCCAGAGCTGCTGCCCCTGAGTTCACACCCCCCAACCCCCTCGCCCCCCCACCACACACCCACTAACGAGCAACAACCACTACCACTTATGATGCAGATTCTCCAAAGTGGACTGGTCACTGGCCAGACAGTGGGTACTTGGCCTTGGGGTCAAATGTCCACACTGGAGCAATCAGCTGCACCCAGAGAAGGCAGGGGCCACAAGAACACTGCCTTCTCAGCAAGGGCAGAAACAGGGAGGAGAGGCCAGGGCTGGGGAGGCAACCCAGATACGAGCCATGTATGTGGCATCTCCAGCCACTTATGACACCCAGCAGCTCCATCCAGTCTTGCTTCCTCATGAAGGAGACAGGGCATGGCTTATCACTCCCATCCTACAGATGAGGAAACTGAGGCCCAGAGAGGATAAAAGGATTTCCCGAGGCCACACAGCCAGTCGCCAGCAGAGCTAGGAGTCAGAGCCAGGACTGACCCACCCTCTGTTTTTGCTACCCCAGCCCCCCGGCGTGGGGCTTCGCAAGGCCCTGCTGGAGTGCCACTAAGACACCCCCACTTTGTCCTGCCTTCTGAGCTGGCAGCCCGGTTCTCCCCAGTGCATTATTCATGTTCCCGAGAGCTGGCCAGGTCTGGTTACACTGACCACAGCCCTGGACACCTGCTCTGCCCATTCCCCTCCTCCCTTGCCCAGGACCTGCTGGGTCCAAAGTTCCCCTCCAAGGTAACTCAGCGGGCTTTGAACCTCCCACCCTGGCTCAGGAGAGGTGGCTCCCCTCTGGCCCAGGACGCATGCGCTAGGTGGATTCCCGCGGGTGGCTTCCCTGTTCTGGGACTCAGAGTCTCCCTCTGTGAAGTGGCAGTGACCCAAGCATTCACTTCGGTGGGCTGAGGCAGCTGAGGCACAGGGAGGGCTTGACCCGACAGCTCGGTCGTCCTCAGGGCGATTCTCAGGCCAAGATGGTCGCCCCCAGCACAGGCCTGGGCCAGGCCTCCCCTGCTCCCTGGTAAACAACACCCACACACTTTCCACCACTGTTGGGGTGAAACCCAAGGCGGCTCAGGAGGAGATGAATTATGGATCCGCCCTCCCGGAACCCGGTGGCAGCCAGAAGCAGCTTGGCTGTCCCTCCCCAGGCCACCCAGGCCAGTCCCGGCTGCTCCCAGCCCGAGGAGGCCGCGTGTCCAGCGGCGGGCAGGAGACGCAGCGTGTCCCTCTGTCTCCAAGTCCCAGAGCTCGTGACACGGGCCGAACCCCAGTGGGGAGCAGGCAGCCACCATGGCAAAGGAGGAAGAGGATGAGAAGAAAGCTAAGAAAGCGAAAAAGGGGAAGAAGGCTCCGGAGCCGGAGAAGCCCAAACGGAGCCTGAAGGGGACGTCGCGGCTGTTCATGGGCTTCCGCGACCGCACGCCCAAGATCTCCAAGAAGGGCCAGTTCCGGAGCGCGTCGGCCTTCTTCTGGGGCCTGCACACCGGCCCGCAGAAGACCAAACGCAAGAAGAAGGCACGCACCGTGCTCAAGTCGACGTCCAAGCTCATGACGCAGATGCGCATGGGCAAGAAGAAGCGGGCGATGAAGGGCAAGAAGCCGTCGTTCATGGTCATCCGCTTCCCGGGCCGGCGCGGCTACGGCCGCCTGCGGCCGCGCGCCCAGTCGCTCAGCAAGGCGTCCACGGCCATCAACTGGCTCACCAAGAAGTTCCTCATCAAGAAGGCCGAGGAGTCCGGCAGCGAGCAGGCCTCGCTGGACGCCTGGCTCAACCGCTCGGGCTCCCGCGTGGGCTCCCGCAAGCTGCCCTTCCCGTCGGGCGCCGACATCCTGCGGCAGGGAGGCCGCCTCCGGAGGTTCCCCCGCAGCCGCAGCATCTACGCGTCCGGCGAGCCGGTGGGCTTCCTGCCCTTCGAGGACGAGGCCCCGTTCCGGCCCTCGGGCTCCCGCAAGTCGCTGTACGGGCTCGAGGGCTTCCAGGACCTGGGCGAGTATTACGACTACCACCGCGAGGGTGACGACCACTACGACCGGCAGTCGCTCTACCAGTACGAGGAGGAGGAGCCCTACCTGGGCTACAGCCCCTACGGCCCCTACGGCCCCTACGGCCCCTACGACCCCGCCTGGCCGCCCTACGGAGACCACCCCCACGGGTACCCGCCCGAGGACCCCTACGACTACTACCACCCGGACTATTACGGCGGCCCCTACTACCCCACATACCCCTACGGCTACGGCTACGACGATTACGAGCCCCCGTACGCGCCCCCGCCGGGGTACGCGTCCCCCTACAGCTACTATGATGCGTACCAAGGCGAGCCGTACCCGCACGGCTACGACCTGGACCCCTACGCACCTTATGAGGCGCCATACCCGCCCTACAACCGCCCGTACGACCTCCCGTACGACGTACCCTATTTTGATCCCTACGGGCTGCCCTACGGCGCCCCCTATGGCGCCCCCTACGCCGAAGACATCTACGGTGGCGGGGACCCGGCCATCTACCCGCCCGAAGCGCCCTATCTTTACCCAGAGGAGACGGCCTTCGCGTACCCGTGGGTGCCGCCGCCCATCCTGTCGCCCCACAACCCGTACGCCCACGCCATGGATGACATCGCGGAGCTGGAGGAGCCGGAGGAGGCGGGCGGCGAGCGGCAGAGCACCTCGTTCCGCCTGCCCAGTGCGGCCTTCTTCGAGCAGCAAGGCATGGACAAGCCCGCCAGGTCCAAGCTGTCCCTCATCCGCAGGTTCCGCCTCTTCCCGCGGCCCCAGGTGAAGCTGTTCGGGAAGGAGAAGCTGGACGTGTCCCTGCCCCCGTCCCTGGACATCCCTCTGCCCTTGGGGGATGCGGACGAAGACGAGGAAGAGGAGGAGATGCCCCCGCGGCCCCGGGGGCCCTACGCGCACCCCTTTTGGGGCTTCCTCACGCCGCGCCAGCGCAACCTCCAGCGCGCCCTGTCCGCCTTCGGCGCCCGCCGCGGCCTGGGCTTCGGCCCCGACTGGGGCCGCCCCCCGCCTCGCCCGGCCACCTCGCTGGCGAGGTTCCTCAAAAAGACGCTGTCGGAAAAGCAGCCCACCCCGCGGCTCAGGAGCAGCCAGAAGGCGCGGCTGCGAGGCCCGGCGGTCCGGGAGGCGGCCTACAAGCGCTTCGGCTACAAGCTGGCCGGCATGGACCCCGAGCGGCCCGGCACGCCCATCGTGCTGCGGAGGGCCGAGGCGCGGGCGCGCAACAACAACAACTCGTGCCGGCCGCCCGCGCCCCCGCCCCGGCCGCCCTCCCACTGGAGCGCGCTCCTCTCCCCGCCCGCGCCCCCGGCCGCCCCGCCGCTAGCCCCGGCCCTCTCCGGCCTGCCCCGGGCCGCGTCGCCCGACGGCTCCCTCCGCCGGCACCCGCCGCCCTGGGCCGCGCCGGCTCACGTGCCCCTCACGCCCCCCGCCCGCTGGTGGGCCTTCGTGGAGCCCCCGCCCGCGAACCCCGAGGTCCCCCCCGAGCTGCTGGCCGTCCCGGGCCCCCGGCCCTCCTTCAGGGGCTCCCGCCGGCGCCCCGCGGCCTTCGGCCTTCCCTGGACCCCGCTGCCCTCGCGCCAGCCTTCGCTGAGGAGCCTGCCCCGCCTGGGCTACCGCTCGCCCGCGGGGGGCCCGTCCCCTCAGCCATCCCTCCGCGCCCCGCCTTTCCAGCCTCCCTTCTCGCCCCCGCCCCGCCGGCCCCGCTCGCTGCGGGAGCCCTCGACCCCGCGCCGCCTCTCTGGGCGCCTGGGCCCACCCCGCTCGCCCGTGCTGGGCTCCCCGCGGCCGCCCTCGCCGCCCCCTCTGTTGGGCCACAGCTCGCGGTGCCGCTCCTTCAACCTGCCCTCGCGCCTCCCGCACGCGTGGCGCCGCCACAGTGAGCCGCCCACCAGGGCCGTGAAGCCGCGAGTGCGCCAGCCCTTTCCCCCGCCTCCCAGCGCCGGCTCCTGGCCCGTGGCGGCAGCTGCCCCTGAGCCCCGGGAGAGCCGGCGCGAGTCTGAGGACTCAGCCACACCCTGGACGGTGCCCCCACTGGCCCCCAGCTGGGACGTGGACATGCCGCGCCCCCGGCGCCCACCCTCACCCTGGCCAGGAGGTGCAGGCAGCCGCCGTGGCTTTTCCAGGCCACCCCCTGTGCCCGAAAACCCCTTCCTCCAGCACGTGGGCCCTGTGCCGTGCCCTGCCTCCCGGCCTGAGGAAGCAGCCTCGGACCTGACCAGTGTCCTCCTGGGTAGATACCACGACCCAGGGCCTGGACAATTGGTAAAATCAGCCAGCCTGATCCCTGAGAAGCCGGAAGAAGAGGCCACTCTGGGGGAGCTTCAGCCACCAGCAGAGCCTGAGCCCCGGACCTCGACACCCCCCAAGGATTCCCCGCCAGAGCGGAAGGCGCTAAGGCTCAGCCTCTCCTACCCACTGGCCACGTGTGATAAGATGAGAGCCACGTGGCCACCATGGCGCCGCTGGGGGACACTGCCCAGTGTCCCAGCCCCCTTGGCACCCACTAGGGCCCCAGGGCCCCTGCCCAAGGCGGGTGAGCAGCGCCGGGCAGGCCCTGGGCGATTTGCGGTGGTCATGCCACAGATGCAAAAGCTCAGTGCTTTCCAGCGAGTTCGTCCTGCCGCCCTGCAGCCCCCTGTCCAGGTGATCCAGGACCCAGAGCCCTGCCCCAAGCCAAGAGCCTGGAGTTTGCTCTGGTCCTGTTTCTGGCTGCCGGCAGAGACCCATCGACCCTGGCCACGAGTGCTCGCCAGCCCCCAGTCCTGCCGCCTGGGCCCTGGAGCCAATTCCCTGCCCCATGGGGGCCCCTGGGACGAAGTTGGCCCCAAAAGCTGGTGGAACAAGGTATGAGAGCATAGGTCAGAGGGAGGGTTTGGGGGTTCGGTCCTGAGAGACAGGGCAGGAGACAGCCTCACGATCCTGGTGAGCCGCCGCCTGCTTGGGCCTCAGTTTTCCCATCTGTAACCTGAGGAGAAGAGCCTTTGGGCTCCCAGAGCCTCTGGGAGATTGAACAAGAGGATGCCCAGCACAGGTGGGCACGGTGCAGAGACTCCAGAAACTCCTCCCGGTCAGTTTAGGGAAGGGATCTTGTCCCAGCCTGTGCTCTGGGCCAGTCTGGATGGCGTGTCTGTCCCCAACAGCCCCTCAGAGATTTTGTCTGAGTACAGAACTTCAGGACATGCCTGTCCACCCTGTCCCATCCTCACATCCACGTCCATACTGTTTCTCTTGCCACCTGCTGACCCTTCCCCGGGCTGGAGTCTTTCTCTTTTGACTTCCCGCTTAAGGGCAGTTCCCTGGGCTGCAGGATTCTGAACTGTCCGAGGGCGAGGGGCTCAGGAACCAAACTTCCAGTGTGCTCATGGGATGGGGAGGAAACTGAGACCCAGAAGGTCACACGGCGGATCAGGGGCCGGCGCAGGAGTCTGTCTGGGCCCCCCTGTGCGGTGCAGGGCAGGTGGCTTGTCTGAAGGGTGCCAAGCTCGTGCCTGGCTACCATGCTCATGGCGGAACGCGAGCCCGATGCTGGGTGGCCCTCAGTGCAGGGGGGTGGTCACCGGAGACTCCCCCGGGACGCCTGGGGTGGGCGGGGCACGCCGGGGCGGCGGGTGTTTCTCAGTCTCTGCACACGGTGCCCCGGGGAGCGGGCGGCTGGCCGGCCCGGCAATGGCGACCGGGGCGGCCTGGCTGCTGGGGGGACCCTGGCCCCGGCGCCGGGTGCCCCGTGCCGTGTGGGCCGCAGCATTGTGGGAGCGGGGCGCGGGGCGCCCAGGGGTGAGGGGCAAGGATGCCTGGGCCCTCCTCACTCTGGAATACGTGAGTGGCTGAATTATTCAGGGTTTGTGGCCACTGGCGCACATGGCCAGACGGGTGGGCGGGAGGCCAGGGCCTCCAGGGTGATACTTGCTGTGCCCTACTTAGCGGCCTGGTGACAGGCATGCAGCATGCAGGGCTCCCTCCTGGTGTCCCCTTTCCTGGCCTGCTCAGAGAAGGGTGCGGGCTGGATCCGAGAGGCTGCAAAGGCGGGATGCACACAAACAGGCTTTTATGCCTGGGACACGTTCTTAGGCGTACTGTGGCCAAACCGGGAAAGCCGGGATGTGTACTGCGTGTGCGCCAGGGTCTGAGCAAATGTGGCATCCTTGGTGGCGCAAGTGTGCATGTAGATGGGCCCGGTGGAGATCCCGCAGCCCACAGGTGGGGGTTGAGACCCCCCCGCCCAGCTGTGGTTGAGACAGCCCCGGCCCTCCACGCACTTGTGAATGGGTCAGCTGGACATTGAGAGCATGTGCCTACGCATGTGAGTGTCTCTAGCCAGGCAGCCCAGGCCTGCATGCGTGTCCACTGGCATTTTGCAAGACCACGGTGTGTGTGAGAGTTGCATGAGCTGCAAATGCCTTTGCTTGTGGGTCTGAGTGTAGGGGGTCTACGTGTTTGCCCTGGGATGGATGCAGGGGTAGGATGCTGAGTGGGACAGTCTCAGTGTCCGCCCTCCCCGAGGCCCCCTCCACCGGGACATGGGTATTCATTAGATTGTCACATAAGCAAAGACGTGGGGTCCACCCGGGGAAAGGGTGTCAGCACTGGGAGAGCATGAGGTTGGGAGGACTTCCAGGCAGGGAACTGTGTGTGTGTGTGTGTGCTCGCCCCCAGGTCAAGGATACTTGGGAGCACACGGGAGCACCTGCCACAGGGAACACGTGGGCAGAGGGCAGGCATGTGCCCCATGAGTAAAGCTTGCATGCAGCCTCCACGGGCTACAGTATTCCACAGCAAGGAGGCCCCAGGACCCGGCCTGGCTTTGGCCTTGAGGTTCTCTCCTCCGCAACAGGAGCAAGTCCCAGGCATCTCCGGGCCAGGCGGCCAGGCAGGGGCACTCTCCAACCAGGCCGACCACAGACTCTCTCTGACAGATGCACTCCATCCGCAACCTGCCCACCACACGCTTCCGCGAGCAGTCCCGGGAGGATGGTGTGGAGGACATGACGCAGCTGGAGTGAGTGGAGTGGGGTGGGGGGCGTCGGCAAGGGGTCACCACGGGGTTGCCCACTCCTGGCCAGAGCGCTTCCTCCTGCTAGGGGTGCCTCTCACCTCCTGGAATGTTTCCAGAGCCTCCATGCTCTCGTCTACGAAGTGGGGGGCATGCAGTGTTACAAAGCCTGGTGTGTGTGTGTGTGTGTGCGTGTGCGTGTGTGTGTGTGTGTGTGAGCTGTGAGTCACACAGGCCTGAGTTCAAATCCCAGCCTCACCACTTCCTGGCTGGGAGACCTTGGGCAAATCACTTTGCCTCTCTGTGGGCCCAGATGTCCCCTCTTCATGCCCTCCCAGAGACCTCCAGGAGACCACCGTGCTGTCCAACCTCAAGACGAGATTTGAACGGAACCTCATCTATGTAAGTCCCGGGGCTGACTCTTCCCTGGGCTCAGATCAGAAAAGTAACTGCCTTGTGGGGCCACAGTGGGAAGCAGAGATTTCTCTGCTGAGCCCCCATTTGTGGCCTCTGGTTTGAATTCTGAGGTTTCTACCATTTGAGTACAACATGCTAGGGCCTGGGGTTCGAAAATCCTAAGTCCTAACACAGAGAATTTTAGGATGGTGGGTGCCACCCACAAGGGCTCTGGACACCTCAGAATGCCCTGGCCTCCCGACTCCCAGCCCACTCCGGGCAGTGGAGATTTGACCTCACTTCGAGGAAGAAGCTTCTGGAGCCTGGCCCTGACTATGCGTAAATGAAGTACATGACAGCTGACACAGCCACCTTTGCAGATTCTTGGCTGTAGGGTTTTGCTCACTTTACTCTACTCCGAGCCTCAGCCTGGTACAGTGCCTGAAATTCCCCAACCGGAGTAGATGACCTGTCGAGCTGTGAGAGGGCCCCAGGCGCAAACACGGAGGCTCGGCAGCCAGACACCTGGCCCCATGGAAACGGGCTCCTGGAAGCAGGGGAGGAGGGCCACGAGGAGGCATAAGCCCTGAGACCACTGTCTGCCCGGCAGACCTACATCGGCAGCATCCTGGTGTCGGTGAACCCGTACCGAATGTTCGGAATCTATGGGCCAGAGCAGGTGCAGCAGTACAGCGGGCGGGCCCTGGGAGAAAATCCCCCGTGAGTGTCTCTGGGGATGGGGAGGGGGCTGTCCTGGGCTCTCCCGGGTCCCTCTGCCTGACCTTAGCGAGTCCCCGCCTGCCCCTGAGCCAGGGGTAGGGCCACCTAGTGGTGAGCAGCCCACCTGTTCGGCCCAGTGGTCTCTCTCCGAGTCTGGCCACAGTCCTCCCTAGGTTGGAGGCCACTGTGGCTCCGACCAGAATGGGGCAGGGAGCATTTCCCCAGGGTGAAGGGTGGAGCAGAACTGGCTGCTTGGGTGAACAGAGATGCTCACCTACCTAACCCCTGAGGGGTATGAGAGGCAGGGTCCTGTCTCAGTGATACCTGTGGCCTGTCTCTCCAGGCACCTCTTTGCAATTGCAAATCTTGCTTTCGCCAAAATGCTTGATGCCAAACAGAACCAGTGCATAATCATCAGGTGGGTCAGGCTGGGGATTTCAGTGTGCGTGGGGCAGGGTGGGGGTGGGGGAATGTATGGGAGGAATCTCAGATGAAAGGTCTGCATCAGGCCAGACCCGCTGTGGGAGCTGGGAAAAATCACTCGGCATCTCTGGGCCGGCCCACCCGTGTCCTCTTGTGCCGTAGGAGGTCAAAGAAGGGTAAGGGTAGGGGGGAGCCCAGAAGAGGCAGAGACCTGGTTGGTGCTCACTTTGCTCCTTTGCCCCGTCAGCGGAGAGAGTGGCTCTGGAAAAACTGAGTCTACCAAGTTGATCCTGCGCTACCTGGCCGCCATGAACCAGAAACGAGGCATCACGCAGCAGGTGAGTCTGTCCGTTGCGTGGTCTGCCTGACTTCCCGGGACTCCCGAGCTTAATGCTCCCCTTAGTGCTCTCCTCGGCCCCACTTGGAGGATGGAGAGGCTGAGGCCAGGGTTGCACTGGGAGGGCTCCCAGGACTCCAGCTCTTTCTGCCACCACCCTCCCCACCCAGGGCTTGGCTGCAGGGGAGTTCCCTCCTGCCTATGCTCCAGAGCAGCTCTGGTTCCCACCCTGCTGGGCCTGGCCAGAGCAGAAGCCCCATTTCTCCTGCCTGGCCTCACCTTCCTGGTGGAGTAAGAGGAAGGATGGGCCTAGGCATGGGGGTGGGCTGCAGGAAATGCTGGGACACTGAGGACATGGGACTGGGGGAAGTGCAGGATTGGAGCATTATGGAGAGCGCTAGGTCCTCCAAACCTGAGAATTTTAGACCCTCGGTAAAGCTTTCCTGGGGACATACTGTGTGTCAGGCCTGGGCTAGGTGATGAGGAAGTAGGCAGCAGCAATGCAGACAAATGTTCCCACCCTCATAGGAATTTCTTTACAGTAGAGAACACAGAAGGAAAGAAATACACAAGGAAATTATGTGTATGTGAAAGGGTGGGAAGTTGTGGACAAAAAAAAAAAAGCAGGGAGGAGGGTGGGGAGTTTGGAGGGTTATAATTCGAAGCATGGTGGTCAGTGAAGGCTCTACTGAGAAGGTGAGGGAGTGGGCCCTGAAGACATCTCACGGAAGAGCAAACAGGCAGAGGGAAGAGCAAGTGCAAAGGCCCTGGGGTGCAAGGAGGTCTGATGTGCCCAGGGGATGGCAAAGTGGCATCATGGAGTCCAGGTGAGGGAGGACAGTGGCTTTGGCCAGGGAGATAGTGACAGAGATGGTGAGCACAGCTAGACCCGGGTGCAGTTTATTTATTTATGTTTTTTTTTTTAAAGATTTTATTTATTTATTTGACAGAGAGATACACAGCGAGAGAGGGAACACAAGCAGGGGGAGTGGGAGAGGGAGAAGCAGGCTTCCCGCTGAGCAGGGAGCCCAATGCGGGGCTTGATCCCAGGACCCTGGGACCGTGACCTGAGCTGAAGGCAGACGCTTAACCATCTGAGCCCCCCAGGTGCCCCCCAGGTGCAGTTTCAAGGGCAGCCAGTGACTTGCTGAGGGACCAGATTGGGGTGTGAGAGAGGGGATTGGTCCAAGGGTAACCCCAGGCATTTGGCCTGAGCCATAGGCCGCGTGGAGCTGCCATTGGCTATGTGGGCAGGGCTGTGGAGAAAAGGCAGTCTTTTCTTCTGAGGAATCTGCTGGGCGTCCTTACAGAGATGGTGGGAAATTGGTGGATACACCATGAGCCTGGAACTCAGGGAAGGTGAGGCTGGAGGCAAAGGCCCAGCAACTCAGACTCCAGAACCTCCCTTTGCTCCAGGTGGGGCTTTCAAAACCTCTAAGTGTAGACTTCCGGAAGGACTGGCTGGGTAGGCAGGGAAATGTGTGCTTTGAGCCCTCCTACGTCTGGTGCTTTAGATATGGGGTCACACTAGAGCCGCACACAGGCCCCGGGAGGCAGGTATGTTTGTGTCCATTTATGGACTGGGAAACTGGGGTCTGGGAAGGGAGAGCACTTACCCCATGTCCGGAAGTGTGGGGGCGGAGGAGGTGGGATCTGAAGCTCAAGGCAGAGAGCAGTCTTGGCAGGGGTGAGGGAGGACGGTCAGAGGGGTGGAACGTGGCTGGGTCTGGGGGTTTCTGTGCCAGGCCTTCTGTAGGTGTGAGGACGGGCCTGCCAGATGCAATGCTGTGGGCTCATTTCCTAGCTGCCGCTCTGCCCTGCTCACGTAATCTGACAGTCCTTACCTAGGGTCGGTTTTAGGTATGGCTGGATCCGGGGTCTTAAACGATGTCCCTTGTTTGGGCGCTATCCTCCCCATCTAGGGGCATCATTCTCAACCTCTCTCCCATCGATCAGCAAGATAGTGCCACAGTGTACCACCCACACCTCCCAACGTGCCCAGAAAAGTCTCAGGGTTTCCTCTTGTTGGACTGGTTTGGGCCACCTGTCCTCACTGGGCCCAGTTGTGCCTCAATGGGCCGAGGCCCAGGCCACAGGCTCTGCCTCTGGGCTGGGAATGCGACAAGTGTTCCCCGGGGGGTGGAAGGTGGCTGGATGCTGCCCAGCCCAAACCACAGGCTATCCCCCGACCTGCGGGTTGAGCTAGAGGGCCCCACAGGACCACATGTTCACCCGTCCAGCCCAGCAGTCCTCTCCCCAGCCCCCGGCTGGGCATTAGGGACAGAGGAGTGGCTCACTCCACACTCAGATGTCCGCAAGGGGATTTCAGACTAGGGGATGGCATAGGCCAAAGTCCAGGCAGACCCCAACTCACTGAACAACCACAGGCCAGCTCCCACTCTCGCCTGGGCCGCAGTCTACTCCTTTGTATGATGGACATAGTATTTCCTGGGCTAAATGGGACCATGAGCGTGAACAGATGGAGGGAACTGGCACCTTCCCCAAAGTAACATTTCTGCAGAGAGCGGGCCTTCCCTGCTTCTTTCCTGAGAATTTATCCCAAGGAAATGACTCAGCCCGAAAACGCTGTGTACACAGATACGTGCATGCTTGGCGCGGTGTTGTGATCTCTCTCTTGGACTCTGGAGTCCCCGGGCACACTACCTCACCTTTCCAAGTCTGTTTCCTGATCTGTGCAATGGGTGCATCAGTACCTACCTTGCAGGGTGGTTAACAGCCATATAATTAGGGCAAAGGGTCTGGCACGTGGTGGTTGCCTAATACACGGGAGCTGGGACTGGCTCTGGCTTGGGCAGCTCTGCGGTCCGAAAATGCTGGGCCTTGTGTCATCCGTTCAGCAGATATTGTTTGAGGGTTTCCGATGCTCCTGGTCCGGTGTAGATGCTGGAGACCCAGAGATTGCACACAAAGATTCTTGCCTGTGGAGGCTTATATTCTGGGGGGGGGGGGGGGGGGGGTGGGGGGGGCGGGGAGACAGGATACAAGGAAGTGAGAGGATTTGCCAGCAGAGGGCTACAGAAGGAGAGAACTCTGGTCCAGAGGCCGGCGTGGGCCTGGGTGAGTCAGGTGGGCTGTGCAGGGCGAGGGAGGGAAGAAGGGGAGATGGGACCAACCAGGAGCTTGGCTGTGCAAGGGCTTGGCTTGGAGCCTGAGTGACGTGGAAGCCATGAGGGGAAACATGACCTAACACAGGTTTTCAAAGGACCCCCGGAGGGAGCAAGGCCAGGATCAGGAAGGCGGCTCCTCTGGGAGCCCAGGTGATTGACCAGTGGTGGTGGCCACGGGGATGGGGTAAAGAGGACATCCCCAGAACCTTTTGGCAGGTAGACCCAGCAGACTCCCACACCCTGGGGTCACACTGCAGTCTCCAGGCCCAGACAGCTGGGGTCTCGAAGGTTCATGGGTTTGCTCTCACCTGGCAAAGCCCCTGCCCACCCCAGTGGCCCAAAGGTGTTGGTGGTCCCTCCATGGTCTAAGGCCCCTGGCATCCTGGAGGGAGAGGGTTCAGTGCTACAGGTGACCTGCTTCTGTTCTTGTTCTTCTCTCCTCCTCCTCTGTCCTGGGTGCTCCTGAAGATAAAGGTACTTGGGAGTGTGCGTGTGTGTGTGTGTGATGGCAGGATGGGCAGGAAGGGGCATCCAGCGGCCTGTCCTGGCTGGGGGGCTGCTGTGGGAGGGGCTGGGGTCTGGGAGAGGGTAGCTGTGGCCTGATGTGGGGGTTGACAGCATGAGGGGTGTTGGGAGGCACTGGGGAGACCCAAGGATTCTACAAGGAGCCCACCTGCAGTTGCCCCTCACACAGGGGGTCCTAGGGGAGGTCCGTGTCTGCGAAAACCTAGGGGTGGCCCTAGCTATGCTCCCTACTCCAGGCCCCCAGAACAATTCCCACATCTTCTGGGGTCCAGATCCTGGAGGCAACACCCCTCTTGGAGTCCTTTGGTAACGCCAAAACTGTCAGGAACGACAACTCCAGCCGCTTCGGGAAGTTCGTGGAGGTCTTTCTGGAAGGGTGAGTGGGGCGGTGGAGGGAGGGGCCCCACAAGGCCTTGCGGTGCACCCCATGTCCTGGTGCAGCCCCTTAGTGCCCACACCAGCCACCCCGCCCACCCCCCTACCCTGCACAAGCTGACTGTGCTCCCCCTCCCCAGGGGCGTGATTTCTGGTGCCATAACCTCCCAGTACCTGCTCGAGAAATCCAGGATTGTGTTTCAGGTGGGACAGGCCCCCCCGGGCCCTCGTGTGCTGAGACGGGCTGGGGCTAGGCAGATACTCAGAGCCTGGCACCTGGTGGGGCTGGGGCAATGCTGAATTAATGAACAGGGATGTGTGTCTGTGTGAGCATGTGATCTCCCCTCTCTCACCCCCTCCAGCCACACTGGCCCTTTCTTGTCCCTGAAACACCAGCCATGATCCTGCCTCAGAGCCTTTGTACCTACGATTTCTTCCCTCTGAGCACCCCTCCCCCAGACACCCACGTGACCCAACCCCTCATCTCCTCCAAGTCTTCCCTGAAATGGCACCTGCTCAGGGAAGCTACCCCATTTAAGATGAAGCCCCTCTCCACCCCACCAGAACCCCCCAGCCCCTTCCCTGCGTTATTTCTCCCCAGAGCACTCTGTTCTGTCGGACATATCTTATTGTCCCCAGCGACTTGCTGGGTGGGTGTCTATCTCCAGAGCTAGCAGCTGGGCTCCAGGAGGTCGAGGGCTTCTATGTCCCTTGTTCCCCGCTGGATCTCAAGGGCCTACAACAGGGCCTGGGGTGCAGTTGGCGCTCAGCCGCCCTGCCTGAGTAAACCAGCAGGAGGCCCTGTGTGTGCACATCTGGGCCACGGACAGAGCACATGGAGGTGTGCGCGCCCGGTGTGCACAAGAGAAGAAAGGCTGCCTTTCTCTTAGTCCTCCAAACAAAATTAAATCCTGACCAGCATTCCAGCGCTTCTCTGCCCCCGGCCCCGGCCCCAGTCAGAGCCAGGCTGGGGGCTCACTCGTCCCAGGTGCCCGGTCTCACCTGTATCAGTATGGGCGGGCACACCTGGCCTTGTATGTGTGTCGGGGGTTCATCTAGGTGGGTGGCTCCCTTCTCTGCACCCACCCACCCACCCTGCAGGCCAAAAACGAAAGGAACTACCACATCTTCTATGAGCTGCTAGCCGGGTTGCCCGCCCAGCTGCGGCAGGCCTTCAGTCTGCAGGAGGCTGAGACCTACTACTACCTGAACCAGGTGAGCACTGGCAGGCATCCAGGGGCCCCCAGGCCTGGCACCCCTGCCGCATCACCCTGGGCAGGCTGAGAGAACCAACTCATGGTGTCCTAATAGCCTGTGAAGGTGATGGGGCGGGGGGGCACGACTTTGGATTTAAAGTGTCTCATCACGACAAGGGTGACAGGCATTTTTAGGGTCCAAAGTGGGGGAAGAGGAGACCTCCCTGACTTCATTTCTCTATAACCTAGAACAAAGCTAAGCAGCCTGGAGTTACGGCACTTCCCCTTTTGTGCCTCAGTTTCCTCATCTGTGAAATGGGGACAGCATAAGACCACTTTTTAGGGATGTAGTGGCGACTAGATGAGAGAACATCTATAAAGCGCTTGATCATGGCCTGCCTCCTGGCCCGTGGGGGTGGAACAGAGCTGGAGTGCCTGCCCAGGGTCCCTGACCCCCGGCCCCTGCCCTGGGCCAGGGCGGGAACTGTGAGATCTCAGGGAAGAGTGACTCCAACGACTTCCGCCGGCTCCTGGCCGCTATGGAGGTGCTGGGCTTCAGTGGTGAGGACCAGGACAGCATCTTCCGCATCCTGGCCTCCATCCTGCACCTGGGCAACGTCTACTTCGAGAAATATGAGGTGAGAGAGCCCACAGCCTGCCGTGGGGCCCTGGCACCCTCAGGACACAGGTCATCTCCTCAGAGGCTTGGGGGACATGGATATTTGCCTTTCCGGGGTACGCCATGCGCATTTCATTTGTTCTCTCTCCCACCCCTGCCCCCACCATTGGGGTCATTCCTCTTTTTTTCTTATTGATGTATGAGAGCTTTTTACATATGAGAAGAAAACCAACCCTTTGTCCTTGATGGGAATTGCCAGTATGTTTTCTGGCTTGTCATTTGTATTTTGATGTGTATCCAGGTGTTTTTTTTGTTTTTGTTTTTTATTGGTGTTTTGCTTGGTGGTTGGTTTGTTCTGTTTTGGTTTGGTTTTTTGCCATGTAGATTTTTCAGGTATTTTATTTATGAATCTTTTCTTAAATAAAATTTAGATTTTGTATCATTTTTAGAGAGACACTTATCTCTCTAAAATTGTAACAGCGTTCTCCCATCATTTTTTTCAAAACTTTTTATGGTGTGTTTGTGTGTGTTCACATTTAATCTTTGGTTCGTCAGGAATTTATCCCCGTAAGGTGTGAGGTAGGAACGCAATTCCTTTTTTTCCATACAATTATTCAATTACCCTAATCCTGTAATTGAAGAAATAAATATTTATCATGTACTAAATTCTCACGTACATTTATGCCTAATTCTTGATTTCCTGTTGTGCTTCATTAAACTGTGTTGTGTGTCTATCTCCACACTGTTTTGTTTGTTTAAGATTTTATTTATTTATTTGAGAGAGAAAGAGAGAGAGCACGAGCAGGGGGAGGAGTAGAGGGAGAGGGAGAAGCAGGTTCCCTGCTGAGCAGGGAGCCCAACCCTGGGCTCCATCCCAGGACCCTGAGGTCATGACCCAAGCTGAGGGCAGACGCTTAACCGACTGAGCCACCCAGACGCCCCTAAAATTCTCTACAGTGTTTTAATTATTGTAACTTTAAAACGTGTTTGACTGTCTTGTAGGGTCCCCTTCACTCCCCTTCTATCTCAGAATTTTCCTGGTTTTTCTAGCCTATTCATGTTTTTTATATGAACTTTAAATTGAGTTATCTACTTTAAAACACACTGCTGTTGGTATTTGGCATAGACGGACGCGCAGGAGACGGCCTCGGTGGTGAGTGCCCGGGAGATCCAGGCCGTGGCCGAGCTGCTGCAGATCTCCCCCGAGGGCCTGCAGAAGGCCATCACCTTCAAAGTGACCGTGAGTCCCCAGGCCCCGGAGCTGTCAGAGCCTCCCGCCTGCACTTGGACGACGTAGGCTGCTCCCTCCACCTCAAATGCTCTTCCCTTTCCTACACGTACTCATCCTTCAAGACCTGATGCAAGCATCCCCCCATCCAGGGAGCCGCCCCCACCCCTGTCTGGGTCATTACCTCCCCTGGGCTCTCACAGCCCCTGGCCCTTTGTCCCTTCCCAAGGCTGATCTCGCTGGGTCTGTCTGCTTATGCCTCTGTCTCCCCCATTAGACCAGCGGCCCTGCCCCCGCCAGCTGCATAGCCAGGCGGAAGGGGGATGAGTGTGTCCTGTTCTGCCTCTGGCCGGCTGTGTGCTTGACACCAGTCACACCATCATTCTGGCTCTCTTCCCCGTGCCCCCCCTGATCCTCCGGGGGCTTCCTGGAGGTGGCGGCCAGCCCGCTGTCATTCAGGGGCCTCATCCCTCCCCAGGAGACAATGCGAGAGAAGATCTTCACCCCGCTGACCGTGGAGAGTGCCGTGGATGCCAGGTGAGGCCTTGCTCCTCCCCGCCCGACCCCCAGATCCCTGCCCCCCACCCCCGCACCGTGCCCACCTGGCCCAGCACCATCTCTGCTCCAGAGACGCCATCGCCAAGGTGTTGTACGCGCTGCTCTTCGGCTGGCTCATCGCCCGGGTCAACGCACTGGTGTCTCCCCTGCAGGACACGCTGTCCATCGCCATCCTGGATATCTATGGCTTCGAGGTAGGGCTGCACGGGTGGGTGAGGGGCAGGGGACATAAAGCCTCATCTCCCTCCCTTCGCTGTCGACAGCATACACCGTCATCTGCCCCTGATCTCCTCTCCTTCACTCACGCACAAGCACTCCCCGAGGCCACGGAAGGCGGGGGGGGGGGGGGCACTGGGCGGCCGGGGCCGGGGAGCGGGGCCCTGGGTGGGGACACGTGAGCTACTGGCCAAGGAGGGAGCAGCCCAGCCTCACTGCCCACCTGGCAGGACCTGAGCTTCAACAGCTTCGAGCAGCTGTGCATCAACTATGCAAACGAGAACCTTCAGTACCTTTTCAACAAGATCATCTTCCAGGAGGAGCAGGTGTGCGGAGCCTCCCTTAGCCGTCCTGTCCCCTCCTGACTGGCCAGTGGGCCTCCTTGGAGCCAGACAGGATAATGCTGGCTCTTTAAGCACAAACCGGGGGTGATCAGGCAGAGCGCCGGGAAAGGCATTCTAAGCCAAGGACCAGCACCTGTGAAGGCCTGTGCTCTGGACGGGGAAGATGCTGGGTGCTGAGCTGACAAAAGCCCTCTTGTGGTGGTGGTGGGGGTCCTCCCCTGCTTCAGGGCTGTCCCAGGCGGAGGGTGGAACAGGGCTCAGAGATGGTTCGTGTTGCCGTCCTAGGGAGTGAGCTTCCTGTGCAGGCAGAAATGCCCCTGGCCAGGCCCCTTCAGATGGATCCCGCCTGGGAGGCAGGGTGGATGGGGCCTGGGCAGGGTGAGGAGGCTGAGCGCCTGACGCCCGCAGGAGGAGTACATCCGGGAACAGATCGACTGGCGGGAGATCACCTTTGCCGACAATCAGCCGTGCATCAACCTCATCTCACTAAAGCCCTATGGTATCCTGCGCATCCTCGATGACCAGTGTTGCTTTCCCCAGGTGAGCCACGGACGCTGTGTGAGCCTGGTCAGGTCGCTCAGCGTCTCTGAGCCTCATGTCCTCATCAGGCCTAGGTCCTGCCTTCTCTGCTCTGGCCTGGGGTACAGGAGCTCGGGACACCCAACCTGCCATTCACGACCTGGGTGATGGAGGCTGGATAGGGGGCTGTGGGTGTCCAGAGGAGGGTACCAGCCTGGGAAGTCACAGAAGGCTTCCCGGAGGAGGTGACCTTGAGGTTGGGCCTCAAACTCTGATTGGAAGACACAAGTGGGGGGGGGTCTACTTAAGCCTCCCCACTTAGGACAGTGGGCAGCCGGAGGCGGCTGTGATTTGCTCCCTCCCAGCGCTTGCCGGGAAGCAGTCCAGGCTGGAGGGTCTGCCACTAGCCCCGGAACAGGGTGCCCAGGTCCCCTGCCCCCCCTCTGACCCCTGCCTGCCCACAGGCCACAGACCACACGTTTCTGCAGAAGTGCCATTACCACCACGGCGCCAACCCGCTCTACTCCAAGCCCAAGATGCCGCTGCCCGAGTTCACCATCAAGCACTACGCAGGCAAAGTCACCTATCAGGTGAGACCCAGGACAGCCTGCACGGCCTCTGGTGCCTCTGGCCCCCTGCTGATCCTCAGCTGTGTGACCTCAGGCAAATTGCCTTACCTCTCTGGGCCTATCTCTACGACATCTGGAAAATGGGGATAATGATAGTGTGGTGAGTGTGGAAGCCTAGGGCTGCGGTGGGTGATAAAGAGTAGCTGTTATCAGTAATGATGCAGTCGCTCTGTTATCTCAGACACATTCCTGCCCTGGAGGTGTCTCAGGCCAGGATTCCAAGCTTCTGTCTCCACTTAGGCCTTGTTTTCCTCATCTGTAGGACAGACACAGGACAGTGTCCTCCACTGAGGATGGGGGCCAAGACCCAGACTGGTTATGTGCCCCCCTCCCCAGAGGATGGGAAGGGTAGTGGGGGCAGAAGGGGAGGGGACCACAGCAGGGAGAAGGGTCCAGTACCTCCTAGGACAGATAGGGAGATAGAGGCCTGTAGGGGCAGGGCCAGGGTCCCCCAGGGGCTGGGAGCCCCTGACCCGCTATAGGGAGGAAGGGAGGTAGGAAGGGAGCAGACAGGCTGATGCACACTGGGGCATGTTATCCCCCTGCCCTGTCCCCCAGGCTGCGTGGGCTCCAACCCAAGCTGCCCCCTTGTTGCCCCTTTGCAGGTGCACAAGTTCCTAGACAAGAACCATGACCAGGTGCGCCAGGATGTGCTGGATCTCTTTGTGCGGAGCCGGACACGGGTAAGCAAGCCTCGTCTCCTGCTACTCTGCACCCCCCCTCCCCGAGCACCCAGACCACCATCAGGCCCCTCTCACAGTCCAGGAAATGGGGAGGTCCCCTAGGTACCCAGGTGCTGGTCCTGCCTCTGGTGCACCCTAGCTCCAGCCAGGCTCAGACCCTGATCTCAACCCTAACCCAGAGTCTTGCCTTGCTCTGTACTTTCTCCCATTTCTGGTCCTGCCCCTTGAAGGGTCGTGCCCCTGGCCAGCCCCATTGGATCGCCCTGCCTGTCCCCTGGCCCATCCTGGCCCTGCCCACCCAGCCGTGCCTTGCCCACCCAGCCATGCCCAGCCCTATCCCTTCACTGAGCAGTTCTCCCAAATAGCCCTGTTGTTCTCAGTCACTCACCCCATTCTCTGGGCCTCCGCCTTCTTCTCTGTCAAATGGGCACCCTCCTGAGGTCATTGCCAGAGTTCATGACCATGTGTGCAGGAGGCCACCTTGGGGCCAGGTGCACAGTCAGACTGAAGAAAAAAAGTCAGCCCGACCATGAGACGGGTCCCTTGGAAGGTGCTGTGCACCCTGACTTGAGAGGTGTTTAATCCAAGAGGACAGCGGCCTTGCAGAGAGAGGGCTGGGGCCCAGGGAGGTAGTTTTCTTATCCTTCTGGTTTGGAGATTTGACTCTTTTTGTTTTTAATGCCTTTTGTCCCCACCCACCCCCACCCCCGCCCACCAACCTCTGTTTCCTCGTTTCTGTCTCTCGGCCCCCTACCCCACTGTGTCTTCCTGTCTTTTGGCGCCTCGACCACTGCCCCGGCCTCAGGTGGTGGCACACCTCTTCTCCAGCCACACCCCACAGGCTGCCCCTCAGCGCCTGGGCAAGAACAGCTCCATCACTCGGCTCCACAAGGCACATACAGTGGCCGCTAAGTTCCAACAGTCACTCCTGGATCTGGTGGAAAAGATGGAGAGGTGAGCACGCAGGTGGGTGGGCACCCAGCCTCACCTCTGACCCACCCCACAACCTGCAGGGGTAAGCACTTCCCTTCTCTGGGGCCTCACACCGCCCTCCTCCCGCCCCTGTGCAGGTGTAACCCCTTGTTCGTACGTTGCCTGAAGCCCAACCACAAGAAGGTATGTGATGGCTGAGGTCCCTGGGAGAGTCAAATCCTCTCCCCCGTGCTGTGTGACCTGGGGCAAGTGGCTGTGCCTCTCTGGGCCTCCATCTGCCCAGCCCACTGTGGGGACTGTTTGTCATTGCTAGTGCCCGTGGCACATGGGTGGGCCAGTGTGCAAACTCCCTATCTGGGCCCTCCTTACAGGAGCCAGGCCTCTTTGAGCCAGATGTGGTAATGGCGCAGTTACGCTATTCGGGGGTGCTGGAGACTGTGCGAATCCGCAAGGAGGGCTTTCCAGTGCGCCTGCCCTTCCAGGTGTTCATCGACAGGTACTGCAGTCAGCGTGGTTCCTGAGCTCCACAGATCCTTACCCAGCTCCCCCATGGCCCCAGGAATACAGAACCCAGGCAGGACAGAGCTTGCCATGCACAGTTGCTCAGGTTGTGTACTACACAAGATCATTACGTGCTGGCTGTCACAGAGCAGATATATTTTTTGTTCCGCATTTTTTCGTACTTTTATTGTGTGTGTGTGTGTGTAGAGATTCCATACAGTAACTTTAAGCTGTTATGACAAGTTTCCAGCAGATGGCAGTAAAGTGTCTTATTCAACTGAAACCACAGGTACCGCTGTCTAGTGCCCCTCAAACACGATCTGCCAGCCAGTGGGGACATGTGCGTGTCGCTGCTGAGCCGCCTGTGCATGGTCATGCCAAATATGTACCGCGTCGGTGTCAGCAAGGTGAGTCCCAGCCCACATGCGGCCCCTGGAAGCCTCAAGTTCAGGGGCTTCAGAACTCGAGCCAGGGCAATGCCCCGACTAAAGACTACCAGCCCAGAGGCAGTGCAGTGGAGCTTGGCCAGTGGGAGGCTAGTCCTGTCTCCGGCCCTTTGCTCGGGCCGCTCCCACTGCCTAGTTCCCCGTCGCTGCTCCTCCCACCTCTGGGCGCTCAGCCCGTCCATGCCTCACCGCCCACCTCCCCTCCTCAGCTGTTCCTCAAGGAGCACCTGCACCAGCTGCTGGAGAGCATGCGAGAGCGCGTCCTGCACCTGGCAGCCCTCACGCTTCAGCGCTGCTTCCGAGGCTTCCTCATCCGACGGCGGTTCCGCTCGCTGCGCCGCAAGATCATCCTGCTGCAGAGCCAGGCCCGGGGCTACCTGGCCAGGTGCGGGGCCCACGTGGGGCAGGACTCGCAGGCCAGGCCTGAGCTGGGGTACTAAGCTCTCCATCCCGGAGGCGTGCAAGCTGAGAGTGGGGCCTCTGCGGGAAGGATGTTCGGACTCTCTCTGTCTCTGCGTTTGGATGATCTTCCCACCTAAGCCCCTGGCCCTTGTGATCTTTCCAGCCAAGAGGGGCCCCAGCCGGCATCCTAGGAGCCCTGGGACGACAACCCGATGGGATGCACGTGCTCCAGGCCCTGCCACTTAATTTGCTGTGTGGCCTTGGCCAAGTCACTGCGCCTCTCTGAGCTCCACAGGGCTCCCACAGTGAACCCTGGGCGCTGATACCCAGGCCAGGCTGGCGTGGGCATCTCTGCACCTTGGCCACCCTGTGATCCCAACCCCTGCCCTCCCCACCCGCCCCCCAGACACTTCTTTCCACCCCACCCTCAGGCAGCGGTATCAGCAGATGAGGAGAAATCTGGTGAAGTTCCGGTCCCTGGTGCACACGTACATGAACCACCGGCATTACCTCAAGGTGCAGGCCTACCCCTCGCCCTGCTCCTGGGAGCCAGGCGGCAGGGGGAGGGGGGAGGCACTTAGCATCCAGGAGGGGCCTCTTGGCCTCACACCGTCTTGGGTTCCAGTCCCCACTCTGCCACTCGCTAGCTGTGACCTTGGCCTTCCCTATCCTCACTTTCCCCGCCTACCCCCTGGGGTTGTGGAGGGGATTCTGCGAGAGGTTGCATGTGAAGGATTTGGCCTGTGCTGGGTTCACGGCGGGGCCTTTGGTAGTCGGGTATGATGGAATTTGTCGACCTGAGTAGCACTAGATCTATGGTTTTGCTCTTACCTTAATGCCCATCTTGGCCTGTTGTCATATAAACCAACCACCAGAAAGACAAATGTAGTCCCCAAAGCCTTGAAGAACCCCCTGGCTTCTACTGAAGGCTTTGTGGAGCCATAGAGGAGGGGACTCCGTCACACTGCCCAGAAATCCCCCTGTATTTCCCTTTCCCCGAAGTATTACTCCCTCTGCCTCGTGCCTCTGTGTCTTTCTCGATCTTTCTCCCTGCCCTTCCTGTTTATCTGGCCATACCTTTGCCTCCTCTCTGCCGCCTGGGAGGCCTTGTGCGAGCTGGCTCGAGCTGTCTCCCCCCACCCCCCGGCCTGGGGCCTGCCGTCACCTCTGCCCACCATTCCCCCGCCTTGACCATCTGCTCTCCTGCAACTGAGGGCAGAGCGGAGGCTCCGGGCAGAGGAGGCGCGGCTCCGGGAGCTGGAGGTGGGTGCAGGTGCTGGGCAGCAGCAGGGGCAAGAAGGGAGGCTGGCAGACGGGACTTGTGGCAGGCCTGCCCCTCACTCAGCGCTGTCCCTCCAGGAGCTGAGCAAGCGGGAGGTAGTGGCCGTGGGGCACCTGGAGGTACCCGCTGAGCTGGCGGGACTCTTGCAAGCTGTGGCAGGTCCGTGAGTGCTGGACGCTGTGGTGGGGGTGGGGCGCGGGCAGGAGTGGGAGTCTGGCCCTCATGCCCTCCCGCCTCCCCACAGGCCTCAGACCGGCCCGGGTGCCCCGGGTGGCCCCTGTGCGGACCCCCCGGCTCCAGGCCGAGCCCCGTGTCACACTGCCCCTGGACATCAACAACTACCCCATGGCCAAGTTTGTCCGATGCCACTTTAAGGTAAAGGCTGGCGTGGACCCACGCGGCCCTGGCCAGTGGGCACTGACCGATGAGAACTGATACTGCTGTCAGCCTGGGCCAGGCTCCTGGCCGTGCCCTGTGCTGTGGGGTATGAGCCCCTGAGGTGCTGGATCATGAGGAGCCTGGGGACTCCAGGGGAGGGCTGGACGGAAGTGGGGGGCCCTCAGGGGCTTAGGAAGCGGCCGTTTGCCCACCAGTTGGAACTATTTCAGAAATTTACCAACCGGTCGAGCCACAGGACATCATCCCGGCTCTCATTCTGGGCTCTCCAGGGGGCTCAGATGGTCTCCACCCCCAGCCTGCTGACGGCCAGTGTCTGCCCCCCTTCAGGCCTCAGTATCCCCATCCAGCCACTGGGGAGAGGAGCCCTTACCTCTCTGGCTCTGCCCCTTCCTGGCACAGAGCAGTGGATCCAGATGTGCCCACGAGCCCCGGCTCTGGCCCCACGCCCCTGCCCTGTGCCCGCAGGAACCTGCCTTGGGGATGCTGACCGTGCCCCTGAGGACACCCCTCATGCAGCTGCCGGCAGAGTGCCATGCGGAAGCTGTGAGCGTCTTCAAGTTGGTAAGGGTCCGCCAGGCCACCTTGGAAGTCTTAGGCCGTGAGGCTCCTTGTCTTGCCCTCCTGGGTCGTCCACTAGCCCAGGCCATTTAGCCCAGCCCTCCTCTTTGGAGGAAAGACTTCTGGGGAGGGTGGGGGTGGGGGGATGGAATCTGGGCCCCTCTCTGGGCTAGGGCTAATCCCACTTTGAGGATTGGAAGCCTTTCTTCTCCCAGCCGTCTTCCTGGCAAAGAGGCTGCCCCAGAGCCTCTGTGGAGCTTCCCAGCGACACCAAGAATAGATCCAGGTCCTCTGCTCGAGGACTTCCTAGTCCGAAGGGGGAGGCAGAGCAGACCTGACCAGTGACGACTAGTGTGGACAGAGGTTAGGCACGGAGGCCAGGAAGTCTAACTGGACCCCTAATCCAGCTCTGGACAGAATCAGAGAGGGCTTCCTGGTGGGAGGGTGGGGGGTGGACATTTGAGCTAGACTGGAAGGAGTCAGAATCTGCTAACCAAGACAGATGGAAAAGGCACAGAGAGAAGAAAAAGTTGATGGAGTCAGAACACATCAATTGATGAAAGTCGGAAGGACAGAAGCAAGAGGGGGTCCCAAGGCCCTGTCTGCCAGATCCAGAACTTGGATTTCATTCCACGGGCCCTGGGGAGCCAAGGAAGGTGCTTCCGAGGGAGGGGTGTGGTCAGACATGAATGTTAAAAAGCACTCTCTGGGGCCTGGATGGAGCAGGAGGTGAGGGGCTGGCTCGAGGCCAGGGATGCAGGGAGGGGCTGGGGCTGTATGGGGAGCGCTCGTGGAAGCTTCGTGAGCAGGAGAGAAAAGTCAGTATGCGCTTTGGATCTTGACTTTTCTCATAGTTGGCACAACCCACCTGGTCATTTGGGACAGGGTATGGCAGTTTTATTGTAACCTGGGGGGCTGTTATATGACCTTTCCTGGGACACGTGGGAGGGACGTGAGAGGGGTGCATGTTGGGGGTGGTGGGACCCTGGCAGGAACCACCTTCCAAGAGGCCCAGGAGAGTCTGTCTGTGGCCCAGATCCTGCGTTTCATGGGCGACCCCCACCTGTACGGCGCCCAGGAAAACGTCTTCGGGAACTACATCGTGCAGAAGGGGCTGGCGGCGCCCGGACTGCGGGATGAGATCCTGGCACAGCTGGTCAACCAGGTGTGGCGCAACCCCAGTGCCCACAATGCCGAGCGGGGCTGGCTCTTGCTGGCTACCTGCCTCAGCGGCTTTGCACCTTCCTCGCACCTCAGCAAGTACCTGCTCAAGTGAGTGGAACCGGCCAGGGCCAGGGCCTGAGGATGGTGACACTGGCGTGAGGCCACCACCCCACCCCACCCCCGCCGGGCGGGATGTCAGAGGTCGGGCCAGGAGTGAGGTCTCTGTGCTTGCAAGCTCGGGCACTGGGGCTGGTCAGGGGCTGGTCTCTCCGTCTCCACCGGGCTCAGAGCAAGAAACAAGGGGGCAGGTCTTCACTCTGGAGGGTAGGGCTCAGGAAAAACTTGGTAAAGGACTTGCAGAGCTCAGAGGACAGCCCACACCGGGGTCTGGGGAATTTGGGAAAAAGGCGCTGATCTCTCACGTCATGGGAGTAGAGCCAGGTGGTTAGGAGGATAGACTCTGGACGCGAGAGGGTCTGGGTTCAAATCCCAGCTCAACCTCTTAAAATGCCGGAAGTGCTATGCGAGTCTAGCTCTTGTCAGCATCTTGATGATATGGATGATGACAATGATGATGATGTCCCCATGCTGGGTGAGAAGGGTGATCTGCAGAAGAAAGGGTTCAGGCAGGCCCCGGGTGCAAAGCCCAGCTCTGATACTTCCCTGCTGTGTGACCTGGGGCAAGTCACTGCCCTTCTCTGAGTCTCCTTCCTCACCTGTAAATTAGGATCGGCAACAGGACCCCACCTTACAGGGCGGCTGTGAGCCTCAGAGTATCCAGAGCTTCACCTGGGCCCTGTGCAGTAGGTGGGCAGCTCAGTGGGTCAGTCTTGTGAATCTGGGGCAGCAGGTTAGGACCACTGCCTTCCTGTCTGGGGCTTCCTGTGGGGACAGCTCTGGGTTCCCTCTTGCGGCCACTGGCCACCACGGGCCTGCTCCACTGTTGCTCCAGCAGCAGGGAGTGAGCCAGGGAGCCCGGTATGTGGAGTGCCTGCCCCTGGCGGGCATCAGTCTTGTTGCACTTGGGCCAAGTTGAACCCTCATGTCCATCTCTTGTATAGATGAGAAAGTGGAGGCAGGCTCAGAGGGGGCAGATGACCCCCTGGGAGGCTTGGTGAAGGGATGGAAAGCAGAGTCTTCCAGAGTCCAAGTTCTTGCCCATACCCTGCTGCAGCCCCTACCTTGTCAATGACATTTTGCTCCAACAAGCTTTGGTGGGCCTTCCTGGAACCTCTTTGGCTTCTCCTTGGACCTCTGTGGTGGCTTGAGATACTTCTCGCTAGCCTGGGACCCTTTCAGCTTAGTCCTGGGACTCTGGGATAGCCTGAGCTCTTTTTTTAGTCTAGCCTCAGAACTCTGGGGCTCACCTGAGGCCCTTTCAGCCTAGTCCCGGACCTCTGGGCTCTCCCGGGACCCCTTCAGTATCATCCCAGAGCTCTGGACTATAGCCTGGGACCCTCCCGAGCTAGCCTCAGAGCTAGGGCCTTCTCAGCTTGACCTTAGAGCTCTGGGCTAGCCTGGGCCTCCCTCAGACTAGACTTAGAATCCCCCTCTATCGAGGGCTAGCCACAGATCCCTCTTCATCCTGGCTCCAACTCCCGCCCATCAGGTTTGTGTCTGATTACGGGCAGAATGGCTTCCAGGCTGTCTGTCAGCACCGTCTCATGCAGGCCATGGGCCGGGCCCAACAGCAGGGCTCCGGGGCTGCCCGCACCTTCCCCCCGACCCAGCTCGAGTGGAGAGCAACCCAGGAGAAGGCCAGCATGGCGCTGGATGTGGGCTGCTTCAATGGTGAGCTGTCCTCTCTCCACCGCGTGCTGCCTTCCCTCCTCCCTCTGTCCCTCACGGAGGGGCAGCTGGAGTCGGCAGGCCCCAGTATGCCCCGGGGGTCAGGAGAAGCTGGGGAGGGGCCCTCTGGGTGTGGCTCAGGAAAGAGGTCAGCATGTGGGGGTGGGGGCTGGACCTGGAATGGGGGAAGGGAGCTGGGGCAGGGAGGGTGCAGATCCAGGGTCCAGGACAAGAGTGGCGGAGCCTGAGAACGCGGTGCAGGCAGGGAAGTAGCAGGACTAGGGCCGCAGATGCATCCTGGCTGAGCCCAGCACCTGCTACTGTCCCAGGCGACCAGTTCTCCTGCCCGGTGCATTCCTGGAGTACGGGGGAAGAGGTGGCCGGAGACATTCTGAGGCACAGGTTGGCTCCTGGCAGGCCCCACCCAGCACACCCTTGGGAAGGAGGGAGGGGGAGGGGCGGGAGACCAGCCCCCCGCACCCACCATGGGGTCCACTCTGGCTTGGGGTCTGGCTCATGTTCCACGGTTTCTCCGGGCAGTACCTGTTGGCTCCATCTCTCATTTCTGCTCCTCCATGTGCTGTCACCAGGGGCCTGGCAGATGGCTGGCGGGGCTGGACAGTGGCCATGAAGAATGGAGTCCAGTGGGCAGAGCTAGCAGGCCACGACTACGTGCTGGACCTGGTGTCCGACCTCGAGCTGCTCAGGGACTTCCCGAGACAGAAGTCCTACTTCATCGTGGGTGCAGAAGGGCCCGTGGCCGGCAGGGGAGGCCCCAGAGCGTAGGTGGCTACCCCGGCCCTTCACGCAGATGGCCTCTCCTAGCGCACGGCTTTTCTCCCAGCTGCTGGTTCGGAGCTGAGTTCTAAACCTAAGCTTTAAGTAACCTCTACACCCACCGTGGGGCTCGTACTCACAACCCCAAGATCAAGAGTCAGATGCTCCGCTGCCCCCCAGGGCCCCACCTTTAAAGGGAGAGAGTCACCCATTTCCAGAGCCCAGAGGAGAACGTGGTGGTGGGGGGGGTGATTCTGGGAGGGCCATGATCTCGCAGGAGGTCAGCTGCTCCGTAACCCCCTGCCCTACAGGTTGTTTGGGAACAGCTGGGACTCAGATGAGGACACGCCCACCAGGCCCCAGTCCCAGGGACATGCGCCCAAAGTGGCTGACTCCGATGGGTACCGCAGCCACAACGAGGATGGTACAAATGGGGAGACTGGGGCCCAGAGAGGGACAGCGACCCACCAAGGTCAACCAGCAGTGACCACTGTCTCTGGTAGGGAGGGATCCTGGGGGCTGTGTGGGGTGATCAGCAGGAGAAAAGAGCTTGGCTTTTGTGTCCCCCAACCCCCAAACAGAGTCAGACAGCCTGGGAGAACCATCTGTGCCCCACAAAGGACTGGATGGCTACCTGGACAGCCTCTTCGACCCTGTGCTGTCCTATGGGGACGCGGTAGGGATGTGGGCGGGTGTTTGCAGACCCCTGGGACCACGTGTGCACACCAAGTCACATACTCACAGGGTGATGCAGGAGCCTCTCACAGCCAGGGTCGGTGGGGGGGGGCATGTCTCGTCTGGGTCTCTGCTGGGGGCCCGGCAAAGGATGAGGATGTCCTCATGGCTAGAGATGCTCCTGGCTGACCCCAGAAGGACCCACAGCTAAAGGTCCAGGGCCCCCCCTCCCCCTCCGGTGGGAGCCAGCCCCCTCAGGCACCCTTGCTCATTCCGGGAACTCCCAGGAGCCCCTCCGTGGCATGATGTGGGCCCTGAGAGGACACAGCGCCTCTTTGAATCTGTTTACTCTCCTGTGGGAGGGGGGATGGGTTTGCGGAGCTTGCAGGGCTGTGGGAATACTGACCATGAGGCCGCATGAGCGGAGGCTGGGCATGGAGCAGACACTAGGCTGGCGGGAGGCCCCGGGGACAGAGGAGGTGGCCGGTGTCAGGTGCCCGTTGCCATGGAACCTCGGGAGTATGGCGGTGAGAGGCAGACACTTGAGCCACCTGCTGCCCCCAGGACCTGGAGAAGCCAACGGCCATTGCCTACCGCATGAAAGGGGGAGGCCAGCCTGGTGGCAGCGGCAGAAGCAGCCCTGAAGACCCCCCCAGGAGACCCCCAGAGCCAAAGCCAAAGCCAAAGCCAAGTCAGTGCCTGCCCCCAGGGTGGTTCCAGGGTTGGGCGAGGTGAAGGGGGGCTCCTTCACCTGCTAGGATGGAGGCAGCCATGGGCCGCCTGGTGGGGGTGAGACAGCAGCAGGGCGGGGGTTAGCTAGGGAATTCCCACTTGCCGCCATCTCCCACCCCTTGAGATCCACGCCCTCTGACTTGCCTCCCCCCGCCCCCACCCCCACCCCCCAGTCCCAGGCCTGGATGCCTCCACGCTGGCTCTGCAGCAAGCCTTCATCCACAAACAGGCCGTCCTCCTGGTGAGTGCCGGCTGGGCTGCGGGAGGTGCCCTGAGCACGGGGCCTGCCCGGTCACCACCACCACCTCTCCCCAGGCCCGGGAGATGACCCTGCAGGCCATGGCGCTCCAGCAACAGCCTCTGAGTCCCACCCCAAGGCCCTTGCCCCCGGAGGTGAGCCTGGCCTGCCCAGGTGAGCTCTGTGCTGCTCTGGGGCAGTAGGCCCGCAGCCTATTGTGGGCAAACATGGGGTCCCTGAGGACAGGCCGGTGTGCGCACCGGAAAGCGCAGCCTACGCCCTGTTCTCTGCAGAAACCCCTAGCGCCAGAGCCACGGCCGAAGTTTGTGGGCACTGGACCCCCAGCCAAGCCTGTACTCCCGCGCTCCACTCCAAAGCCTTTGGCCCCAGCCCCTCTGGCCAAGGCCCCGAGACCCCCCACCAAGCCCGTGGCCGCCCCCATTCTAGCTCAGGACCGGCTTTGTCCGGAAACCAGTGAGTGTCCTATGCCAGCGGGGGTGGCAGGTGGTTCCCAGGACAGGACTGGGACTGTAGCTATGTCCCTGTGGCCTTACCCTGTCCCCCACCCGCACCCCGCACCCCTCGCCCACAGCTTCTCCCTGCCCGGATCTGGTCCGGTATTCAACGCTCAACTCGGAGCACTTCCCACAGCCCACACAACAGATCAAGAACATCGTCAAGCAGTACCAGCAGCCGCTGCGGGGAGGCCGGCCCGAGGCCCTCAGGTCAGCTCTGCCCCGTCCCCGCCCTCCGGGCCTCGGGAAGAGTGGCCTCCTCACCGCGTGGCCGTCAGCCGGGTGGCCGTTCACCCGGGGGGCAGCCCGCTGCCCAGCCCCCTTCAGGGAGTGAGTTTGCTCATGCAGATGGTCCAGACGAGCCCTTCAGCCAGAGGAGGGCCTAGACTGCTGCTCTCTAGGTTGTGCTGTGTGACCTCAAGCCAGTCTCTGATCCTCTCTGGGTGCTCACGTGTAACGGTGGGGGTGGGGGGTGGAGGAAGAAGTTCCCTATTACAGGAGTTTGTGGCTGGGAAGAAGAAACTCTTGTCCGATCCCAGCAGGAAGGATGGCGGAAAGGTGTTTGTGAAGCGGCCAGACCCCCACGAGGAGGCGCTGATGATCCTCAAGGGGCAGATGAGCCACCCAGCGGCAGCATCTGGCAGCCAGGTGGGGGGCACTTCCGGGCTGGGCCCCAACAGGATAGAAGACAAAGCGGGGCGTTAGAAATTCAGAAACCTGCTGCCCCTGCCACTGCCCCCTTCCTGGGTGCCCCGTCTTGCCCCCTGAGCACTCTCTTTGTGGTGGGGACAGGTGCCCAGAGAGGCCGTGGCCTTGGTCAAGCCAGTGACCAGCACCCCAAGGCCATCCATGGGACCTACACCAGGTGAGAGGCCAGGAGGGAGGGACACGAGGGTCCAGGTGTATGAGTGAGCCTGTGTGCGCACAGGGGAGTCCTGGTCTACGTGTCCGTGGCATGTGTGTGTGTCTGTGTCCCTGAGCCCCCGTGGACCTACTGTGTGCACATTTGTGTAAGTATATCGGCACTTAAATAACACTGATTTCAGGCCAGACCCACTCTGGCCTCACTAAATCCTCACTAAAATCCTTCAAGGAAGTACTGTTTTTGTCTATACTTTACAGATGAGAAAACAGACACAGAGAGGTGAAGTGACTTGCCCAAGACCACACAGTTCAAAAGTGTCAGACCAGGGATCTAAACCCAAACCTCCTAGCCTCACAGTTGGAATCCTAATCTCTATGTTCTCTGCCTCATGGCAACCACGGTGAATCTTTAAACACATAAATCAAAAAAATAAATACATACATACATACATACATACATACATAAATCAGCTCACCTCATGTCCCTGCCAAAAGCTCTCCCATGACTCCTAGGATGAACTCCAGACTTCTCACTATGGTCTGTGAAACCCTGCACCATCTGCCCACCTCCCCAACCTCATCCCCTCCCACTCTCCCTTTGGCACACTCTGTTCCTGGAACACGGCAAGCCCACTCCTACCCCAGGGCCTTTGCACTTGCTGTAGGTAGAATGCTCTTCCCCAGAAGATCTTTGCATGCCTGGCCCTTGTATCATTCAGGTCTTGGTTCAGTGTCATCTCAGAGAGGTATGCCAGATCACGGAGACCGAAGGACCCTCACAGGCCAGCCCCTAGACTCTTTACTAAGTAGCCCAGATTTATTTCCATCCCAGCTCCTAGAACTGAGAGCTTTATCATGCCTTGTCTGTTCTATCTACACTTACCACAAGACTCGACACAAGGGCAGGCGCTTTGTCCGTACCGGTCACCCCCAGCCCGTAGCACAGACCTGCTGCATATACCAGGTGATCTATACATGTGTCAAATGAAGGATGGAGCCAGGGTGGAGCTGTATGATGGTGCGTGTGGCCTCATGATTGGTGTGTCTACAGCCAGGGGTGTGGGAAACCACTTAGCCCCAGCCCCTTCCCCGACAAGAGGTCACCCCCGATCCCCTTCCTCATCAGCACTGCCTCTCTCACTCATGCCTCTCCGACTCACTGTGCTCCCCAGGGCCGCCTTTGCGGTCGCTGGAGCCCCCTGAGGAGCCCCTGCAGACGCGGCTGCACCGCCTGGTGAACCCCAACTTCTACGGCTACCAGGACGCCCCCTGGCGGATCTTCTTGCGCAAAGAGGTACCTGGCCCGGCTGAAGCCAAGGGAGGGGCTGCAGGGGGGCAAAGCCCTCTCCCCTGCAAGGGGCAGGGAGGAGGGGCAGGGCTGGGGTGGGGCACGAGGTGGGGCCTCGCCTAGAGGAAGGAGTCAGGGCCAGGGGTCCTGGTGGTTTGGAGCCCGCTGTATCTAGGGGGTGGGTCCGGGTGTGAAGCAAAGTGAGGGGACTGTCCCAAGGGCCTCACTGGAGCCCCGATCCCACAGGTGTTTTACCCCAAGGACAGCTACAGCCACCCTGTGCAGCTAGACCTCTTGTTCCGGCAGGTGAGGTCTTCTTTTCCCTTTCTGCCTCAGTGTACTCATCAGGGCAATGGGTACATAGACTAGCTGTCTGCAGATTTCGTTTCTGTACTCTTGGATTTGGGGTGCTTGACCACAGTGAGGATGGGAAGCTGTTCTACTGAATTTCCCACCCTCATGGACAAGGTCAGTAAGCCCACAATTTGATTTAACCAGACACACCATTTGTCTGAGCTAGGTGGGACTCAGAAGTCAGATCCCAGCCCCAGCAAGCAGAGGAGAAAGCTAGGGCCCAGGAAGGGCGGCATGGGTTGTAGAAGAGAGGAGGAAGGAGGGGCGCCTGGGTGGCTCAGATGGTTAAGCGTCTGCCTTCGGCTCAGGTCATGATCCCAGGGTCCTGGGATCGAGCCCCACATCGGGCTCCTGGCTCGGCGGGGAGCCTGCTTCTCCCTCTCCCTCTGCCTCTCTCCCTGCTCATGCTCTCCCTCTATCTCTCTCAAATGAATAAATAAAAAAATCTTAAAAAAAAAAAAAAAGAGAGGAGGAAGGAGGGGGGCCTTTGTAAATGGGATCTGATTCACACAGATGACCCACTGCTGTAGAAATAGGACCCTCTGCGTTCCCACTCCCACTAGACCAGTCCAGCCTGGGCTCCCAGCGGGGGGAGTCTCACCAGCCACCCGCATTGCGGCCCATTCCCACAGATCCTCCATGACACGCTCTCCAAGGCCTGCCTGCGCATCTCCGAGGACGAGAGGATGAAGATGAAGGCCCTGTTTGGTACCGTGGGGGGCGGGAAAGGACACGGATGGGGCAGCCAGCTAGAGTCAGGCCAGTGCTTTCCCAGAGGGAGATCGGGGCTGACAAACCCAGCCCCGTTTGCCTCCCAGACAGCCCTCCTGGCTCTGCTTCTGGCCTCTTCCATGGCTAGGTGCCAGGCTGAGTTCAGTTTTGCCTGACACACAGTGTGGCCCTAGCCATCCTTTCTGTCTGTGTAGACACTGAGAACACGCTGTTCCAGTACCTTCTTGCCGGGTGTCAGCCTCCCTCCCTGCAATGTGGGCTGGCAGGGGAGGAGGAGGGAGGGTTCTGACCTGACCCGGCATCCCTTAGCCCAGAACCAGCTGGACACACAGCGGCCCCTGGCAACGGAGAGCGTGAAGCGGGCCGTGGTTAGCACCGCACGCGACAGCTGGGAGGTCTACTTCTCCCGCCTCTTCCCCGCCACGGTGCGAACCCCCTGCCGGCCCCCACTCACCCAGGGGCTTCAGGGAGGAGGCTAGAAGACTCTCACGTGTCCCTTATCCCCGCCCCAGGGCAGCGTGGGCACCGGTGTGCAGATCCTAGCTGTGTCGCACACAGGCATCAAGCTCCTGCGGATGGTCAAGGGCAGCCGGGAGGCTGGCGGGCAGCTGCGGGTCCTGCGCACGTACAGGTGACCGGCGGGCGAGACCGGGGCTGGCTGGAGATGGGCGCGGACCGGCAGAGTCGCATCTCCTCCCCGACTCTTTCCCCAGCCGACTGCCGAGTGCCTGTAACGTGCCAGGCTCTGTGCCAAGCCCTTTTAAGCAAGTCCATTTTATAGACGGGGAAACTGAGGTTCAGTGAGAGAAGTGGCTTGTCTCAGGTCACACAGCCAGGAAGCGGATGAGCTAGAAGCCCACTACCCTGTCCCGCCCCTTAGACTGTACCCCAGCCCTGCCCTCCCCACTGCACAGTGGGGGCGTCTGTGTTGTGAACAGCCGAGTTTTGTTGCAGCGGGAAGGGCAAGGGTGCTCTGGCATAAGACCTCGCTGAGTCCTTGGACCCCTCCCCTACCAGCAGCCCCTTTTGTCGTCTGTCACACAAGGACAGGGATAGAGCCTCGCTCTCTGGTTGCGTGAAAGCCTCTTGCTTTGAAAGATGCAGAGAATTTGGTCAGTGGGTGAAAGAGATACATTTGTGTGGGCGAGATCTGGGAGGTTGGATTAAAAAACAAACAAAATGGAGCAAGGCAAAGGGTAGTGAGGGCTGGAGTGTGAGTTCACAGGGTGCTAGGAAATGAGCGGGAGCCACAAGCAGGATGGGGAGGGGACGCTGCGCAAGCTCCCCGGGTCCCGTGGTGGCAGGTGGCAGGGGGCTTGGGTGGAGCTGGGCTTTGGGAACGGTACAGGGCAGGAGCGGGAGGAGCAAGATGGGTAGGGAGGAAGGCGCCCTCCGGCCAAGGAGCCCTGCCTTTATGCCACTTTCCCGTTCTCCAGCTTTGCGGATATCCTGTTTGTGACCATCCCCTCCCAGAACATGCTGGAGTTCAACCTGGCCAGCGAGAAGGTCATCCTCTTCTCAGCCCGAGCTCACCAGGTCAAGGCCCTGGTGGACGACTTCATCCTGGAGCTGAAGAAGGTCAGGGTCCTCCTACGGATGCCCCCTCCTCAAGGGGCAGGGGGCGGAGAACAGGGCTCTCCTGCACCTGGACACACCAGCCGCACCTGCCTGGGAAGCATGGATGCCAGTGTGCGTGTGCGTGTGCGTGTGTGTGTGTCCAGAGACTTTGGTCATCTTTCAGGCCTTTCCATAGGCCGTGCTGCCTTCCACCTGGGACACCTGTTCCCACTTTTGCCGGCTCCTTCAGAAGCCTTTCCTGATGCCCTCATCACGGGTGTCACAGCACCCCCCACCCCCGAGCTCCAGGGCGAGTGCCCCCCTCGGCCTCCCTCAGCCTCCCTTCCTCCCGACTGGGCAGCCTCAGGCCCAGCAGCTGGCCTCAGTGGGGCAGCTTTGCTGAGGGACGGGATGGCTAAGGCCTATGCATGTGCCCTGACGGCCACCTGTGTTCATCGGACCCCTGACTCCAGCCCATTACAAGGCCACCCCTTCGACTTGCATAGCGTCCTTCCCTCTCACACCCACGGAATGGTCCCTCCCCCAGGAGTCAGGGAGGAATGGCTGTGGATGAGAGGAGCCGGGGTGTGCCCCAGGCTTCTGGGAGGAGGGGGATGGGACCGCAGCCCCTCACCCTGCCCCTGGGCGACCCAGGACTCGGACTACGTGGTCGCGGTGAGGAACTTCCTGCCCGAAGACCCCGCGCTGCTGGCCTTCCACAAGGGCGACATCATCCACCTGCAGCCCCTGGAGCCTCCTCGAATGGGTCAGGGCTGTGCGACACAGTGGGTACGGGAGGGGGGGCTGGGCCAGGGGGCCTCCCTGGCAGGTGCTGACGTCAGCTTGACCCCCAGGCTACAGTGCCGGCTGCGTTGTCCGCAAGAAGGTCGTGTACCTGGAGGAACTGCGGCGCAGAGGCCCCGACTTCGGTGGAGACCCCCGGATCCCCTCCCAGCCTCCAGGGCTCCCAAACCTGGAAACCCTAAACAGTTCCTCCTGGCTTCATGCACTCACACTGCACATGCTCGGTGGGGCTTTCTCGGTGCCCCGGAGGGGTCTGGCCTGGCCAGGCCTCCTCAGGCACCTGCTGCGGCCCAGTCAGTTCCTTCTGGTGGCCCCTAGCCCAGCCCTCTGCATATGGGGCTGAGGGGTCTCTGTGTTAGTGTCCCCATGTGTGTGGTCTGGGTCTCTCTTTCTGAGAGTCTACAAGCACCGTTTTCTACTCTACCTCCCACTGAGGGAATGCCTTCCCTTTCCCTGTGTCCTTGTCTGCAAATAGGCTCCATGGCATGCCTCCCTCACAGACCCTGGGCAGGGGCAGGAAGGTGCTCGAATATCCCTAGAGGGGCCCCTTAATCCCAAGACGAGACCCCTCTGTTAGTCTCAGACCCCTTACCTGCGCCCTAGGCTGGAGGTTCGGGACCATCCACGGGCGCGTGGGCCGCTTCCCTTCGGAGCTGGTGCAGCCTGCAGCCGCCCCCGATTTCCTACAGTTGCCAGCCGAGCCAGGTCGGGGCCGGGCCGCCGCCGTGGCCGCTGCCGTGGCCTCCACAGCGGCTGCATGGGAGGTGGGCCGCAGGAGGGAGGTGAGACCGACAGGTCCGGCCATGGGGCTGAGACCGCGGGTGCAGGCAGACAGGAGCAAGGTCAGCCAAGGGCGTGGCCAGTCCCAGGATAGGGCGAACCTGGTAGGGCTAGCCAGATGTGTGACCCACAGGATGTGACCAGAGATGGTTGGAGGTGTGGCCAAACGGGGTCGGGATGGTGGGGGTCAGCCGAAGGATTGTGATGAGACCCATGGGGCAGGACCAGCCTGGGGGCCAGTAGGGGTGGGGCCAGGCAAATGGGGCGGGGTCAGGCGTGTGGAATGGAGCTAGCGAGGGGTGGGGTGAAGTAAAACTAAGGAGTGAGAGGGAGGATCAGCCACAACCAAGCAGCTGGGGAGGCCAACCCTAGGCTGAGATTGGGGGCGTGGCCAGGTGCCGCAGGGGGCGGGGTCAGCTGGGCCCATGGGAGGTGTGTCCAGGCGGAGGGTGCCAGGACTACCGAGGGGGGGTGGGTCTAGGTGGGTGGGGGTTAGGGGCAGCCTGAGAGGGTCTGGGCAGAGTCAGCCTGCGGTTGGGTGGGGCAGCTATGAACGTGACCAGGTGTGGCAGGACAGGACCTCTTAGCTCTGGCCCTTCTGCAGGGTCCCCCGGTCAGGGCTGGCCCCCCTGACCGAACAGAGGACAGCCTGACTCTCTCCCCGTACTCGATGCTTGAGTTTGCCCAGAAGTATTTCCGAGATCCACAGAGGAGACCCCAGTGAGTGGTGGCCCCACCCCTGGTCCCCACTCTGAGGAAGGTCCTTCTGGGGCTTCTTGCAGCCATCCAAGTGGGGACACCCCACTTCTGATGGGGGGGATGAGAAACCACCCAGATGTGAGGTCCACCTGCAGCCTCCGCTTCCGGGAGGCTTCCTGCCTGGTTGACTGACATTGGGTCAAGAACATTCTGGGTGTAAAGGGGATGTAGCCGGAGGCTCAGAGGCAAGACTGGTCAGTAGTGCCTGTCTCCTGTTGCAGGGATGGCCTCAGGCTAAAATCCAAGGAGGGTCGGGAGTCCAGAACCTTGGAAGACATGCTTTGCTTCACCAAGGTGTCCAGCCCCAGGCCTGTTTCCCCATCTGTAAAATGGTGATGCAAGAGCCCCCCTCCCAGGCCCCTCAGGCGAACAGCCTTGTCCTCGGTGGGACCCCTCCCAGCTCTCAGCACCCCAAGGGCCTGATTCTTCCTAGCGGCAGCATCTGTCCCCATTGCCAGGCAAGCCTGGCCACCTTTTCTGTAATGTGGACTCTCCTGTCATAAGACGGGAGGCACCACCTGGCCCTCCTCCTTCTGACTTGTCCTTCCGCCATCATGACACAACCCCCCCTCCTCCCCTCACAGACCCCACTCCAGGAATCTCTCATCGAGCTCAGCGACAGCAGCCTCAACAAGATGGCCACCGACATGTTCCTAGGTGTGGGGGTGGGATGGGACTGCAGCCAGGGCCCAGGGGCCGGGTGGGATCCAGCACTGTGTGACCCTGCTCATCTCCCCCACCGCCCCGGTCCTAAGAGTCTTCCCCTCCCCGCAACTCAGACCTGGGGCCCCATTAAAGGAAGAGGAGCCCCCAGCTGCCTCGGGTCGTACCCTCCCAGGGACAGACCCAACCTTGGGGTACCCTGGGGTGAGTGGGCAGTTGGGGTGTCTGGTGGCCTGAGTGGGACAAGTCGTTCCTATAGCTGTGATGAGGTTCATGGGTGATGCTCCGCTGAAGGGCCAGAGTGAACTGGATGTGCTTTACACCCTCCTGAAGGTCAGTTCAGCAGACTTTGCCGGATGCTCCCTTTCCTGCTTGTGTGGCTCAGTTTCCCCATCTGTCAACCAAAGTTGCAGGACATTGCAGGGCGGGGGGGGGGGGGGGCCCAAAAAGGAGTGCATCCTGCAGGTGGGGAAGGGGCTGGGGAAGAGACACCAGGCCTTTCTCCAAGTGCACACCCTATTCTTCTCTGCCTGGTGTGTGGCATGGGCCCTGGCCTGCCCTCCTCCAGCTGTGTGCGGACCATGAAGTCATGCGGGATGAGTGTTACTGCCAAGTTGTGAAGCAGATCACGGACAACACCAGTACCAAGCTGTGAGTGAGCTGGGCCTTTACCTCTGCCTCCTAGTCCCCATGCTGTGTCCCCGCTTCAGGAGGGGCCGGTTCAGCCTCTCACCCCCCACCCAGGTCTTCCCTCCTGATTCTCTCCCCCCTCATCCTTTTCCTCACCCAGTAGACAGACCACATGTGCTTGGAATTGCTTGGTCTGGGACAAGCCACTGCTGCTCTCTGAGCCTCGCTTTCCTCATCTGTAAAATGGCAATGATAATGTGTTAAGTCCAGGATCTTGGTTTCAAGTGACAGAAGCCCCATCCAAGCTGATTTAAGCAAAAGAGGGTTCAGGTGACTGAAAAGCCTAAACATAGCTTCAGGCATGGCTGGATCCAGGTGTCACTGGGAACAGGCTTTCTCTATGTTCTAGTCTTGCTTTTCTCTGTGTTGATAGCATTCTTAAGTAATATTTCCCATCCGTTGGCAAGATGCCAGCTCTGGGGAGACATTTTCCAGCTCAGTAATCTTAGAGAAAGCAAGATGGACCTGATATTGTAGCAAAAATTCCCAAATCCAGTCTTTTTGGCTTGAGTTGGTCCCGTGCCCATCCCTGAATCAACCCCCATGGCTGGAGGATACGGAGTTTGACTGGCTAGAACTGGGTCAAATTTTCATCCCTCAGCCCATCACCAGATCCAAAGGAAGGCTGAACTCTAATTGGCCAGACCTGGATCAACTAACCATCCCTAAACCAATCACTGTGGCCCAGGGGCTACAGTGTTCTAGTTGGCCAGACCTGGCTCCCATGCCTGGCGCCAAACCACGGTGACCTAGGGAGGAGTGGGTGCTTTCTTAAAGGAAGCCCAAGTGCTGTCCCCAGACCCTAGCGGTCCCCACGAATGAAACCTCACCTGTGGGGCAGGGTGAAGGTGAATGACTGTGTCTTGCACAGGACCGACACACAGCAAGTGGCCAGCATGGGATGCTCTTGTTACCGCTAGGTCCACCCTCCCGTCCCCATCTAGTCTACCTCCGCCACTCGCTATCTATGCCCCCCAGGAGTTTTAGAAGCACTCAGCATATCCTCCTGCCCCTTCCCACCCCCTGGCCCTGCCTGCCACTACCTATGCCCAGCCCCAGTGGGTTCCTCTTGCCCTCCTTTGAGGACCTCCTCCCAGGAGCCTCCCCAGAGAGATTCTACCCAGAGAATACTCGGGTTTTTGTGCATGTCCGGCCTGTCCTGTCAGGGGCCTCATCTCCTTCTCTCCCTGTCGCCCACCCTGGCTTCCCAAGCAGAATGTAACTCCTGCATGGCTGTGGGGCCCCCCCGCCCCCCTCTCCTTGGCCGGGGAGCACCCTCAGCAAACAGGAGCTGCCTGAGAGCCGGAGACGTCCAGCCGCATCCCAGGAGACTCCTGGTGCGGCACTCCAGGGCTGCGGGCACCTATGACGTGGCCCTGTGTGCGTGTGCCCTCAGGGACAGCTGCCTGCGAGGCTGGAGGCTGTTCTACATCCTGGCTGCCTACCACAGTTGCTCCGAGGTCCTCCAGCCACACCTCGTTCGCTTCCTCCAGGACGTGAGCCGGACTCCAGGCCTGCCCTTCCAAGGTGAGGGGCCAGTGAGTGGTGACCCCGGGTAGTGAGCACGTGGAAGGGACTTCTAGGTGGGCCGAGTGGCAGGAGCAAAGTCCTGGAGGTGGGACTGTGTGGCATGTGGGAGAAGGAAGGAGGCAGCAAGGGCCTGGAGTGCTGGGTGAGGCCCTGCTTCTCTCTCGGCCATTGCGAATCCACAAGGGTCTTGAGTGGGTCTGGGCAGGGGTGAGACCCAGCTGGTGGCAGGGTCTCAGCCTTTCCCCCCTTGGAGTCCGGAGGAAAGGGGCCAGGCCTCAGCCTTACCCCAACCCTTGTTTCCAGAGCAACCCCTGGGTTCCGCCTAAGAAAAAGGTCATCATGGCAGTCATGAAGGAGATAGGGCACCTCACTTTGCCTGCCCCCGAGTCCTCCTCTTTGATTCAGTTAACATTCCCAGACTGTGAGATGAATAGACCCAGCTCCCCCGCAGGGAAGGGCTCCCAGATCCGTGGAGGCAGCGGGATGTGCCCAGAAGTCTCGCCTCCATCTCCTCCCCAGAGCAGGGTGAGGGCACTCTTTAACCCCGAGAAACAGACAGTGCAGTCTTCTGCACCGGACTCTGGGTGAGGGAGGGTGGTTGGCAAGGGGATCCTGGCTGGCGGGGGGACATACCCCCCGGTCAGCAGCTGGAGGTGACAGCTATTTTCCGAGGCTCGAAGGTAGCCAAGGGGACTGTGGGCTAGACAAAAGGCTTTAACCACATGGGACGTGGGTTCGAATGCAGTTCTTATACAGCAGCCCTCAGCCTTGGGCAAATCCCTGCCCCTCTCGGGGCTGTTTCCTCAGCAACCCCATGGGAGAGGAAATGCCCCGTGGGTTGTGGAGAGAAGCCAGTGGGCTCGTGGCTGGTGGCCGGAAGAGCCTCTTTCTCGCACTGCCTGCCCTGGGCAAGGCCTTGACTCCCCGTCTCCGCAGGTATTGCCAGGGCCTGTGAACAGAATCTGCAGAAGACCTTGCGCTTCGGTGGCCGCGTGGAGCTCCCCAGCAGCATGGAGCTTCGGGCCGTGTTGGTGAGCGTGGGGTGGGGTCAGGAGGAGCGTGAAACAGGAGCCCTGCCCAGAGGCCCCGTGGGCACTCAGCGTTCGCAAGTGTTCCTGCCCACGCCGGTCCAGAGCCCCTTGGCTTGGGGGACTTCCATGGCCGGGGACAATTGCTGGCCCAGATCCCAGGACCCGGCCTTTCTCATCTCCTCCCCTCTCTCTGTCCCAGGCGGGCCGCAGTTCCAAGAGGCAGCTCTTTCTTCTCCCCGGAGGCCTTGAACGCCATCTCAAAATCAAAACGTGCACTGTACGTGAGGGACTGTTTCTGGCAGGCAGGTGCTGGAGGGAGACTGGTGGGCCCCCAAGGGTGCTGAGCCGGGCAGGGCAGGACTTATGTCTCAGGGAAGCAGACCGAGGCTCAGAGAGGTGAGGGGTCATACTGCCAAGAAAGAATCTGAACCCTGAGTCTCTCAGACTCCAAGAGCTGTGCTCCTTCCCTGCATGAGGCCAATTCTCAGAGGATCGTTCGTGTACCTGCAGGGGGCCTGAGGAACTCTGTGCTTGGCTTCCCGGGGCCTGGGCCGACTGTGAGGACGGAGATCGGCTCCCCTGGCCCAGCCTCACCCTTCCCTCCCTCCAGGTGGCCCTGGACATGGTGGAAGAAATCTGTGCCGAGATGGCTCTGACACGCCCCGAGGCCTTCAGCGAGTATGTCATCTTTGTTGTCACCAACCGAGGTGAGCGGCCAGGAGGACTAGGGACGCTGGGCCCAGCCTGTAAGGCCCAGGTCAGATGCCACTTCCTTCAGGGAGCCCCGGGCTGCCATGCCTAAGAACTTTCCTGTGCGCCGAGCACCCCCAGCTCTGGACGTTGGTCTTGCCTACCAGACCGGAAGCCCATGGAGGACAGCGGCCTGCTCAGCGGGAGCCCGTGGGCCCTGCCCTCAAGCAGCTCAGGTCCTGGGAAGTTTCCTTGAGTAGACCCTGGCTTCTGGAGCCCGCCTGTCTCTCAGGCTGTAACAGTGGGCCCGCCCGGCCCTTCTCACGCGGCCCAAAGCCCCTTCCGTCTGCGGCCCACCCTAGACCGTGGTCTTGCCTCCTGCCCCTGTGGTCGGCCCCAGCCACCTGCACCCAGCTCTTGTCGCTGCTGCCTGGGCTCTGAACTGTGTGTCCTCAGCCCTGCCTGCCCGGGTCCAGCTAAGACGGGGGGCAGTGGTAACAAAATGGTCCTCATAACTGACATTTATGGACCAGATACGGTGTCCCAGACACAGTTCAAAGCATTTTAATTGTAAAACTCCTTTAAGCCCGGCAGCAACCCTATGAAGTAGACGGTGATCAGCCCCATTGACAGGGAAACCGAGGGCCAGGGAGGTTGAATAAGTTTCCTATGGCTGCTACAACAAATTATCGCATATTTAGTGGCTTAAAACAACACAAATGTATTATCTTACGGTTCTGAAGGTCACAAGTCCTGAAATGTCAGCAAGGCTGGCTCCTTCTGGAGGCTCTAGGGGAGTATCCCTTTTCTTGCCTTCTCCAGCTTCTAGAGGCTGCCCACACCCCTTGGCTCCTGGCCCCTTCCTCCATCTTCAAAGCCAAGAGTGTAGAATCTTCAAACCTTTCTCTCTCTCTCTCTCACCTTCCTAACTCTCCTTCTGAGGACCATTGAGATGACATCGGGTCCACTTCGATAATCCTGGGTAATCTCCCCTTCTCCAAATCCTTAATTTAAGCACATTTGCCAAGTCCCTTTGCCATGAAGGCAAACATATTCACAGGTTCTGGGGAGTAGGACATGGACCTCTCTGGGGAGGGGGTCCATTATTCAGCGGAGGTTAAGGGATTTCCCTAAGGTCACACCATGGGGATTTGAACCGGGCAGTCTAGCCTCAAGAGTCTGGACTTTGTCATCATGCCACACCCCCTTTGGTAAAATGTTACTGAAGATGTGGGATGGGGAGCAGAAAGGTCAATGCAAGAAGGAAAAACTTAAATCTCCCTCACAGACTCAGACCCCCTCATTGCCAGGCCCCAGTCCTCCCCACCCCCAGCCCATTCCAGGAGCTGGGCAAGGGGTCTCTCCTGAGGGAGTTCTGTAGAAAGGCACCCATGGGTCTCATGATCTGCGGCCTGTGGTGCTTCTCCCTGTCCCCAGCCTCCTCTGGAAAGGGGCTGGGCTTCCTCGGAGCATAACCCAGGACACTTTCTGAGACCTAGATAGGCTGTAGCTTGGACTGGCATTATTCCCAGCTCTGCTCATCAGCATTCTGCAGACATAGGGCACCCTGTTCCATACACATGCTCCCCTTTAGGAAGGACTCCACATGCTGGAGCGGGAAGGGCCTCGCCCAGGCTCTGCACGTACGCTCTGCAGTCACCCCCGGCTCTCCACAGGCCAGCACGTGTGCCCGCTCAGCCGCTGTGCCTACATCCTGGACGTGGCCTCGGAGATGGAGCAGGTGGATGGTGGCTGCATGCTCTGGTTCCGGCGTGTGCTCTGGGATCAGCCACTCAAGTTCGAGAATGAGCTCTACGTGACCATGCACTACAACCAGGTCAGCACATGTGGTCCACTCTGGGGTTCTGGAACCTTCCACACTCCCCTGTGCGAAGTCAGGCTGCACAGCCTTGGCATCTGAGGCCTTCCCAGCTATAGCGACTCTGGGTGCATGCTCAGTTTTCAGAATCCCCGGCCCACTGGCCGTTCCTGAACGCTGCAATGCAGATGTCCATGACACTCTTCCTTGGCCACTGTGGGGACTCCCATGTGGCCTTCAGGGCCACGGCCCTCCCCGCTCACCCTCACATGCCTCTCAGCGTTCCCCAAAGCCCAGGAGGGTAGCTGGCCACCCCAGCCCAGAAACGAGCGGGAGCGGAACTATTAAAATCGCGTGTGTTCACGTCTTCCTCTGAGGAAAGCGTGAGTGCAGGCCTGCTGCAGCCCCTCATCGGCATTCTCCCCCGCAGGTCCTGCCCGACTACCTGAAGGGCCTGTTCAGCAGCGTGCCAGCCGGTCGGCCCAGCGAGCAACAGCTGCAGCAAATGTCCAAGCTGGCCTCCCTGCAGCACCGGGCCAAGGACCACTCCTACCTGCCCAGTGTGTGAGCACCTGCCACCTCTCGGCGCGCCCCATTCCCCACCCCCCCGCCCCGCCGAGGGCCCTTCCAGGCCCCAGCACTCTGCTCCTGCACCCGCGTCTGCCAAGCTGGCTGGGAAGGTGGGGGGCGGGGGGGGGCTGGTCCTGGCCCTGGGGCCAAAATCTTCCACCACCCAGCGTGAGCTGGGACTCAGCCTCCTTCCGCAACACTTTGCGTCTGGTGGGTCTTCACAGCTCAGAGAAAATGGAACGATAAAAAAGCTTTGGAGATGCACAAAAGCACAGGTTTCTGTGGCCACGCAGAAAGATTCGGCCACAGAAACGTTCACCGCGGTACCACAACCTCAATCCCCAACAATAGGAGATTCCTTAAATAAATCCTGGGTGTCAGGCAGCCTTTAAACCTATGTCCCCACAGAGGTGATACATCAGTCATCCTAAGACTTTTGGTCTCAGAACATTTTTGCTCTTAAACATAGGATCCCAAAGAGCTTTCATTATGTGGGTCGTACTTACAGTATTGAAAATTGAAACTGAGAAACAACTTAAAATATTTGTTTGAAAAATAAGGATAATGTATTAAATATAAATAACTGTATAATAATTGTAGTTCTAAAAACACGTGAGAAGCAATTATAACTCAAACAATGTAAATTATGTGCCGATACAAACAACTTCTAAGAAACAACTGTATTTTCCTAAAAAATAGGAGAGTGGCACGAGTTTATGTTTTGCCCATCTCTTTACCAACTGGCCTAACAGAAGACAGCTAGCTGGTCAGATGTGCTTCTGCGGTCGGTGAGCTGGGATCTCACAGGTCATGTGGCCTCCGGCAAATTCCACTTGTGCGAGAACAGGAGGGGAAAAGGCCAAGTAACATCTTAGCTCTTAATGTTATCAGGGAAATGGCTTTGACCTCCCAGGCCCTTGGCCACACCCTGAGAAGCCCTGGTATGAAGAATAGTAAGATAACGTAGGTAGGTATGCCGTCTCCGTAAAACTCTTTTTATGTTCCAATTTTAGGCAAAAGGCGAAGGAAGCACGTACAGCTATAATCCCAATCCTGGAAAAAAAAAAAAAATCACTGAGTTTTACTTTTTGGAAGGCATTTTGCGGGCATCATCGCAGCTAATCTTTATTTTCCGCCTTACAGACAAGGAAATTGAGGCCCACACAGGTTACAGGGCTTACTGAAGCTTCCCCAACTAATAGGTGGGGAAACTAGGATCCAAACAGAAGGGACTGGAGTAGGGGCTCTGTTGGCCCAACGGGTCCAGCCTGGAGCCCCGTGCTTCTCTGCTCCATGCTCTGACCCGCTGCTGGTGGTCACTTTGCCCCCCCCCCCCCCCCCCCCATTTCCCCCCCAGTGCATCTCACCCCTATGGCCTGGGCTTCCCCTTGGGGATTGGGGCTACAAAGGACTAACCCACCTTGGGTTCAAGCCTCGGCCCCCTAGTTCACTCAGTCACCGTGTGACCCGGGGCCAGTCAGGGAACTTCTCGAAGCCTCAATCCCCTCATCTCACACAGGGAGCTTAGTGGTAGGGGCCACGGTCATGGAGCCCCTGCCATGGACCAAGGCGCCGAGTGAGCACACTTGACAGGCAGCATTTAGTCGTCCAGGGAGGTGCAAAGATCATGTCGGTTTGGCCTAACACCTGCCCCGTGGTGAGGATGACTGAGACCGCGCGCAGGGCACGTGTGACCGTGGCACTCAGGCCCGCTATCCCTCCACACGCAGGCGAGAGGTGCAGGACTACATCCCGGCCCAGCTGTACCGCACCCTGGCCGGCTCGGCCTGGCTCAACCTGCTGGGCCAACACCAGCAGCAGACACAGGCGCTCAGCCCCCACCAGGCCCGTGCCCAGTTTCTGGGTAAGCGCCTGCGGCCTGCGGCCGGGGCAGATAAGCGAGGGGCGCTCCTGGAGGGTGGGGAGGGAGGCACTTTTTTCTTTGCACAAAGGGATTTTCGGTGCTAGCCCAGCCAAGCACCTGCCTGGAGAGAACATCTTTCTTTTTTTTTTTTTTTTTTTTAAAGATTTTATTTATTTATTTGAGAGAGAGAAACATGAGAGAGGGGAGGGTCAGAGGGAGAAGCAGACTCCCTGCCGAGCAGGGAGCCCGATGCGGGACTCGATCCTGGGACTCCAGGATCATGACCTGAGCTGAAGGCAGTCGCTTAACCAACTGAGCCACCCAGGCGCCCGAGAGAACATCTTTCTAAAATGTTCACCAAGGCACCACCGAGGCTCTGGGCGGCCCTGGGCGGCCCTGGGCAGATGGGCGGGGCGGGTGCTGGAGAGGCGGGAGGAGCCCTGGGGTGAGGACACGTATGCTGGACGCAGGACGCAGCCTCCGAGGGAAGACGCAGGCTGCAGCCTGACCGCCCCTCCTCTCCCCACCCCAGGCCTCATCAGCGCCCTACCCATGTTCGGCTCCTCCTTCTTCTTCGTCCAGAGCTGCAGCAACGCCTCGGTGTCGGCCCCCTGCATCCTTGCCGTCAACCAGAATGGCCTCAACTTCCTCAGCACCGAGACCCACGTGAGTGGCCGGAGCCTGGCCCCGCCCTGGCCCCCCCCCCCGCCCACCCCCCCCCCCCCCGCGCCCAGGGGGGGCGGCCCCCCCCCCCCCCCCCCCCCCGCACGCAGCAGGCTCCGGCTCCGCCCCGCTCTGAGCCTCACGGGCCCGTCCGGAACATGGGTCTAACAGCAGAACCCACCCCATGGGGCTGTGGTGAAGGTCAGCCGCGGTGGGCGCTCACGTAAATAGCGCACGGGTCCAGACACTGATTCTTCCCCGGTCTGGAGCCCCGAAGCCGGAGAGCAGTTGGTCCCCCCCCCCCCCCCCCCCAGCCGAGGCCTCTTTCTTGGCGTGTAGATGGCCGCCTTCTCCTTTCCTCACTGGCCTTTTCTCGGCATACACATCCTTGGGGTCTTCGTCGTGTCCAAGTTCCCTCTTCTCCGTAAGAACACGGGTCGGATTTGAATTGCGCCCACCCTGGTGGTCTCATTTCAACTTCGTTTGCTCCTTCAAGGCCTTGTCTCCAAATACACTCACACTCTGAGGGACGGGGCGTTAGGACTTTATTGCAGGTGATTCTAGGAGACACTGGAGTGGGGAAGTGAGACCAGGAAGGGACGTCTCACACAACTTGGGAACACACTTTCTGGAAGGGTGTGTGAGCAGCAAGCTCCCGCTGTGGGAACTGGCGCTCAGTCCCGTGGGGGGGGGGGGGGCTGGAGAGAGCCTGGAACACGCCCCTCGAAGGATGCCCTCTGTTCTGGGGGCGAGGGAGCCGGGGTGTCTACCCACCTTGTCGCTCTCTGTCACTAACTCCCATTGCTCTGGATTTCTGTGCATGGGCTTGGGCTTTGCTCCTGGGGGCAGAAAGCAAGCTCCAGACAAAGAGGGGCAGATGGGGAGAAGTAGCTTTGAAGGGAAGTTCAGGGCACCACTGGTGCCTGCTGCACTCCTAGCTCCCAAGGCTTCAGTACAGCACCCGGCACACTGTAGATGGGTGCGTCTGTATTTGTGGAATCAGTTTCACAGATGAGGAAACTGAAGTCCAGAGAGGTGAAGCGACTTGCCCCAGGTCACACAGCAAGTCCTAGGGAACTGGTGCTCCAGCCCAGTTCTGCCTCCTGTGGATCTGATCTGCAGGGGAGAGGTAAGGGTGGGTGAGGCTGTCCCACCCACAAGCCTATCTCCTCCCCTCTCCCTGTAGGAGCTGATGGTGAAGATCCCCCTGAAGGAGATCCAGTCAACTCGAACCCAGCGACCCACGGCCAACTCCAGCTACCCATATGTGGAGATTGCACTGGGGGATGTGGCGGCCCAGCGCACCATGCAGCTGCAGCTGGAGCAGGTGGGTCCAGCCCCGGCACCCAGGCCTTGTCACCCAGCCCCTCCCTCCTTCATTCCACCCACCAGGCTCTCTGCTGGGCCTGGCTCCAAGGTAGGTCCAAGGTGCCCCAGGGAGCATCCATCCAGCCCAGTGCTGGGGACAGAGCTAACCCAACTGAGCAAAAACTGTAGGTCATTCGGGTGGTCTCCCAATGAAGCATCTTAGTGGTAGGCTCATGGGAAAGGGCCCAGGTTATTTGCAGAATATTGAGGAGTTTGTTGGGGAACTGGGGAGACACAGCCAGGGCAGGGAAGGTCTGAAAAGCCCTTAAATGTCAACCTAAGAATCCGGGGCATTCTCCTGAGGGCACTAGGGAGCCACAGAAGGTTGGTGAGAGGGCAGGGACGCAGGAAGTTTGAGGAAGCTCACCTGGACTGAGGCTTGGAAGACGGATGGTGAGGCCTGGGATTGAGGGTAGAGAGGGTGGGGTCCTCATGTGACAGACAGAGAAACTGAGGTCCTGCCCTGTATCTTCCCATATTTTTAGCAACTGTGGCTGCTTCTTAAAAGGCATGGCTGACCTCTAGACTCCTGTCCAAGTCTCACACCCGTGGGGTGAGAGTTCTCATCCCACTGGGGAGAGAAGATTGAGGCCCAGGGAAGGTGTGGGACCAGGACTAGGGCCTACACCTGTCTGCCCTTGCCAGCCTTCCACACCCCCTCAAGATCTGGGCCTAGGACTGGCCCCCACACCAGGGCCTGCCTTGGAGGGGCCGACCTCCCATGGCAAGAGGGAGGGACTCCCACCGCCCTAGCCCTGCCTCTGAGGGACACAAAAGAGCCCTTTCGGCTCCATGTACCTCTTGGAGAGCTGCAACTCAGGACCAAGCCAGACCAAGTCCACTTCCCACCACACCCCAATTCCGCTCCTGCCAAGCTCACCCCCAGTCTTGGCCTTACTTCTGGCCTGGCCTGCTTCCCAGAACCTTCCTCTCTGAGCTCACACCACAGTGAACCTACCTTATGCTCCTTCTTGGGCTCCTTTTCTGCTGCCCCCTCCCCTGGATGATGTCTGAATGTTGCCAAGTCTCAGCCCCTTGCCCCGCACTCTTTCTGGCCCTGAGGCAACCGTCTCTGCTGTGACAGCCCCCATATTTCTGTCTCCTGCCCTGACCCCTCATCATCTCCCCTGGAGACCAACAGGCCTTACTTGAGAACCCTCCCAGGCACTCTCAGGCCCTAACCCAGGGGCCCTTTTCATCCCTGTCGCCTCCTCTCTTTCCCTCTCTGGCCTCTGCTCTCACCACCCCCCCACCCTCTGCTCGCAGCCCTGGCCTCTTCCAGCTCCCTGATGCCAAGTTTGCCCTCACCTCTCTGCCCCAGACCCTTTGCACTCATTGTCCCCTCTTCCCTGGTTCGATCCAGGGCTCTCCCCGTCCTTCCCTTTATCTGGGTGGCAGCACAAGCATCACCTCTTTCCAGAAGCTTTCCCTGACCTTCCTCCCTTATATATTACTACCTTCACCTTGGTAGACCTCCTTAGGGCTTGCAGATCAGTTACTTGTTTACATACTGTCTGTCTCCCCCACCAGAATGCCAGCCCCAAGAGGCCAGCTCTGAGTCTGTTTTGTCTACACTGTGCCCAAAGCACAGCACCTGGCATGTAGTAGATACTCAGAAAGTGGTTGGTAGCATGGATGGTTGGATGGGTCCTTTTTGGCTTTTCCACTTCCTTGCAGACCCCCAACCCCTTTGATGCTGCCGCCTCTGCCTCTGGCATGTTTGGGGCGGGGGAGGGGGGCGCATTCATTCATTGATTCAACATGTAACCACTGAACATCTCTATGTAGCAGGCTCTGCACTGGCTACAGGGAAACTGAGGTCACTGTGACCCTCTCAGCCCTGGCCCTCACCGAGCCCCAAGTCAAAGAATCTCTCCAGTAGCCCACAATCCGTGCTGAGAAGGATGTAGCAGAGCTAACTGGGATGTAGTCAGTGAGGGCTTCCAAGAGGAGGTGACGCTGAGTATTGCGGCAGTGCAGCCGACAGACCTAGGTCCCCGTCTCGCCCACCTCTGACAGGCTGCATGAGGGGATCTCAAGGCGCCCCACTTCTTACTGAGCTTCAGTTTCCACACTTGTCAGGTGGGGCCACGGCTCCAGGGAGGCCTCGCATTTTGCACATGGGTGGGAGGGTTGGCTGGAGCATTGGCTGGAGGGGACGATGCCCATCATGCATGCCCTGATCTCATCCCCCGAGGGGGCCCCCAAGCGTGGGGCAGGCGCCGCTGACATCCGCACAGATCGCTTCGGAGTGGGGCCTTGGGCCTCTTATCCCCTGGGTTCAAGTCCCCACCACCTACCTACTAGCTTCGAGGTCTGGGGCAAGTGGCTTCAGAGTTCTGGCCTCAGTTTCCTCGCCGGTGGAATGGGGTGTAAAAGTGTCTGCCTCATAGGGTTACGGTGTGGACGAGAAGGGGTAAGCTGCAGGAACTTTCGGGACGGTGCATGGCACACAGTCACGGCTCAGTCCCTGTCCTTTCTCTTTACCTCTGTCAGGGCAGCTCCCGTGGCCCCTCGCAGATCCCTGCAGGGATGCCCCCGCCGCCTGTGGTCTGAGAACCACCCTCAGGTGGATTTTCCACAGTTCTCTGCCGCCTCTTCCTCCCCACGCCATCTGGGAGCCCTGAGGCTGGCCCATGGCTTATTCTCTGCCCTGGGTGCCCCGTGGTAACCATGGCAACACATCACTAGACACTTACCACTTATCGACTAGACTCATTTTTTCCATTTAAAGGGTTTCCATGTAATAAAATCTCACAGAATCCTCCCTGCAGCCTTGTGAGGCAGGCCCTGGGAAACCGAGACCCTACTGACGAGGCTGCTGAGGCTCTGAGAGCTGAAGTCACCAGCCCTAGGTCACACTGGTCACACGCAGCAAAGGTGGCCGATGCGCCTGGTCTCCTGCTTACTGACCCTTTCCAGCCGGGAGGCGGGGACAAGGGTGGGACCCGCCAGTCCTCTCCCAACCACATCTCACCCCAAGGGGAGAGCTGGGGGAGTGTCTCTGGCCGCGTGGACTCTCACCGTCTCTCCTGCAGGGCCTGGAGCTGTGTCGGGTGGTGGCCGTGCACGTGGAGAGCCTGCTCAGTGCCCGTGAGAAGCGGCTTACGCTGCCCCCCAGCGAGATTACGCTGCTGTGACCCAGCCCCCGGCCCTCCAGCTGCCCTCTCCCAGAAGGCTTGCTGTGTGGCCCCAGGGAGGTACTGGGTCTCTCTGGGCCAGTGACCCCTGGAAGGGACCAGACCCTTGGTAGGGAGACTACGAGGTGACCTAAGTTCCCGGGCGTCACATACGCAGTATGGGCCCGGCCCCGACTCGCCCCTGTGGCAGAGAAGCCCCACACCAATGGTCTAGTCAAACTGGACTCTGCATTTGCTTTACTGCGGGTCTGATGTTCAAATCTGCTGCAGCTCCACATCTCAGCCCCTCACGTGTCCTCCTTGAGTGCTCCCCGCACCGCTGCTCAGTTTGGATTTGTGACCCTTGGTCTTGTCTGTGCACATAAAGGGTGTGCCTGGCAGCCATTCCTCCCTCCACACAGTTGCTGAGTAGCTGGAAAAGCAGCCTAAGGGAGGAGGCAGGAATTGGGAGGCCCAGCTGAGCCCCTGACTCACTGCCCGTGAACAGAGCGTCCAGCAGAGACCTGTCCTTATCTCTCCCTGCAGACCCGTCCCCCCAACTCCACACTCCTTAGGTAGCCCCAACCCCAGGCCCCCATCACTGGATGGCTCACACAAGTTTTGAGAGGGGTATAGTGCAGGGAGAGAGAAGTTTCACGTCAGAGTCTGGGGAGGAAGCAATCTGGCAAAGGCTTCCCAGAGAATGGGACACAGGGGTTGGGTTTTGAAGGATGGGTTTAGGCATTTGCTAGGAATAGATGGAGGGGAGGGGAATGAACATTCCAGAGAAAACAGTGTTCATTCCATATTGTATCCCCCAGAGCCTAGGACAATACCTATCACAGAGTAGGCACTTGCACAACGCTTGTTACATGGATGAAAGGATAAATAAATAAATGTTGATGGAAAGTGCTGGTGCTTTGGGGAACTTGGGGAGGAGGGAGGCACTAGGCTTGGGAGAAGGCTGGATAGGTATCTGAGAGCATAAGTAGCTGGAGCCATGGTGCCTGAGGACAGATGTATTTACTCATTCAACAGCTATTAAGCACCTACTGTGTACGAGGCAAATGCCAAGCCCTGGGACTTGCTCACAGTGAAAGGACTATAAACCATGACAAGATCTGTGAGTGGAGTTAGCTAGGTGATGAGGGGAGGGAACAGCATGTGGGCATTACTCGTGGAGGACTTGAGACTGAAGAGGCCAGCAGGGATGGATGGAGTCAGGCTTGCAGGCTACACTAGGGATTTAGGATTTCATCCCAAGGGTCATGAGGAGCCTTCAAAGGTTGTTCGGTGGGAGAAGGGTTGTAATCTGCTCAGATCCGACTTTGAAGAGGTCATTTCGACCACAAAGCAGAGTGAACGTAGGGGACGGGGAGGCCAAAGCGGGGGCTGCTGTCGTGTCAGCCGGGAAACTGTGGTGCGGACACTGCTAGTGGTGACAGGCGGGGAGAAGTTGGTATCTCTAGGGGATCAATCAGGCTGTCCTGAGACAGGGAAGGTCAAGGAAAAGCCCTTCACACATAGGCCACGGGGCTGTCCCACTTTCAACACTGTCGGGGTGGCTTCCCCCAAAGCAGCCCCACTGAGAGAAATCCAGTGCATGTAGCTGATTTGGGAAGTGAGGGAAGTGGAAAAGGAGCCAGAAAGAGTGCGTTTTCCATCAGGCTACCCCTGCTGCAGTCACTCTGTCCCCCCAACTCCACACTCCTTAGGTAGCCCCAACCCCAGGCCCCCATCACTGGATGGCTCACACAAGGTTTGAGAGGGGTATAGTGGAGGGAGAAAGTTTCACCGGTGAGAGGCAAGAGGCCTTCTGGGTTTCAGAATCCAGGTGGGCCTTCTGAGTACGGCCCCTTGGAAGTGGCTCCTCGAGGTTGAGCTGCCCTACTGATGTGCGTGGAACTGAGAGGAGCCTTCCAGCCCATCCCTGACAAGGCTGCAGATCTATGAGCTGGAAAGGGGACTGAAGCCTAAGTTTTGGGGGTGGTTTGCTACATAGCATCGGACAACCCAAACACCAGAGCTTTGGGATTTCAGGACCTAGCAATTCAAGCCCTTGTAAAAGGAGGTCACAATCCCCAGAAGGCAGAGTGGAGAGTCAGGTGTGACAGGAGAGTCAGACCCTGCTGTGTCCCTCGGGCACCATAGCGATACCACACGAGGCCCCTCTACCTGGGCCAGGACCTAGAAAGACAGGAACTCCAGGTAAGTATGCGGAGATCCAGAGTAGAAGGGACTACGCCTCGGGGTTCCCAGCCGAGCGTGTGGTGAGAACAATACAGGAGAAAGGTCTAGGTCGCCTGGGAGCCCGAGACAGTCAACTGGTAAAGGCTTGAGGTCCCAGATGGGTGTGGCAGGATGCACCATATTTGGGCACCGAAAAGTAACCAGAAGGACTTCATTGCATCCCCTATGTGGGACAAGTGGCTAGACTTGGTCAGGTTCCGGGGTCCACATACTCCCCTTGCTGGTTCCCCCCGCCTTGGGGTGCTGCCTGTTGCCCAGAGCCCACAAGCCTATTAAGAGAATCTGCGCTTGGTAGTTGAAGGCTGTGGAGCTAGCTGATTAGCTGTGTGGCCTTTGGCAAGCCCCTTGCCCTCTCTGAGCCTCTGCTTCCTTCTTTGTAAACTGGAAGCACTGACAGAAGTCTTACAGCAAATACTTCCTAAGGGGTCACCATTATGTCCAGCATAGGATACAAATGGATGTCCGGGGTGGGGGAAGACTTTTTTTCCTTTAAAAAGCTAATTCTCACCAAGTTTTTACTCTGTACCAGGCATTGTACATACACTGACTCATTTAACCCTCAAAGTACCCCCAGTGAGGTGGGTACTGTTATCACCATTTTATATACGGGAAAACTGAGGCCCACAGAGATGAAGTAAGTAACCACTAAGTGACCTAGCCAAGATTCGAACATAGGCAGGCTGGCTCCACAGTGTTGTCTCTCAGTGAGGCTCAGAGAGGGGAGGGCTCCGGCTCCAGAAGAATCAAGAAGGAGCACAGCGAAACTTTGGATGGGGGGTGTGGGATGGGAGGGGTTGTTGAGACCTAGAGAAGAGGTGATCCTCATTTTTGTCTGGGTGAGGGGAGCTGGGCGCCACACAGGAGTCTCCGGATTTTCTCACGACTGTGATATGACCTCCCTGTCAAGCAGGTGGTGGGCAGAATCTCGTGCCCCCCCATGTTAGAGGGCAGTTTCGAGGTAGGTGGGAGCTGGGCTTCTGGAGGGCCTGAGCCCTCACAGGCCAATTGCTCATTATGCAGGCGAGGGGTCCCTGTCCAGGCGTTCACACAGCATGGCCGAGGCGGGACTGAAGCAGGAGCCCAGGCCGCCTGACCACAGCCTTGCCCATCCCACAGGCCCTGCTGGCCTAGCCTTGCCCAGCAACGACACAACCCACACCTCCCAACAGGGACCGGCAGGCCCTTCGGTTTGGAAACGGAGACCCTGACTAGAGGTGTGCAATCCCCTCCGCTTAACATACATGAGCTCGTTTTGTTCTCACAGCTACCAAATGTGGGGGTACTAAGGTTATTCATTTTACAGACCAGAAGACTGAGGTTCAGAGAGGGTAAGTCCCTTGCCCAGGGTCCTACAGCCCGTCAGGAGGTCCAAGATTCAAACCCATGTCTGTCAGTCTGGTGTTTGGCAAGTTGGGGGGCGGGGGCGGCAGTGGAGAGGATGCAGAGACACACGGGCTGGGAGCAAAATGGCCAGGGAGGTGAGGCTGAAGGCAGATGCCAAGGCCAAATCACGAAACCAAAGATGCGTTTCATTTCAGTGAGTATCTGGGAAGGCTGCTAGGGAGGTGAGCTGAGCCTCAAAAAATCAAAATGAAGGAGATGGATGGAAGGAACTGGCATCTCAGGAGGAAGAAACAGCTTGGGCGAGGGCCAGGAGGTGTGACGGAGTATGTCTGAGCGAGGCTGGCGCTCAGAGTTCGCGGAGAGGGGAGAGGAGGCGAGGCCCGAAGGGTCTCAAACAAAGGCTTTGAACGCCAAGCAAAACAGATGACCTCGATCCTGAGAGCCCCGGGAGGTTCTCGAGAAGAAACCCCTAGCTGGGGACCCGCCCCTGCGCGGAACCGCCACGCCTTTGCCCGCGCCACCACCCTGTCCACCCGCACTGCTTCAAAACTTTGGAATTGTCCCTAGTGATTAGCTATAGTTTTGCCTTCGCCTTGAGCCTACTCGTCCCCCTGAGTCTCCTTCCGTCGTTCCGAACAGGAGCCCCTATACCCATCTTTAACCCGAAGGAAAACCGACGCCAAATCCCCGCGCGACCCGCGGCTGCGCACGCGCCCGCCGCCACCGGGACGTGACTCGTGGAACGTCCACTCCGGGCGGCGGGGAGGCGGCGGGGGTGGGGGGCAGGGAGGTGCCCCCTCAACGAGTCCAGCTTCTGCGGCCATCGCCGTCTGGACTTAGAGCTGGGACCCGATGCTCTCGGCCCCGCAGTTTGAGAAGTTTCTGCTGGTTTCAGAAGTTTCCTAAAGAGTCTGAGGGCTTTTCTCCGTTGGCGTCCACATTCGGGCACTTCCATAGCCACCCATTCACCCTTCAGGGGTCCTCGACGCCCTCCACGCAGTTAATTAAGTGACGGACGCAGTAACCAAGGCGACCGCTTGATTGACAGGCATGAATGCGAACCAACTTCCGGAAGCTCCCGTCTGGGCCCGCCCAGCGCGTGGCCGGTGACCCAATGAAAGAACTGGAAACGCCAAAGGGGGCGGCGACGGGGCAGCGTAGGTTGTGGCGGTTCCCCGGTGGTTGCGCGCTGAGGGCTGAGGCGTTTTCGAGCATTTGGACGATGCCGTGACGCAGCATCGCGAAAGCGTTGACAGCGTGAGCGCACCCCTGTGGAGGGAGCCCTTCGGTCGCGGAGGTGGCGCGTCAAGGAGACAGGTTGCTATTTGAGGGTGCTCCCTCGGAGCCCTTCATTGAGTGGGGGAGGGGCGGCGGACGCCGAGCGGTCCCCGTCTGCGCTTGCGCGGGCGCCTCCGCTGACCCGGCCTACACGCACGCGCATGCCCGCTGCGCGCGGAGCCGCGGTGGCCGGCAGCATTGCGCGTGCGCGCTGAGGAGGCCGCTGAGGAGCGGCGCTGGCGGACGTCGGGCGAACGGCCCGTGACGTCGTGAGGAGCGCTTTAAAGTGCGGGCTGGGCCGGGCGTCTGAGGGTCTGACTGGGAGTCGGGTCGGTCTTCTGTAGCGGCCCTCCGCGGCATGAGGCGCTGCCGGCGCCCTTGCTCCGTGGGACGTGGAGAAGGTGGAGGAGGAGGAAGCCCTGTTGCCGCCACCGCTGCATGACCCGCCGCCCCTGAGGCCCGACCCCCGCGCCCGTTCCCTCGACGCCCCCCCCCCCGCCGTGTCCCCCGGTCTCGCATGGGGGCCTGGCGCTGAGGAACCCCATTTCTCCGGGGGCGCCGGGGCGCGTCCTCCGAGAGCCATGCCCGGCCGCCCCTCCCGCCCCGGAGGACCCTAGAGCAGCGTCGTGGGGGCCATGGCGGCCGCCAGCGGTTACACGGACCTGCGTGAGAAGCTCAAGTCCATGACGTCCCGGGATAACTACAAGGCGGGCAGCCGAGAGGCAGCGGCCGCCGCCGCCGCCGCCGTAGCCGCCGCTGCCGCCGCCGCCGCCGCCGCCGAGCCTTACCCGGTGTCCGGGGCTAAGCGCAAGTACCAGGAGGACTCGGACCCCGAGCGCAGCGACTACGAGGAGCAGCAGCTGCAGAAGGAGGAGGAGGCGCGCAAGGTGAAGAGCGGCATTCGCCAGATGCGTCTCTTCAGCCAGGACGAGTGCGCCAAGATCGAGGCCCGCATCGACGAGGTGGTGTCCCGCGCCGAGAAGGGCCTGTACAACGAGCACACGGTGGACCGGGCCCCGCTGCGCAACAAGTACTTCTTCGGCGAGGGCTACACGTACGGCGCCCAGCTGCAGAAGCGCGGGCCTGGCCAGGAGCGCCTCTACCCGCCGGGCGATGTGGACGAGATCCCCGAGTGGGTGCACCAGCTGGTGATCCAGAAGCTGGTGGAGCACCGCGTCATCCCCGAGGGCTTCGTCAACAGCGCCGTCATCAACGACTATCAGCCCGGCGGCTGCATCGTGTCTCACGTGGACCCCATCCACATCTTCGAGCGCCCCATCGTGTCCGTGTCCTTCTTCAGCGACTCCGCGCTCTGCTTCGGCTGCAAGTTCCAGTTCAAGCCTATCCGGGTGTCGGAACCTGTGCTTTCTCTGCCGGTGCGCCGGGGAAGCGTGACTGTGCTCAGGTAACCCACCTGGGAGGAGGGGGCGCCCCTGCATCCTGCTGCCTTAGCTGCCCACCCTCACCCAGGAGGCGGCAGCAAATAGGAGCTCGCGCTGTGCAGTTCTGACCCATTATTCTGGTTTGGGTGGGAGAAGGGGGAGGGGGAAAGGGGTCTGTGTTTAAAACACACGTAGTAAGAAAGTAGGGAGGGGTCAGGGAACCAATCTAGAATTTTGTATCCCGAGGGCAGGTTTGGCGTGATCACACACGCTTGACTAAGAATTGGTACAAAGGCATCTTTCTAGAAGGCTGAGATTTTAGGAGTCTGTTTTCTGTGTGATTTTAGCAAGTCACTTTTACGTTTCTGGGTCTCTGTTTCCAAATCTGTGTTTTTAAAAAAATAAGTTGAACTCTTATCTGAGAGTCTTTCCCACTCAGCCATTTTCGTGTTTTTGTTCATTTTTTTAAACGGAAGACGTGTAAGGATTTCTTAACTGAGAAAATATGGAGGAAGGTCCCTGAAAGTATTTAATAGATACGCATTCTCTCTTGCCAACACTTCCCAGGGAGTGACTTCCCTGGAATTGAACAGATTAGTGGTTGAGGCAGAAATAGCGTGTAGCGGAGTCTGAAAATTCAGCCCCTGTTGGCTACAGAAGAGCCTGTTGGCCCTTTGTAAGAATGTGTTACCTGTTACCAGGGCCATAGGAAACCAAATAAAGCAGATCTTTTTACCTGGTATTTGGCTTTGTAGTTGCGTCAGCCGCAGAATTTAGGTTCTTGGCCTGTTTTGGGTCCCAGATCCTGCTGAGAATTCGCTCAGTACCCTGGCCCCCAAGAAGATTTTCTGCTGAAACACCTTTGTTTATATGAAGTAGAAAACTTATTAGGAGGCTGCCTCCTTCCAGCCCTAAAACAAGTAACCTAGCACTGTACTTCAGTAATCCCCAAAACCTCTTAGGAGCTCCAGAGTGCAGCTGCACAGAGCGGCTTGCTTGACCACCGGGTTCTAGCATAGGATCAGAACATGCTGAGTTTTTGTCAACAGCTTAATCTCTGAAGTCCATGCCCTGGGCCCTGGTCCTGGGGAGAAGCGGGTTCCTTAATATGAACTCTCTTAAGATGAGGCAGGTCATCGATCTCATTTGAGTTGAGCAGCTAAGGCTGCTTCTGTATCTGGGAGTGGCAGCAGACCTTGTGATATCCCAAGGTCTTGGGAAGTCAGTGGTAGCCGAAACAGTACTTTGGCTTCCTTATGCATCCGAAACTTAGACGGCCACTTATCTGTCAGGTGCCCCTTTGTCATTTGGGCTTCCAAGCTTACCCTCGGATCTAAGTGGTGCTCCCAGATTGAGGTCGTAGTAGAGTCCTTTAAGATGGGATTTCCAGGGCAGACCCTCACAAGTGGCTTGCTGTGTAAGGCAGTTTGGTGTCTGACTTCGTTGAAGGGCTCTTGATCCTAAAAGGATCTCACACAAAGGCCATTTAGTTTCTTAAAGGGAATTAATTTTCTGCATAGTCACAGGTCTTTAAGGTTGTCATGAGGAGGTCTAGCAGTGGTTGGGTGTGTAATGGGTGATCATAAGAGGCAGTTTGTGACTTTGAGGCTTTCCCTCCCACCAGCGCGCGCAGAGGCGCGTGCACACCCCCCCTACCTTCCCCATCCCCCACCTCCCCTTGTTGAAGAGCAGAAGTTTCAAGTTTTTAAAATTCAGTTCTGTTAGTGATCAGCAACAGGATTGCATCATCAGGAAAATTCTCTTCATCTTTTCCTTGGAATAGTAAAGTCTTAAAGCTTTCCCAGTTCTTTCCAACTCCTGGATTCTGACTTGGCTGTGGAGTTAATGTGGGAGGCTCAGCCGTGTCCTGAAAAAGTGCTGCCCTAGGCTTTGACTCTAGCTTGGCTGTCATTTGCTTTGGGACCTTGTGGGCATTCTCTGAGCTCGCTTTGCCATCTGTAAAGTGGGGGTGATGCCAACTTCCAAAACCTATTAGAACTAATCGTGGTGATTTGGTGTTTTATGCAGAGCTTGGCACGGGGTAGGCGCTTAAATGGGTATTTGTTTTCATACACAACCCATTTAATGATCCCTTGATCTCTTGTTGGGGAAGGGGCTAGGGATTTGATGGAGCCTGCATCGTGGCTCTTCCCTTCATAGAGTTCACAGCCTAGTGGAAGCCACAGACGGTTACAGCCCAGGAAAATAACTGCAGGAATACTTTGAAGGTGGGGGGACCCTTTTTGGAGTGTTAGGAATTTTTAGGGGGAAATAAGGTAGAACTTGAAGAGTGACTAGAAGTTAGCCAGGCAACGAAGTTAGCAGTGAGAACACAGAAGCTTTGGTGGCAGTAGCAGTGAGTAGCTATGGGGGGGGGGGGGGGTGGCAGGTAGATGCTGACTTGAGGCTGATGGAATTCTTTTTTAGTTCTCAGATTCAACCTGGACCTGAAGTAGAGATTCTGGCGAGGCATGCCATGGGAAAGCACTAGATCAGATTTTATCCGTAGTAGTACTATTGACATTTTGGGCTGGCTGATTCTTTGTTTTGTAAGGGCTGTTCTGTGCATTGTAGAATGTTTAGCAGCATCCCTGGTCTTTGTCCACTAAATAGCAGTTTCACCTTTATGGTGACCAAAAATGTGTCCAGATATTGCCAGATATCCCAGGGCGGGGCTGCAAAAATCATTCCAGTGGAGAGTCACTGCTCTAGGGTTCTGGATGCCCCCACTAATTTTAATCTTCTAGCCCCTGCTCACTTAGTACCCTCAGTTTACTTCATATGCAGGTGGGTGAACACCTGCCTGTTAGTAGTGCCTTTCTTTAAGTGCTGCTTGGACTCTTCCCCAAGCTGGTAAGAGGGGATGCTTTCTTTCACTTACCGGTATGTATCCCAGCCCGGAAGTGATGAGCTGTAAATTTGCAGATTGGAAGACCAGGGCTGGTGAAAATAGTGGTTCTCTGAAGGTGGGAAGGGTTTTTAGTAATTCTCATGTGACTCAGACATCAGTTGTTAGCAGTGGAGTCTATACCCGTTCCAAGGCTAGATGGCAGGAATACTGTTTTATATTTAATAGTTGTCAATGTAGACATTAGTATGTGGCAAACATTGACTCAGCAGTATCCAAATGTGGGCATTTAGAGCAGTGCCTCACAGACCCTTCTGGAAGTGCTTTAAAGGTCTTTCCAAATCCAGTGTTTTTTCTTGTTGTTGTGTTTGTAACCTTCCCATGTTGAGCCCAGTTGGTCCCCTCTTAATGCTGTAGTCCAGGGAAATAAGTATCTTTTTACCTTCTCTTTATATTCCTTCTTTCCACATTCCTTCTCCTGTTCTCTGTAGGGTGACTGGGCAGATTAAAACACATTTTAGTTGGATTAATTAGAATAATTACCTCAAGACTAATTGCTTACTTGCTGCTACTTTTAATCACTGCTACGTGGTCTGTGGTTGTGGTGGCCACATGCCCAGAGACCCAGGCCTTAGCCACCTGTCTGGAAATGACTGTTACTACCCAGCCATGGGACACGCAGAGGTGAGCGCAGCCTGTAATTTCTAGGTAATAACTGCTGCTGGGTGGAGTGGGCATCTCTGTCCGTTCTGGGCTAAGGGCTGATCTTGTTCAGCTGTTTGAAAGCAAAATTTAGCTTTCTGGCTTAAAATAGTTGGGAAAGTAGGGCAGATAGGTCCTGGGCCACATCTCTTGTGTGCAGTCTTCTGATTCCATGGGAGGGGGAGGAACCTCAGGATGAAGTCAGGGCTGTGCGTTCTCAGGAGGAGCTCTGGGCCAAGGGGATTGGCTGGACTGGGTTCTGCCAGGCCTAACAAGAAGGCAGAAGCAGCAAAGGGAAGGAAGCTAGCAGGTGAACCATGGTCTTAATCATGACACTCAGAGCAAGCAGAAAGTAAATAGGCCGTATGTACAAATTTCAGGGCTGGCTGGCCATTTTTGCCTGGGCAGTTGGTGCAGCCATCACTGAGATACGGTGCTAGCCCTCTGGGGGCATGGGCTCATCTTTGCAGACTTCTTCCTTGGGGGTGGTGGGTATTGAATGTCCTTTCCTAAGGCCAGCGAGGTCCTCAGGATAGATAGGACCTTGTCACCAAAAAATACAGATGGGCTTTTCTCTCTACTTCTTATTACCTACCCCCTCTCCCAACCAAAAAAACAAAAACCAGTATAACATAGATACTGAAATCAAGAGTTTGATTAGAAGGGCGCCGGGGTGGCTTAGTCGGTTAAGCGACTGCCTTTGGCTCAGGTCATGATCCCAGGGTGCTGGGATCGAGTCCCACATCTGGCTTCTTGCTCAGCGGGGATCCTGCTTCTCCCTCTCCCGCTACCTGCTACTCCTGCTTGTGCTCTCTCTCTGTCAAATAAATAAATAAAAATTCTTAAAAAAAAAAAAGTTTGATTAGGGTTCCAGTGTCACCACTTCAGATGTTTGGCCTTGGGTAAGTAACTTAATCTCTCTGGGCCTTAGTTTTCCTCCGCAAAATGGGCTATTGATGGCATAGAGTTGTTATCGAAGATGGAATTTCTTTCACACTGTTGAATGCTTGAAGTTTAGGTAAGATGTCTCTGGAGATGAGCTGCTTTCTGTGCTTAGCTACTCTCTAATTATACCTTGATGTGTAGAGAATTGGAACCTGGAACAGGTTGATCTTCCTTCTGTATTCATAAAGTCCCAGGACTTGTCATAAAGTTAGGCCGTGTGTCATCTTAGAAGGTTGGGTCTAATGAGTGTGAGCTCACAGTCCCACCCTGTGCCCAGGTGGCTGGCCTGCTGTTCCCCAAAGCCTAAGTTTCTTAGTCCTGTAGGCTCATTAGAGGCATGAGGCAGGCTCATGGGGGCTGCCCAGAGCAGGTAGCTGTAGCTGAAGGGAGGCTGTTAGGCAGTCTTGGTGATCTTGGCCAGTCCCTCCACCTCTGGTTCTGTTCTGTCCTGGGCAGGGCACAGAGTGGATGGGGAATGGTGGCTGTCTTGGAAATGTGCCTTAACACTGTCTCCAAGACTATCCCCTAGAGGAGAGATGTATAGTCCTGCACAGTCCCTTAGAGTTTTTCAGACTCTTCATTTAACCTGCACCTAATCCTCTGAGGAAGGATTTGCTTTGAGATCTGTTTTGTAGATGTAGAAACAGAACAGTTAAGCTCAACACACATTTCATTTAGTGTCCACTGAATGCAGAGATGAATAGCCTTTGCAGCACTTTGTCTTGCAGGGAAAACACAATTTCCACAAGGCCAAACATAGTAGTAGAGGGGGGTGGGTGGGTGGGTGGTGTGGGGGAAACCCAGCCTGGGGGATTTGAGGAAAGCTTCCCTGGGGAGAAGAAAGACTCTTAAGAGTCACTGAAAGCCATAGTGCTAGTGGGTGACAGAGCCAGGTCTGTCACTCTTGATGTTTGTGGCGTGCTGGTCACTGGTACGTGGGGTGGGGGGGACTTGAAAGGACTCAGCCCAGGCAGGGAGCAGGAGGCTGACCAGCATGAAGTATTTCCTCTTCTCCCTTCCCTGTGAAAACAAAGAGCAGGAGGCACTGGAACTTTTCTTCATGCCAAGGGTAGGGCTGGACCCAGGGCATATTAAGTTTCAAGCTGGCAGACTGTGACTTTCAGACAGTTTCTCTTGTAGTAAGTAGGTTTCTTAGCAGTAAATAATCCTCTGTGGTCTCTGCTGGACATTTTCTGTTGAAGTTTAGCCAGAAGAGCTTCCCTTGGCCAGGACTTAGAACCTCCTGCTCCCAGAGAAGCGTGAGATACTGAGGAGGGGTCAGTGGGCTATGTCACAGCTGCCAGGAAGTTCTAGAAGACCAGTACTAATGAGCTGTTCAGGTGTGTTCAGTGCCACGGCCATTTCTGGGGGTCCGTGTGGTCTTACCTCCACACTAGTTCTTCTGAGGCCTGGGCTCTGGCAGAATTCTGGAGCCCTTTGGGAGGTGGGGGCAGTTAAGGTTTGACAGACGTCTGGGTTTATTCTTTCTGCATTAAGGGAAGTGGTTCCTTGTTGAAGATGGGAGGTGAGGGCGGAGGTGCCTATAGCCATGTCAAACCGATTAATACTTGTAACAGTAGGAAAGGTTGCCTGTGGCTAGTACTGCAGGTTCAGGCCTTAGAAACGTGCCTTGGGGGTCACCTGGGTGGCTCAGTCGTTGGGTGTCTGCCTTCGGCTCAGGTCTTGATCCCAGGGTCTTGGGATCGAGCCCCGCATCTGGCTCCCTGCTCTGCGGAAAGCCTGCTTCTCCCTCCCCCACTCCCCCTGCTTTGTTCCCTATCTCACTGTGTCTGTCTCTGTCAAATAAATAAAATCTTAAAAAAAAAAAATGTGCCTTGGATTACCTTTGGGAATTGGACTTAGCTCTTTGGGGGAAGTCCTGTGTTTATACAGGACTGTCTTGCACCCCACACCTGCATTCTCCCATTGTGGAGTGACAAGAGCCTAGAACGAGCTCTGGAATTGGCCCTGGGAATGGGGCCCATGAGGCCTCTTCTGCTGGCAGATCCCTGCAAGAGGAACCCAGATCACATTTCCTTGGCAGGTACTGAACCCAAATCTGTAGCTTGACCCGCAGTGGTCCAGGGCCCTCTGGCTTCTGTCCTGTGCTTAGTAAATGGGAATGCCGTGCCAGGCACACTGTACTATTATCTAACTTAATTCTCACCAAAGCCCTACAGGTTCCAGGGGTGCTAACCATGTAGTCATAGAACTCTAATTCTGCCTACAAGGGAAGAGACAGTGTCCCCCTTTTTAAAATCTTATCGTTGGTGCACCGGGTGGCTCAGTAGGTTAAGCGTCTGACTCTTGATATCAGCTCAGGTCATGATCTCAGGGTTGTGAGATCGAGCTCTGTGTTGGACTCTGCTCAGTGCAGTCTGCTTGGGATTCTATCTGCTGCCCACCCTCCCCCACTCTTGTGCATCCATGTGCGTGGTGTCTGTCTCTCTCAAATAAATAGAAAACCTTATCGTTAGTGGTCATAAAGGAATACGTAAGTTGTGAAGCATAACAAAGTGAACACCCCAAACCTACTACTGTCCTTATTACAGATGAAGAAACAGGTTTAGGCCCCCAGCAAATGACTTCCCTAAGGTCACAACGCTAGTAGGCGACAAAACTCGGGTTCTCACTCAGGTCTCTTCCAACTCAGAGCTCTTATCTCTGTGTGGCATTTCTCACTGTAGGTCCACAGATACGAATACGTGTTATTTGAGAGAAGTTTCTTTGGTCAGTGCTCCATTAAAGAAAAGGTTCTTTTGCTGTAGTAATTCTCAGATCCCTTAATATAGTCATGCTTTTTTAAACTCTTCAGTATTTTCCACATTGATTTGGTTGTGGACATTCGTCCATAGTCTCTTCTAGGACTGATGTTCCCAGAGAAAACTGAAAACCTCTGGTCTAGGAGCAGCTCAGAGAGGAAATCTTTAAAATAAAGGTTCTGGGGTTGCCTGGGTGGATCAGTCACTGGTTAAGGGTCTGCCTTCGGCTCAGGTCATGATGCCAGAATCCTGGGATTGAGTCCCACATCAGGCTCCTTGCTCAGCAGGGAGCCTGCTTCTCCCTCTGCCTGCCTCTCCCTCTGCTTGCCACTCACCCTGCTTGTGTGTGCGCGCATGCTCGCATGAGTGGTGTGTGTGTGTGTCTCAGAAATAAATAAAATCTTTTAAAAATGGTAATAAAATAAAGGTTCTGTCTCTCCCAGCATGGCCTCAAATCAGAGGGGTTTCCCTCTTGGACTTCTTATTTTTTATTTGTCTTGCTTCTAGTTCTTGCCCACATTGGGGCAGCCTGGCCATTTTGAGGTGTTCCTCCCAGGCCTGCAGTGTTTCTCACGGTCACATGGGTGTCTTTATAGCTGTCCTTGAGAAGGGAGCTGATGAGCAGCTGTGGAGAGGAAGATTTGTGGTCCAAGGGTGGCCAGGGAAAAGCTGAGCAAGACCAGGCTGAGGTGTTCACCTCCCGCTGAGCCTGTGTCTGCCTGTGTAGAGCCCTGCCTTGGCTCAGTGGAGGAACTTGGGGTGCGAGTACCTCTTGGGTGCCATGCTCCTGGTGAGGGCATGTGAGGAGGCTCAGGATGCTGAGTTTGCTTCCAGAGTTTCAAATCGGAAAGATGTTAGCTGTGAAGAGGACAGTCATCTACCCACATTCATTGGTCTAAGCAGTTTTTTAAATTGTGTAACTTGATGAAAATAAATAGATATTTGAGTGTGATGGGAATTCTTAAAATAGCCCAAACACAGCTGTCTTCAGGATTTTTGGATCCCCCCAAATGGAGGTTTTTGAAAGCTTGTTTTCAAGTAGACAAATTGAACGTTGCAGCCTTAGTTCTCTCTGGTGACTCAGGGTTGTCGGTGTCTGCCTTGGCTTCCTCTTCGTGCTGAAGGGGGTCGGGGGCAGGGAAGGAAGAAGAGGAGGAGATGCAGTTCTTGTCTTCTCACCAAGGTCTGGCCTAAGTCACTCTGGCTGCCTGCAGAGTGACTAAAGGTGTACCTTCTTGGGGGCCCTGTAAAAGAAGGGCTCTTGGCTTGTGTGGAGAGATTGCTGCTGTGGTTTCTGCCTTCAAGCCTGCCTTTGCCTCATCCCAGGTTTTTTCCTTGAGTGGAGCATCCTAGAGCTTCACAGGTGATTTCCCTTTCCATGTAGATCCTTGAACCTCTCAAAATAACAGGGCAGAGGTGGCCTTAAGACCTGGACCATATTTCTCTCTCTTTACCCTGTAGGAACTTTGGTTGTCTGTTCACTTTCCAAGCTCATATGCTCTGTGTTTATTTTCAGTGGATATGCTGCTGATGAAATCACTCACTGCATACGGCCTCAGGACATCAAGGAGCGCAGAGCGGTCATCATCCTCAGGAAGTAAGTGCCCCGGTGTCTGGCACCTGCAGGACTGTCTGGAGATGTAGGTCTGGATTCCCTTAGAACTTGGCTCCTCTCTATCAATACATAGCAGCATGAAGCCTGGGAGAGGAAAAGCCTATCAGGTCTCATACTTTTTGATTTTAATTCTTGGAGGAAAAAGCTGTTTTGTCTTTTCTTCATTGGAAAATTAAGTTCTGTGTCTGTTTAGGGAGTTGGGGGCTGAGCCAAAGCACATGCTCCCAGTGTTTACGGACACAGTCTTGAGACAAGGTTTGGGGACCCCTCTTCCAGACCTCCCCTCCCCCTCTCTCTTTCCCCATCTCTTTGGTTCTGATTTGTCACATGTGATCTTGCTGATTATTTTTAGACTGCGCCTTAGCAGCCTGCTTTAAAAACGCCTGGGTTTTCACTTCTGGGAGTAGCAGGGAGTGAGAAGAGGAAACGAAGGTGGGAGGTTAGGCTGCAGTGTTCAGCAGTGGCATAGCTTGTGGCTGTCTCTCCTCGCTGGCCAGGGAGTCAGGGATGTACTGACTGACATCACCAGACCTGGCCTCTTTGGCACTTCTGGTTTTCTGCTCATGGAGTGAATGGACTGAGCCAAACAGATGCTGGGTCAAGACAAGCTTGTCTTTAGAGTGGAGTCCCAAGAGGCTAGATGATTGTCCAGGGTCGTATAGATGTCGGGAGAGCAGAACCAGTGCCTGGACCCCTCCCCCCCACCCCTAGGCTGGAACACAATGTCCTATAGCTTGCCGTCTTTTCTTTTTCTTCTTCTTTTTTTTTTTATTTAAATAAACATTATTTTTAGAATAGCTTTAGATTTACAGAAAATTATAAAGATAGTACAGTTTCCATGTACTGTGCATACCACTTTCCCGATCCTAATGTCTTATATTCGTAAGATATGTTTGTTACAGTTAAGAAAGCAATATTGATACATTATTATTAAGTTAAGTCAGTATTTATGCAGATTTCCTTAGTCTCTTCTAACATACTTACTCTGTTCCAGGACCCCACATTACATGTAGTTGTGACAGTTTTTCAGACTTGCCTTATTCATGATAACACTTAAGTGGTCAGGTATTTTGTAGAGTATCTCTCCATTGGAATTTGACATTTTTCTCATGGTTCTACTGGGGTTTGGGGTTTGGGGGAAGAAGACCAGAGGTAAAGCCCCCTTCTCTTCAGTCCTATCCAGGGCACAGGACTTCTCACTGTTGATGTTGACCATGAACACCTGGTTGAGCTTGTGTTCGTTGGTTACCTTCTGCACTCTAAAGTTACTATTTCCCCTGCCTTAGGAAGGAAGTAGCTGTGTTTATTGGTTACCTTCTGCAGGCTAAAGTTACTCTTTTCCCTGCCTTAGGAGGGAAGTTGCTATGTGCAGCCCCCGCATAAGCAGTGGGGAGTCACCACCCAAGTTATTTGGAATTCTTCTGCAAAGACATTTTGTTTTTTCTTCATTTGTGTATTTCTTTATTTAGTTGTTTACTTACATCAATATGGATTTATGGGGTATTTGTTTTATGCTCCAGTTATTCCAGCTTTGGCCATTAGGAGTTCTCTCTTCTTTTTTTAAGTACATCCTTACTTTTTGGCTTGCCATCTTTTTAACTTCAGTCTGTAACTTGAGCATCTTGGCCTTTTGGGTCCAGAACTCCAAAATTAAATGGTGGATGAAATCTCTTTGGCATGGCTCTGCCACTTTGTCAGGTCAAAGCTTGGGAGTGTCTGTTGTACCTGTATAGAATGGAAATGCTAGAGACCTGAAGGACAGTCCTGGTGTGCAGGCTGAGCACCAGGCACATGTGGGAGCTGAGACAGGGGTCCATTTAGGAGCTGGCAGCGTCTCACCTGTAGCCTAAGAATATTCCCAGAATTCATCAGAAGAAGGGTTTTTATCTGCCTTTCTACTTTCTTTTCCTGTGGTTCCCAGCACAGGCCAAAACCCAGAACACGGAATTGATACAGCCCAGAGTGTAGCTCCCTTCTGGCCTCTTCTCCCTAGTCATTTCTTCCTGGGCTATACTGGCACTTCCAACTTAACCAAGGCCAAGTGGCCCACCTAGGCCAGGAGCTTGGAAAGGAACTCCTAGAGGGATATAAAACCAGAGCAGCAGCTTCCCAGGTGCCCGGCAAGCCTCTCAAAATAGCTTATCCCAGGGAAATCTTCACTGGAGGCACAAATGAAGTGGCCAAAGCTGGAGGAGTGTCAGGTCATTCTTCCAGCTATTTCCTTCCTCTTCAATGGTGGCTCCCTTACTTGACTTCCCAGGCTGGCTGGGTTGGATGCTTCTCAGCGGAGCTAGGAGCCTATACTGTTACCCAGGTCCCCCCAGAAGCTCTTTGGCCAGCCGGGCCCCTGGTAGTGGTCTGACCTTGGAGAATGACTGTTGGTAGGTAACTGATGCTTTTTGACCTTTTGACTTGAATGGGCCCAGGAGCCAACCACAGACTGGGCTAGAGCACAGAAGCACGGAGCTTTGGTATGAGGCGGCTGGAGAGGAGTGGGAGGATGGCCCTCAGCCAGTACTGCCCAGCTGTAGGGAGACAACTCAGGTTACCAGATGAGAGGCCCAGGATAAAAGGCAGGCTCCTTGTTGGGCTTTGCCTGTCCATCCAGCCTAGCCTTTTGGCGTTTTCCTTGTTGTCTCGTACTCCACACTTACATTAAAGTCCTTGCAGCTCTTAGTGTGATCCATGGACTTGCATCCTTGCAGCAGTGTAGCCTCTGTTGGGAATGTTTTCCCATCTAACATGTTCATCTTATTCTGCACATCCTACCCTGCAAATGACCCACATATGTACAGTGAAAGTTGGTTGACTTAGTCATCCATCAGGGCTCAGGTATTGACCGTTTTGACTCGCGAAAAGCATCACATACATACCTGTAGCCTTCTCAGTATACTCCCTCTTCCTTTAGATTGTTATATATAGTGTATATTTGCCATCGTGAATTTCCAAATCTGCATTCTGTGGGGGCGGGGACCCTGTTCAGTCAGGCCCAGCATTGAGGCCTGGCCCAGAGGAGGTATCAGAGGAGGACAACACAGGTGAATGAGGAGCAGCTCCAGAGTAGCTGTATGGGCTTGTCTTGGAAAAGGACAAGCTGGTGACAGGATGAAAAAGGGAGCATCCTGGCCCAGGCACTGCCCAGACATCAAGGATGTGGCCTTGACAGGTACCTGGCTGACTTGCTTGCTGGTGAGGCTGCATCTAGACGGGTGGAAGCTAGGCATTGAGCCTGGCCCTGCTCCTCATAGGCAGAGGGGATGGAGCCAGTCCTGCCTTCTCTTAAGTTTGGATAAAAATTTTACAGGCTGTTGTGGGAGGGCTTGGGTGGCTCTGTCACGAGCTCTGGTCAGTCAGAGCTGGGACTGTCCTTCCAAGCGCCTCATGGGGGGGAAATGGGTGGGTGGCCACCAAGTGCTTTTTGATTCAACAGAATGTGGCACCTTTGAATGTGGTTGGTGCTGAGTCTTCATGTGTGTGGCACCATTGTGTCTCACAGGGAGGACTGGGAGGCTGGGAGTGACCACCTGAGAGTTTCCCCATGAGTGGAATCCTTGGGCTGCAGCTTAGTGTTATAATCTGTTCGGGGTCACAACCAGTAAATGGCTGAGTAAGACCTTGACCCCCTGGGTCTGCTGGTATGTAACAGGTTGGCATTTTGCATGCCAGAACAACACAAGCGGAGTAAACACTGTCTTAAAAGCACAGAGAGTATCTGCTGGAGCCCAGCAAACAACAACAGCAACAACAAACAAAAATTTAAAAACTACATCCAGCTTGGCGGGGGTTGGGGGTGGGTTCGGACAGGATTGGTAGATCTGGCTGCTGAGCTGGAAATTGCTGGCCAGGCAGAAATGGTAAGCCCAGGATGCCTGGGTGACTCAGTCGGTTAAGCGTCTGCCTTCGGCTCAGGTCATGATCCCAGGCTCCTGGGATTGAGCCTTGTGTTGGGCTCCCTGCTAAAGTGGGAGTCTGCTTCTCTCTCTCTCTGCCCCTCCCCATGCTTGTTCTCTCTTTCAATTAAATGATAATTCTTGGGATGCCTGGCTGGCTCAGTCGGTTAAGCGTCTGCCTTCAGCTCAGGTCATGATCCCGGGGTCCTGGGATCGAGTCCCGTATCGGGCTCCTTGCTACTCGGGGAGCCAGCTTCTCCTGCCTCCCGTTCCCCCTGCTTGTGCTTACTCTCTGTCTTTCCAACAAATAAAATCTTAAAAATAAATAAATTAATTAAAAATTCTTAAAACCAAAAAACCAGTAAGCTCAAAGGCTAGAAGGCGTGAAGTATAGAGGATCTCTGTAGTTGAGGGGAGGTGTGGGAAGGAAGTCTTGGATCAACTCTTGATCATCAGGAGGTGGCTTATGGGCCTTCAGGGCCTTCAGTTGGCCAGGGCGTTCAATCCCTTGGTCTTCAGGAGGCACCCAGGGCTGCCCTAGGTCTGCCTGCAAAATCTTGTATTCCTGCATGGCTAACCTCTCTAGTAGATAAAGTGGTTCAAGGCAGTGTTAATAGTCCATTTCCTTGCTTTGGTTAAGTGAGCTCAGCTTAGTGGGTTGAAGTTGGGAAGAGCAGCTAGAGGTTCATTTGCCAAATGTTAACCAAGGCTGGTGTGTGCCAGGAAGCAGTGGGGTGAGGGATTTGCGTGAGAGAGACTTTGTAAGAGGCTGAGTTAAATGGCTTATTTGGTCCTTCAGGGGACTCCAAGGGGTCAGGGGGAGACTGTTCCTGAAAGCAGAGTAACCCAAGTATGAGGCTGTGTGTGTATGAGCAGAGGGTGAGAATGGAGGGTGCATTCTGGGCTTCATCCCTCGGGGGGGCAGGGGTGGCCAGCTCTTGGTTTCCCTGACTCGGCCTGAGACATTGCCCCCACCAAAGACCTGTGCCATTGGTTCTGTCTCCATGATTCTCGTCCCCTGGGCCAAGGATTAGCCTACCTTTGTTTCCTGGTCCAGTGAGTGTGTGTGTCCATGTGCATTTACCCTGCACAAGGAATGGGGGAGCAGTAAGACCACCTGGGGATGAAACTGGTTTAAGCTCCTGGCCTGGCTTTGCCCTGTCTTCACTGAAGACAAGTTGGTTACCTGAGCCCTGTGTTCTCACCTATAAATTGGGGTAGTGGTGGTGCTAGGGATGGTTAAATTCAAGAATGTCGTGCCTGCTTCTCCTAGCTCCTTCCTCCCCGTACTTGTTCTCTGAATTTGATGAGTCGGGCAGGGGATGAGGAAGGCTGCTGTCCATTCGAGGTAAGGTGTGAGTACAGGCACAGCGAGTGAGAGGAAAGCGAAACCTGGAGATGGGTGGTTCACTGGCCCAGGCCGGAGAAAGCCAGCTTGTTGTCTGGCCGCTTGGTGTCATGGAGGATATCAGTACCTTACCAGGCCTGAACGGGGGATTCCTAGGCACCCATGATGCTGGCCCTGTTGTCTGGCTATCATCTGTGGAGCTCTGGGTTACAGGTACGTGGTACGACATGTTGGTAATCAGGCTGAGCGAGTTGGAGAGGCCTTGGGGCCTGGTTATCATGCAGGCATGGGTATGGAGGTCTTCTGGAAGCCCTGCTAGGACCATGGGCTTGGGGTGCCCTCTCTTGGGGTTATACCCCTCATGTGCCTTTCAGGCTCTTCTGAGACCAGTGTAGAAGCCTGCTACGGTCAGAACTGTCGCAGGCAGCGAGGTGTGATGTTGGAGGGAGTTTGGTGGAAGATGGGGAGTGGTGTCAGGAGGGGGTGGGTACTGTTGCAGGAGAGACAACGGTTCCGTCTGGGCGTTGTGGGAATCTGACACTCAGGTGCTGGAGCTCAGGCCTAGAGGCCTAGGTCACTCAGTAGATAAGGGGTGCTCAGACCGGCCTGCCGCACTGCTTCTCTGCTCCATCTTGAAAGTCAGGCTTTGCAAGCACAAGGGTGCTTGGTGTGAGGGTGGAGCCAGGAGTTGTGGGATGGTTGGCTCGAGGTGCAGACTGGTTCCTGGTCTGCCTGGACAGCATCTGCACTGTTGCAGAACAGAGAGCCCACCTGGGCTTCAGAGGCCATCATGGGATAGTAGCTGTGTGACTTAGGCCAGTGATTTGGTCTCCAATATAGCATTGCTTCCCATCCTTACAGTGGAAATAATCCTCCTCAGCAGCTTCTCTGGAGGATTAGAGGATTCAGTGAGTGATAAAGGAACATGAGGAGAGCTCCTGGGATGGTCGACTCCCTCCCTTCACCCTCAGGTCACATGTTAATGTGTTAATATTAATGCTTAGTCATCCTCCCTTTGTTTTGGCTTCCCCAGGATCTGTGCCCAAACCCTGCTTTGTCCTGGGGGCTGTCCTGACACCGTGGGTGACCTCGCATACCTGGGGTGCCTTGTTGTAATCCCTGGATATTAACTAAGATCTGTGAGGCAGGTGTCTCTTCCTCTTGCCACCTAAGGAGGCCCAGGCCCAGCCCTTAGTGCTAGAACTTCTGACTTCCAAGTTTATGAATCTGTTTGCTAAACCTTGAGGGGCCTAGCATGCTCCTTGGAAGTTAGCTGCCTTTTAAGAGGGGTGTTCTCAGAAATTAAGCTGTCAGTGGGCACTGGGTTTGGGATCTTGCTCTAGCCTGGCTTCCTGCAGCATGGTAGCTTTTTGGAAGTGGAGGGAGGGCAGGAACTTCTCTAGCTATTCTGAGATGTACTTGGAACAGCCCCAGGGGATGTGTTAGGAGCACTTTGGGGACCCACGGCTTATACTGCCCCCAAAGTGGGTACAAGAGACAGGGTTTTTAGTAGGGTCACCTCTGATCATCCCTTCTCTTGAGGGCTGCCTCCTGATGGCAGTGGTACTGTCTCGTGCAGAACACCCTTCCCCTCCTTCAGGCAGTTGGAGAGAAGCAGAGCTAGTCTGTGTCCTTGGCCTGTCTAATCTCAGCTGGTCCCACCTGTCTACCTAGCCTCTCCAGTGGCCCTACCCCCATGATGGGGGGCCACCACCACTGCCCAGGCTGGCCGCTCAAGAAGGGCGGGGGGGTGGAATCCCCTCCAGGGATCAGTGTGTGCCAGCTCTGCCTGCGTGGCAGGATGCGCTCAATGTTTTGCAGCCCCAGAAGTGCCTGGGCCACCCAGGCTCTCCCTTGGTGGCTGTGCTCTTGGTTCTCTTGCCGTCTGTCAGTCATCTGAGATAACAACTGCAGGCTGCCGGGTCCTGCCCGCCGCCAGGGCTTCACTGGGGCTGCTTCGTCCTGCCACATTTTTCCTGCCCTGAGTGTGTGCTCCTGGTACTTGTGTGGTCTTAGCGTTGGTGTTACCTCCACCGTGCCGGGGGGGAGGGGAGGGGGCTTTCCTCCGTATGTCTTCACAGCCTTGAAGGCCTCTCAGCCAAGCTTAACAGTTGATGTCTTGATGTCTTACTTAGTCTGCTCTCCCGCCACCTGGACCTCTCAGCCAGGAAGGATTGGGGTGGGGGGGATGAGGCCTGGCCTGGTAATGAAGAGGTCCTTGGGCTCCAGTGATTTCTAATTCCCACCCTTGTGTCTGGGTGTTGCTTAGCACCACCTCTTCCTGATAGGCCTCTCAATCCTAGCCTTGAGGGGCGCCTGGGTGGCTCAGTCGGTTAAGTGTGTGCCTTCAGCTCAGGTCATCCTCTCAGGGTCCTGGAATTGTGTCTGGCTTCCTGCTCAGCAGGGAGTCTGCTTCTCTCCCTCCCTCCCCTCTTCCCCTCCCTCCTCTCTTCCCCTCCCCCTCTCAAATAAATAAAATCTTTTTTAAAAATATTTTTTTAACTTTTTTTTTTTTTTAAAGATTTTATTTTTGGGAGAGAGAGAAACAGCAATCGTGAGCAGGGCAGAGGAAGTAGCAGATTCTCTGCCGAGCAGGGAGCCTGACATGGGGCTCGATCCCAGGACCCTGGAATCATGACCTGAGCTGAAGGCAAATGCTTAACTGGCTGAGCCACCCAGGCACCCCCCCCCCCAAAAAAAATCTAAAAACAAAAAAAACCTCCTAACCTTGAAGGACACCATTGGATTTCTAGACCCTTAGAACTGAAAGAGGCCCTAGGACCAGCCACACTTCTTCCTACTTTGCTTAGGTGGAGAAATAGGCCCAGAAAAGGGTGGAAACTAGCTTGGATTCTAAGTGGCACCGTTACGGCTGGATCTTCCTTTTGCTGCCAGGGAGGTCCTGGTTCCCTGAGCCTGGAGGGCCCAGAGTGGAGGCCGAGACCGGCAGGCCAGTCTGTACAGCTGACCATTCTGCTTCTGTGGCCATAAGGCCAAAGCAAACAGGCAGGGGAAGTTGCCCTGCTGGTCTGCCCACCACTTTGGGCCTGAGGGTGTTAGAACTTTGGTTGCCAGCTAGAAGGCGCCCCCTGCTGGCTACATGAGAAAAACCCCTGCCCAGGGTCAGAGCCCTGTGGTTACTGCTTGTCAGGCTTGGTTGGAGTCTCACCTGGGCTTAAACCTTTCTCCCACGACTTCCAGGACCCGTAACCTTTGGGACCTAGTTTTCCCCATCTGTTTACAGCAGGTCAGCCAGTCGGAGGGGGGGTAGGTAGAGGGACCTGTGAGGTTTGCATGCAGTTGTTACCAAGAATACCATGTGGCTTAGGCCAGGGCAGCTCTCAGATTTCTCTCCTGCTGTCTTCCCTGCACTGTTCTTTTTTTTTTTTTTTTAAGATTTTATTTATTTATCTGACAGACAGGAGAAAGGGAACACAAGTAGGGGGAGTGGGAGAGGGAGAAGCAGGCTTCCCGCTGAGCAGGGAGCCCGATGCGGGGCTCGATCCCAGGACCTTGGGATCATGACCTGAGCCGAAGGCAGCCGCTTAACCGACTGAGCCACCCAGGCGCGCATTCCCTGCAGTGTTCTTGTGAGGTTGCTCTGCTCTGACCACAGCACCTTCCTCAGAACCAAGTGACTGTTTTGTGCATAGCTGCCTTTGGGAAGGGTGCCTTCAGGGCCTTCTGCCAGATGTGTCCCCATCACTCCCCACCCCAGGCTTCTCTCCTGCCCCTTGCTGCCTCCAGCCTGACTTGTCAGCCTTCTCTGTATCACACAAGAAGCCTCGGGGCTTTGAGGTTTCCCAGGCTAGCTTCCTCCTGGCCTGGCTTCATAAAGGACTCCGATCAACGGCCCTGGACTACCTCCCTGCTCACCTTCTCCTTCTCCCCCGTCCATACTTGCATGTTTTCCCTTTACTGGGCAGTGTGTTTCTTAAAACTCACGCCTACTGTTCGGTGGGGATTTTGCCTTCAAAAGCCTTTTGGCCTTGACTTGGTTAGCATCCTGTAACCAGCAGAGGCTGCCAGGTGGCTGTGGTGGGATCAGAGCCAAGTGTGTGAATGTTGAGTTGGGCCTGGGCTTTCCTGGCTCTGCCACAGCCTTAGCGTTCCTGTGTGAGAGAGTAGGAGAGTCTCTCTTCCTTTTTGTAGGCCTGGACCAGGGGAACCTTCTTTCCTGTCTTGATATTTCAGGAAGGATGAAGGCATCTGCTGGAGTATTATGGGGCCCTCAGTACTCTGGCAGGTGGAATAGAAGCCCCTGGAGAACCTCTAGGCCGAAGTAGGGTGAGTGGGGCTGCTTGTCCAGCTGAGAGAGAGCCCTGGGTCTTTCCCCTGGTGCAGCAGATCCCTATCACTAGAGGTCTCCAAATAGAAATGTTCCTGTTCCTACTCCTAAGCCTCAACTTAAGAAGGTGGGTCTTTGCGAGTCAGCCAGACCTAGTTAAACCATGAAGAAACCGAGGCACAGAACAGAGACTGCTGGCTCCCCTCTCCCTGGCCAGAGAATTGGTCTGATGGGGCCCACACCCTCCCCAGAGGCCCACTGGTGACCCCATGCATATTTCCTTTGCAGGACGAGATTAGACGCACCCCGGTTGGAAACAAAGTCCCTGAGCAGCTCTGTGTTACCACCCAGCTATGCTTCAGATCGTCTGTCGGGAAACAACAGAGACCCTGCTCTGAAACCCAAGCGGTCCCATCGCAAGGCAGACCCTGATGCTGCCCACAGGTGCTCAGCTTAGGGACCTTCAACGAAGGCCAGCAGAGCAGCCCCATGGCCTGGCTGCAGGGTGCAATGGGTGGGGGAAGCCTGGGGTGGGTGGTTCAGAGCCGGGCCTTGACTACCTTTCCAAGCCTTACGTCTGCTGCCGGTCAGTGGCATTGGTGGCCATTCCCCCTAAACCGTCACCAGCTGCCTGCACCCCCAGAGAGCGGGGCTTGAGATGAGATTCTGACAAGTGGGAAGGCTTTATGGGCTTCCTGTGACTTGCCTCGTTCAGTCCACCCAGACAAATACTCTTGTGGGTTATACTTACATGTTAGGAGGGAAGCTCGGGACATGGAAGATAGCAGACCAGGGACTCATTTCAGAAGGGTTGGGGAGGATTTCTGGGACGTGTTTAAGCTGAGATGAGAAGGATGAGGAAAGCAGTACGTGAAGGCCCATCTAGGCAAGAGGTACTTGGGCTGAAACCCTGAGGCTGGAAGAGCCTGCTGGTCAGGGGCTAGTGGAGTTCGTGAGCAGATGAGGGGTGGGCAGAGCGCGGGGACAGAAAAGAGGACTGAGAAGTGGAGGTGATGGCAGGACGGTGCAGGGCCTTGAGGCTGTGCTGGGGGTGGGAGGAGCCTCCTGTCCGGCCACCTTGGCAGTGTCCTGGGGTACTGGACTCAGCCAGGCAGACCCCCCAGGGTAATTGGGAGGTGTTTTAGAGACTAGACGTGGCCATTGCACTTAGTGGGCAAAGAGCTGATGCCAGTGCATCCGCCATTGCCGCCCCTCCCGGAGAACGGCCGAGCTGGAGTGCGCCGGCCCACAGGTGGTGAGGGCCCGCCCCGGACGCACAGGTGTGAGGGACGCTTCCATCCACCCCTTCCCTTGCAGGCCTCGGATCCTGGAAATGGACAAGGAAGAGAACCGGCGTTCAGTGCTGCTGCCCACACACCGTCGGAGGAGTAGCTTCAGCTCCGAGAACTACTGGCGCAAGTCCTACGAGTCTGGGGAGGACTGCTCAGAGGCGGCAGGCAGCCCCGCCCGAAAGGTGAAGATGCGGAGGCACTGAGGCTTGCCGCGCCTCCTGGGAACTCTGGTTAATCCTCACGGAGCTGCCCCCTCCTTCTGTTCATGTCGGTTTTTTGTTTTGTTTTTTCTTTGGTTTTTGTTTTTTGGTTTTTTTTTTTATCTTTACATTTTTTCCTCGGGTTTGTTGCCTGTTAAGGCTGAAGAACAGCATTGGCTGGGACCTGATTCTCATGTTCTTGGTTTTCCTACAAAATGGAAAGGCTGTTGGCATCTATAGGGGACAGAAGCTCACGCTGGAGTGGCCAGTAGAGGTGGGGGGGGGGTAGCTGTCCTCAAGCGGGGCCGTGTCAGACTGGGTTTATTTAAGAGCAACAAAGTGTTTTGGTTAAGAAAATTCTTGTTTTGCTTTAAATGTAAATCTTCCTCCATGTTGTAAATGAAGTTCAGTCTTCTGCCCCTTCCTCCCCCTCCCCCATGTCTGCGTGCTGGATTGAGGTCTCATGTTCCTTGTTGGCTCTGCAGGAGGCCTGCTGTCCTCCCACCTCTCACCCATTCTCCAGGCCCTGGAAGCTCACGCAAATACCCTCTTCCTCCTCCAGCAGAGTTGTTCAGGATGACTGGGTGGAGGTTTAAACAGTCCTCTGCCACCCCAAAGTTATTGGCTGAGCCCCTGGGCTTTCTCCACGCCCATTGGCCTGCTTTGCCCACAGGTCCCTGAGCTGCTGAGGGGCTGGCTACAGTGGTCCTGACCTTTCTTGCCAGGAGCACGCTTCTTTGCTGGGTTGCTTCTTTCAAGCATATGCGTGTGATTGTACGGAACAGTTAGACTTACCATGTTGGGGCAGTTTTAGGAATTGTTTCTAGCTAGAGGGACTGGTGTCCTTCCAAGTCTAGCATTTGGGGTATGGAAAATTGTTGTGGTGTGTGGTAGGGTTTTTGTTTTCTTTTGTTTTTGAGTTTTTATTTTTTCCTTTGGTCTCCTGACTTCTTCCTAACCATTTCCTTTCTCCTACACTGGCCAGCGTGAGCCTTCTCTCCATGTCATCCCCATAGGAAGGTGCCTGTCTACTCCCTCTGTCTGCCTGTAGCATGCATCCAAGGCCAGAGCTCAGGGCTGCAGACTGGGTTGGCGCCTCCTCTGCTTCAGGGGCGTGGGAGCTGGGGAAGGGGCTTTGAAGAAGTGATAAAAGGAAAAAGATAAAGTTTTTGGCAGTTCCCACCTACTCAGATCCTTGAAGGTTGCAAAGTTTTGATGATCTAGATTCATTAGGAATGTCTCCTTGCCAGCCATGGCCGAGACCCAGGCCTGCTGAGAGCAGAGGCCTTCCCAGTCCCCAGGCTGCCACCACCCCAGGGGGCCTTGTCTTACAGAGGCCCAGGCCTGAGGCTGCAGAAATCTAGGGCAGCCACCATCAAGAAGCCCCTCTCAGGGCCCAGAACTCCTTTGCCAGCGTGGATTCAAGTCGGGACTGCATAACTAAAGCAGTTGCAGTTTTATTTTTTTTACAGCTTTTTTCCCAAAAATGATTTGTAGTTGTGTGTGCAGCACTTTGCCCTGATATGTGTGCTCTACAATAAAAACCAAATCTAATATATTTTGAAACAGTTGTCCGATACTGTTATAAGAGAGGACTTGCCTTTGGTGCTTCCTTAATCCCGTTATTTTCTTAACTCTGAACCCAGGCTGGGGAGGCCAGACAGAGTTCATTGCCCACCAGGGAGGCCCTCACAGGAGATAATAGGGCTGAGGGCCGAAGGTGAACTTGCCCTCTGCCTGCTGTGCTCTCACCCACTCCCAGGAGGATGGACCATGTGTCTAGGTGCCCAGGATGCCATGGGCCTACAGGAGCCAGGATCACACCCTGCTGAGTTTTCGAAGCCCTTCCCCCCGCTGGGCGTGATCAGACAGGCTATGTGCCAGTGAAGGAGGGACAGGGTGAGCAAAGTCAGGGAGAGCCTGGCCTTTGTAAAAGATAAGCAAGTGGTTTTGCTCATTAAACAAATTCTTGAGTTCCTACTATATTCTGGCTGAGCCCTCACTGTGGCTTCATCAGTGAGCAAAAGTCTTCTGGTCCCTGTTTTCAAGATGTGTATACAGAGTTGTGGGGTACAGTTACAGGTGTCAGGCAGATGTGTTTGTGTGGACTGGGGTTGGAGCCCAGAGGGTTTTTAGTCCCTCCAGGTCCCAGACTTGGCTGCCAGATTCTGGTCAGCTTGGGTTTGGAGTCTCCCTCATTGACTTCCAGTGCCCAAGCCAGTCTGGCCAATTCTTGCTGTGGAAACCTGGCAGCAAGTCACTTAACTGCCCATTTCAGAGAGGAGAAGAGAGAATCTAGAGGGAGCAAGTGACCTGGAAATTGGTGACAGGATATGAAGGGCAGTGGGGGAGAGCCTACGTACGGTCTGTGGCTAGTTGGGCCTGTGGGGGTAGACTGGGTCACGGTTGCCCCCGAGAGGAGACACTGGAGCTGAAAGGGAAGGTAACTTGCTCAAAGTCCTCCAGACTACATGGCAGAGGGGGGCACCTCCCACTCTGTGCCCAGGCCCCTGACTCAGGCATAGAATGGGGGGCTCCCATGGAGGGCTGGGGAGCTGCAGCTCTACAATAGCTGTGACAGAGTCACACCTGGGCTCTTCCTAGTCCCAAAGAGGCCCTTTGCTCTGCAGGAATGAGAGACCGGAGAGGCTGGGGCAGGGGGCTCCAGCCCTGCTAGCTTCTGCTGCATCATTGGCTCCAGTCTCTGCCCAGCGGTTCAACAGCACCCCATCTCTGGGCTAAACTAATTTTCTGAGTAGTCCCTAAGCCTGCGGGGGTTCTGTACCTGACTCCCTGAATCTGACTCTGCCCCCACCCCAGTCTTGCACACAGGTGCTCTAGCAACATCTGGCACTAGCCCTGCCTTCCTGGGGAGCCCATCCCGTTCCTCCGATCCTATTGGCTGGGGGAAGTTGAGGCCCAAAGTCCCCTTCATTCAAAAATAAGAGTGTCCTACTGTGTGCCAGGCTCTGCGCTGGGTGCTGAGGATGCAAGACAGACCAGGTACAGGTCTCTCACACACAGCTGTTCTAAATTGTGCCGGCGTAAAAGATGTGTAGCACAGAAATTACGAATAATAAAATACACAGGACACTCTTTGTTATTAAAGTTCTGTATAGCCAAGTGTTCCTTACAGGATGCTTTTGTTGAGCTTTTTGATAGATTCTTTTATTTGTAGCCTACCTGTGGTTGTAACTCAACCGTGATATGGCAAATGGAGTTGTATCCCATTGCTGATTATAGTTTTCCAGGGCTCCTGTAACGAATTACCACAAACTTGGTGGCTAAAACATCAGAAATTTATTTTCTCACAGTTTGGAGGTCTGAAATCCAAAATTACGATCGCTGGGCTGAGATCATGATCGAAACCATGCTCCTTCTGGAGGCTCTAGTCCTTGCCTCTGAAAGCTTCTGGTGGCTGTTGACGTTCCTTGATTGTGGCCCCATAACTCCTGTCTCTGCCTCCGTGGCCACGTGGCTGCCTCTTCTGTGTGTACCAAGTCCCCTTCTGCTTGTCCCTCATAGGACACTAGTGATTGGATTTAGGGCCTACCAGGATGATCAAAAATAATCTGCCCATGTAACGATCTTTAGTCACATCTGCAAAGTGGAAAAAAATGTTGAAATTCCAAGGATTAGGACCTGAAACCTTTGGGGGTCACTGTTGAGCCTGCTACACTACTCTTTTCCCGATAAGTCTGTCATTAAATCTGGTACATGGCCTACTGATTTCTCATCGTTGGAACAAACTATGTTAATTGGATTGAAATTTCTCAGTCTCAGCACTACTATTAAATTTAATCCGCATTATTTTCTCTACTGATTTCTTAAATCTAGACCTGTGCTGTCCAATATGGCAGCCACTGGACAGTTTGGCTGTTGAACACTTGAAATGTGGCTGGTTTGAATTGAGATGTGCTTTAAGTGTCAAATACACACTAGAATTTGAAGTTAGTATGAAAAAAAAGAATGTAAAATATATCCTTAGTTACTTTATATTGATTACGTGTTGAAATGACAATATTTTGGACATACTGGGTTAAATAAAATACACTTTAATTTCACCTGTTTCCTGTTACTGTTTCAAATCTGGCTACTCACAAATTTGAAATCACGTATGTGGTTTACATTCTGTTTCTATTGGATGGCACTGGTCTAGAAAATCAACAATAAATCCAGCCTGATCGGTGGCGTTTGCTGATTCCTGTGGTGTAAACACTCCCTTGGTGGCTGATTGAAAGCTGTCAACATAAGGTCACTGAACAGAGTTGTGAAGAGGGGGACAGAAGCACATGGTTGTACAGGGTCTCCACCCCACAGATACCACAGATGTAAGGAATGAAAGCGTACAGACAATAGCAAGACGGAACATAGGAGGTGCTTAGTTTTGAACACTACCTTTGTTTTTAACATAATTTTAATTTTATATAATTTTCAAGAACGTTTAACGAATTGCAAAATTCCTTAAAATTTGACAGTTGGCTCTTGTGAGTAGCTTCTCATGGGAGGGTTTTGAGCAGAGGACGTGATCAGGCTTAGGATCCCTCAGGCTGCTGTGTTGAGGACAAGTCAAGATCATTAAGAGATTGGCACTGGCAAGAGATTAAGGGGCTCCTAACCCAGGAGCTGCGGCCTGGGGCTGGAGTGGGGCTGGAGTCCTCCAGCTAGGTGTCCGTGTGCTCCCTGGTGCAGTACCACCCCGTGCCCACAAGGAGGCAGCAGGGTCCAAGCGACAGTGCTTCAGAGCGGGGAAGGGGACTGCTGTACCTGGGTTTGGATGGGGAGCTAAGGCCCGAGAGGCAAGAACTTAGGTTCCCCACTGCTTCTGCCCTGCTCACCCAGGGCCCCCAGGCTTAATGGGTGTGTGGAGGGGACCCAATTCACCAGGGCATGATCCTGTGAACCTCTGCAAGTGCCAATGCCCTCCGCCTTCTCCGGCCCTCACCCGGTCTCCTCAGGTTGCCTCTGGGCTTCCCCAGGCCCCTGGCTGGCTTCAGCACAGTCCCGAGTGTGCTGTGTGGTCCCATCGCTTCCACTCCAGGCAGGGAGACTAGGACCCAACTCCCCACCCTCTCCTGGACTCTGAGTGTGGCCCTTGACAAGCTGTCCCAGTTTATTCTCACCACAACCTCTAATACCTTCCTTGGGGGCCTGGGCTCAAATCGTGACTGCTATATACTAGCTGTGTGACTTCGGGCAAATTACTTAACCTCTCTGACCTTGGTTTCTTCTTGTGTAAAATGGGCATAGGATTAAGTGAATGACAGTGGTGCCTCACATTGACGAAATGCTCAGTCCTAATAAGTGGTAGCAATATTTGCCCCCATTCTGCAGATGAGTAAACTGAGGCCCAGAAAGATGCCATGGCAGAGGCAGGATTAGAACTTGGGGCCACAGGAATGAAACACAGATAAGCCTACCATAGGGTCAAGCTGAAGCTTCAAACCTGACTCTCCTGCAGGGGGCAGGTGCACGTGAATCCCCAGGTCCCATGGCCCAGCGTGCCTTGAAGAAAAGCCCAGCTCAGGATCCAGGCTCCGGGGGTGGGGGGTAGGGGGAGTGTCCTGGCTGAGTCCTGCACCCAGGGTAGGAGTCCTGCACCAGTCACTTCTCTCTGAGCCTGTTTCCTCCCCTTTAAAACGAGGACAGGCTGGGTCTGCTCCAGTACTCTCCCTCCTTGTTTGGCCTTTCCTTCACTGAGGCCCAGCACACTGTCCGCCTTCTGCAGACCGAGGCCCCCAGATCCACTGGCCCCTCGCCTGTCTGGGCCCTAAAGAATGCCGTCAGAGCCAGCTTCATTTTGCATCAGGTGCTCTCTCCTCCCCCACCCCTAGGCGCAGGCTCCCCAGTGGCCTCTCTGTCAACCTCCCACCCACCTTTCTCCCACCCCCAGCCCACACTCCAGGAATCCTCGGGCCTGCCAGGCCCCTAGAGGAGCCGCCAGGAAGAAGCTGCGTGTGTGGTTTGGGCAGCAGAGGAGGGTCGTGGCCTCAGCCGGGATCTGGGCCAGCTCCTGGAAGGCAGGGCCTGCCTCCCTCAGCCAGGTTTTCCATCCCCTCCCTCGCTGCCCCTACTCTGCCTCCCTTTGGGGCTTTCCCATGTCACCCCTTCTTCCCTCCTTTTGCCCCTCAGGTGGCCTTGGCCAAGTCACTTCTCTCTCCTCAGCTTCTACTTACTGTCTGTAAAGTGGGATCGTCCTTGTACCTCCCTCCAGCGTTGTTGCAAGGATTCAAGCAGATAAAGCCCAGATACAGCATGTACTGGGACATCTGCCTCTGAGGACGCCCTTGATGCACGCCAGCCTGGCTCAGGGACACCCCTGTTACCCACCTGCCTCTCCACATGCCACCCACCACCCTTTTCTGTGGATTTGACTCCTAAACGTTGTGGATTATCATTGTTTGTTTTAAGTGTGCTTTATTAAAGAGAGTGAGCGAGCAGGGAGGGGCAGAGGGAGGAGAGAGAGAATCCTAAGCAGGCTCTGTGCTCAGCGGGGAGCCCGTCAGAGGGCTCAGTCTCACAACCCTGAGATCATGACCTGAGCTGAAATCAAGAGCCAGATGCTTAACCGACTGAGCCAACCAGCTGCCCCCAAATCAGGGCTCCCATGTTTTATATATATTTTAAAAGATTGATTGATTGATTCAGAGGGTACGAGCAGGAGGGGCAGGGGGAGAAGGAGAGAGAATCCAAAGCCGACTCTGCACTAAGCGCAGAGCCTGACACGGGGCTCCATCCCATAACCCTGAGATCACAACCTGAGCTGAAACCACGAGTTGGATGCTTAACAGACTGCACCACCCAGGCGCCCCTGTGTTTTATATTTTTAATGAAATATTTCAAACACATTGAAAAATACTTTAACAGAGAAGCCACAGGAACACCCACCACCCACACATGTTAATATTTCGTTGTATTGGCTTCAGATCTTTTTCAAAATTTTATTTAGTTAGTTAGTTATGTGTTAAGTACCTACTCTGTTAGGCACTGTGTTCTGGGCACGGTGGACCCAGCATTAAAAAACCAGCAAGACCTTAGGGAGCTCACTCTCAAGCTGGGGAGACAAAATACACGTAAAGAAGTCAAGGGGCGCCTGGGTGGCTCGGTTGAGCGTCGGTGGCTCGGGTCATGATCTCAGGGTCCTGAGATCCAGGCCTGTTCCCGGCTCTGCACTCAGTGGGAGTCTGCTTGAGATTTTCTCTCTCCCTCTTCCTCTACCCCTGTCCCCACTCACTCACTCCCACTCTCTCTAAAATAAATTATTTTTTTTATTTTTATTTTTTAAGATTTTATTTATTTGACAGAGAGAGACACAGCGAGAGAGGGAACACAAGCAGGGGGAGTGGGAGAGGGAGAGAGCGGAGCAGGGAGCCCCATGCGGGGCTCGATCCCAGTACCCTGGGATCATGACCTGAGCCGAAGGCAGACACTTAACGACTGAGCCACCCAGGTACCCCAATAAATAAATCTTTTAAAAAAATTTTTAAAAAAATCAAATAGATGGTGGGTGCGAAGAGATCATCAGAAGAATTAGGCAGGGAAGGGCATCAGGAGTGAGGGAAATAGGCTTCTTTGAGCAAGTATCATTTAAATAAACCAAAAGGATGTGAGGGATTTGGCTAAGTGAAAACCTGGGGGCATAGTGTTCCAGGCAAGGAATCAGTGAGTGCAAAGGCCCGAGCTGGACAAGTGGCTTACCTGAAGTCATCCACCTAGCAAGGAGAGGTCTTGGGATTTGAAGCCAGACCTGAGTCTCACCTGAGAGCTGGGCTAGGGCCCTGGAGTGCCTGAGCAGGAGGAGGGAGGAGGGAAAGGCCACCCCACCCAGGAAATGCCGAGAAGGAAGCAGTCCTTCCCTGGCCTGAGGTTGACCCGAGGCTGGGAGATCCGAAGGAGGGACCTGCTTTCCCTTCCACGCTCCCAGGATAGGTATGGCGGTGCCTGAGATCACTCAAGGTCCTGTGTTCATGCCCTTGCCCGGCGTGTCCCCCCCCCCCCCCCCCCCCCCCGCGCGCCCCCCCCCCCCCCCCCCAGCTTTGAGCCTCTGAATCCCCGAGCCTCCGTTTCCTTCATCAAGCAAGGAGCCTGGCAGCCTAGCCCTATTGCCTTGGGCTACTGCAGTAATCACTGGCCTGTTCTCCGGGGAGGCTCTGGGGGATGGGAGGACGAAGAGTCATTAGTGCCCCAGACCCTCCCAGCCTGGGATGATACCCTCCCGGGTGCCATTCCTAACCCCTGCCCTGTGTGTGGTTGGGTTGGACCAGTCTACCTGCGTCTTAGTTTACCGATTTGTACCCCAGTGGACCCATTGAGCCCCCTTCAAACTGATCGGATGAGACCAAGCTGGGCCTCAGAGTCACCTGAGAAAGGGCTGGTTTAAAACCCACATTCTGGGCCCCCACACCACAGGCACTCACATTTGGGAGACCTAGAATCTACATTGTTTACAAGTGGGGGGGGTGCATTCGGACACTTCACGAACCCCTCCTTGCCGCAGGGATCCTTCTCTGTCCACCCCCAGGCCTCCAGGACACTACCTCGGGTCAGATGTCTCTCCTGGGCTCCCACAGCCCCCACACGTCTCCCATCATGGCACAGTAAACCCTGGGTGGTCATGGTCTCCATTCAGCTCTGCCCCCCACGCCCCTGCAATTGTGAGCTGGGGGTGTGGTGGAGAGGCACGGCTGCTCACTGCCTGATGACTAAGTCCCCTTTCAAAGACAGAGAACTGGAGCCTGAGGAAGGGCAGGGACTGGCCCAGGGTGATAGAGGGGAAGAGCTCACATGGCAATTAGCAAGCACTCTACGAGCTGCTAACACTCACACGGCCCTTCCTGTCTGCCTGGAACTTGATAAGGGCTTTCCAAGTCCTAATTCATTTCATCTCCATAGCAACCCTTTGAGGTAGGTACTAGCAGTCTCCACATTTTCACAGGTGAGGGACTAGCAGGCACAGAGAGCTTAAGTGACTTGCCCCAGGCCACACAGCTTCTAAGCAATGATGTGGGAATGTAAATTAACGACTTCACACTTCCCATTGTGAGGCTCTCATTTTGCGGAGGAGGCAACTGGGGCTCAGGTCTTGTCACTCTGTCAGTGGGTGGCAGGGCAGGGACCAGAACCTAGGCCTCTGAGTTGCCTGAGCTGCCTGTGTTGGGCGTGGGGTGGGCAGTGGCCGGAGGGCTCTGCCCCCTCTGTCCAGCCGGCTCTGCCCACAGCTCAGGTCAAAGCCCCCCACTTGCCTTTGCCCATCTGTCTTAGCTTCCTCAACAGTAAAGCAGGGAATACTGTTTCCTCCCTCACAGGTGAGTTGAGAGCATTAAGTCAGTTGAACCAGGAAAGGCTCTGGAATAGTGCCTGCCCCACGGGAGGTGCCCTTGATCATCTTCCCCGCACTCACCTCCTGCTCTCCCACCCGCTCCTCTTCCAGATGCAGCCCCAAGCCCAGGGAAGGGCTGAGCTGGGCTGCTGTGGGCGTGGGCGGGCGGTGGGGGACAGCCAGGCCCCTGTTGCTTGGCAGCCACCCCAGGGTCAGCAGTCAGGCAGGCCTCTCTTGACCCAGCTGGTGGGGTTGGGGCCTGGTCTCCCTGCCGCACCTAAGCTTCTGGGAGCTCCCTCCTACCCAGCCCTGAGCCCGGGCAGCCTGTCCTCAGCCTTGGAAGGAAAGGTTCAGCCTTGAGCCATCGTCCAGATGAGAAAAGGTGGCCTGGGAGGCGGGTGGGGACAGGCCCAATTGTCCCCTGGAGACTGGAGGCGGGGTGCAGCTTTGTTTATATACACTGTTCCCTGTGCACGGGTGGCCCTTCCCCCATCTTGGAACGGCCCGAATCCAATCGCAGAATCGTCCCAAATGCCACTTCCTGAGAAAGGGCCTCTTACCTGTCCCTCTCTTTAGCTGATGGCCCTCCTGAGAATCCCGTGCTGCTACACAGAGCCTTTTACGGTGGACCGTGAAGAATGTGTAGGAGTTGCCCCGGGGCTTAGGACTGAGGAGGGTACTCCTGAATGACCCACCCAGCCAGGGCAAAGCATGGCGGTGGGAGGTGTTCTGGCACACTGGGGAACAAAGCGGTGTCCCGTGAAACTGTAAATGTAACTTGGCAATCACGGGACCATAACGTAGGTGGGGAAACTGAGGCTGAAGGGTCAGGGAGCTGGACCAGTCAGAACTCTCCTCGCTTTCGGGACAGGTCTGCCTCAGTACCTGAATAAGCACGCCGCTCCTCGTTGGAGGAAGGAAAAGACCCCTCCTCCAAGTTGGGGAACACCCGCCGGCCCCCTCCAAAGCTAGTCCCCAGCCGCCCACGCAGGAGGCCTGGCTCATGGACTACAAGTCCCGGCAGGCCCCGCGCCGCAGCGCATGCTCGGCGGGAGTACTTTCGCGAGCCCGGCCGAGCCCGGGGGCCCAGTCTTCCCCCATTGTCTGGCCGGCAGGGGCGGGGCGGGCAGCGCACGGGCCCACCCACTGGTCGGCCTGCACGTCAGTCGCACTCTGTGCCCGCCCCCGTTCAGGCCCCGCCCCGCGCGCCCGCGCCCGGGCCGCCTGGCGCCCCGCCCGCGCCTCAGGACCGGCGGGGCCGCGCGGCGCATCCTGCGG